>NC_041394.2:297780534-298097656 GCF_900747795.2 Erpetoichthys calabaricus
ACTAATCTGGCCCCGACCCTGCCTGACTGCTGTGTCTGTGTATAGAAAAGTGGCAGATCCCACTACAATAAATAACCATGCTGTTCCTGTTTCAAGCTGAATAAAGCTGGTGTTGCTAAAGTACTGAGACTCAGCTTCGTGTTTTGGGATGCAAGACGGGGACTTATATGTTACAACGCACACACACGTGGTCACAGTGCTATAGTAAACAGTGTACGCTCGTACGGATGTTGACTATACGAGTGAGGCACGCCAACTGAGCCCGAGAATGGGAGACAATTACCCACAGTCCTGCAGCAAGAAAGAGAGAGAGAGAGAAGAACCATCAGTTCAGTTGTGATCACGTGACGCTCGGCAGACAAAGCGTATACGGACTACTTGTATTGCAAGACCTCGCTCATTTATCAAGTCAAAATTTATTAAACATTTTAGCTCATCTTGCAAAACACTCACAGACCAAGTTACTTGAAATCCAAGGTTCCATTGTACTCTACCATGAATTCTAATGGTGTAGAAAATACTGGAGTGCCATGCTGCCAACTTCACTCCAATTTACCATATATCTGTCATTCAATCTTGATCTGAGGTTTTCAGCTTGTGCTAGTATTCATCACTTTTCATCCATCCCACCATTTTAAACCCCAGTTATTCCATGGATAATATGGATAAGGCAAGTCATCACCAGACCCACTTAAATACAGAGTAACTCACATCAAACCAGTTTAAAGGGGCAAATTAAATTACCAAGCTTATTTTCTTTATAACATAATGTGACATTCTCAAGCCTGTTAAATACAATTCAAGTATGCAGAGAGGGGAGCCATTAACTTCAGGAACAAGACATGGGACAATACTGGACAGGGCACCAGTTCATGTTAGAGCTTACTCATGCTCACAGCCATGCTCACAAAGGACTAATTTAGGACTAATTGCCAATTAATGTAACCTTTTTGTCAATGGTATTTGGGGGTATCTGAATGAAAACTCTTACAAAAATGTATGACAATGTGCAAACTATATATATATATATATATATATATATATATATATATATATATATATATACATATATATATATATATATATATATATATATATATATATATATATATATATATATATATATAATTTGTACAAAAATGTGCAAACTCCAGAGAGGCAGTGTCTGGACTCTGAGCTCAACCCAAGAATATTGAGCAAGCAGTGAGGCAGCAATGCTAACTACAACAATTACAACTACAACTTCTGAATGGACCTCTATTCCATGTGGATAAAATTGGAAGTTAAACAGACAATGAGAAATAATGCCGGATCAGAAAACTGTAAGACACTAGTAGGACTGGATTTGATAATGAGTGGGGTGGCCAGTAACACAGAAAAATGATAGTCTATATGTTGAGCAAGACAATACATTGAATGGAAAGATGGCTGAGGAAAATAAAAATTAGAGCACACAAGTAAAACGAAGAGCCAACTGGCAAAACAAAAAACAAAGGTACAAAGAAAAAGACAAATGGTCTTCAAGAGAATAAAATGATTGCTTTGGTGTATTAATGTATGAATATAGTAGATGGATTAACTAATGGAGCCAGAATTTATAATAAGAGATTTAGATGAGAAGTTGACTCATCTATGGAGGGTCGCACAAATTCCACTTGCCTACTAAAGTAATGTGGCCAACTGAATGTAAACAAATGATGGCCCAAATATTGCTTTTTGTGAGTGAATGACATGACAATGAGTTATTGCGAACCACAAACATCTTGTCTATACAATATGTTCTCAATCATATATTTAAATATTTTCTGGCTTCAATTTACGTATTTTGTATTTATCATTATACCTTTGATTTTAAAAAGTAAGCATTTTGTAATTGTCTGTAACTCCACTGACGTACCAATGAGGAAATATTTTTCCATCCATCAAGATTTATTGTGCTTTCTTTTGGACTGCTTTCTTTTGGATGCAGTGTATCTTTAACCAGCTAGTAATTTGTTTTAGGTCTATTAAACAAACTGATGAGCAACAGTATGTAATTACACTTTTGAATGAACACCATCAAATGGTATGAGTTGGGAGGAGCATAGACACTTACAACAAGGCAAAAATCTAATGAAATCTGTATTTACGTATGTGATGAACCTACAGGGAATTTACTTAGTTCATTAATTTCTAGGTGAGCTTTACTTATCTCGGCATGGCTTCACACACGTCAGTCCTATTTATGTACAGTATATACCTTTTAATATGGTCTATCAGTACACATACATAATGACTGATTTGATTTTATTATTCTCTTGACTTCCCCATCCATTCAAATCTTGGGGCAAGATACAATCAGTATGGAGCTTGCTTGCTCCATTCATATCTATGTGGGTTTTTTGACAGTTACTCTGATTTTGTACTGAAGACATGCAAGTTAAGGTGGCTAGTGACTCTAAAATGATCCTGTATGACTAAAGGTATCCTGCAGTGGGTTGGCACTTTAGTTCCTCTGTGTCAAATGATGCCGGGATAGGCTGTTACCTTCCCCTGAAATTCTGAATTGTCAGCCAGTCATCGTCCAACCCGCTATATCCTAACACAGGGTCACAGGGGTCTGCTGGAGCCAATCCCAGCCAACACAGGGTGCAAGGCAGGAAACAAACCCTGGGCAGGGTGCACAAACACCAAGCACACTAGGGACAATTTAGAATCGTCAATGCACCTAACCTGCATGTCTTTAGACTGTGGGAGGAAACCGGAGCACCCAGAGGAAACCCACACAGACACGGGGAGAACATGCAAACTCCACCAGGTCTCCTTACTGCGAGGCAGCAGCGCTACCACTGCACTACTGTGCCACCCATTCTGAATTGTATTGAGCGAATTAGAATAGACAGATTGTATAGACAATGAAGAAATACATGAATTTATTTTTTACCTTAGCTTCCATGTATAGATTATTTTTGGGTGCAGATCTCAGCTACTTTGAGTCAGAGTAAAACTGGTGCCTTTTATTTAGTTTTGTGTTTTCAGTGTTAGATGGTGACAATACCCAGACTCTATTACATTACAAAGCACTTTGGTTCTCATAAATTATGCCTGGCCTTATTATTATAACTTACAGCTGTTACAGCAGCTTTCTTTAAGGCAGAGCATCTGCAGCCACATTAAGGTAACCCCTTAAAAATGGCCTGCCTCCCTTAACTGTACATTTCATTCTGTTGGCTTGGCTCTCTCATTTACAACCACTCAGGAAACTGCTGCTCTGGTTAAAAGCCCACACTTGGTGACAGAGAGTGTTTGATCAGTGATGAAAATTACTTTCATTTCAAGAATATACACTGTGATCAACAGATCTGTATTCAGAGCAGCACTAGCAAAGTTTTGAATGCTACAAAGTAAATTAATTCACACTATTAAAGAACACTCAAAGTTCTGAGCTGATGCTAGGAATGCTTTTTATGTACAGCCTAAGCACGCACTTCTTTGGAAGTCTGATTTCTTTTACTGTTTCTGCAGCTTATACTATATTTATAATCTCTAGATTTTGAGACTCAGAGGAATGATGACTCTGCTGGCTAATGTGCAAAACCTACAAACACCTTGGAGATTATAAGGGTGACATTAGCCTCCGGACATCACCTTCTCTTCCTTTTCTCTCTCACTCTTTAAGATATAAAACCTTAATTCATTGTACTTTTTTATTTCTTGTTCCAGTAAACTCCTACTGAATTGGCAAAAGAAGAGGATTCCATAGGGCAGGCAGTCAATTTGTAAGTATCTTGTTTGTGTGATATTTTATTTTGTCACATTGCTGCCATCTATGAAATCTGTGGCCATAAGACTTATGGGAATCAATACAGAAAATAAAGGTTTATCCATTTTTCAAAAAAGTGCCTGAAAGCTGCCTTTTCTATGATCTTTGCAAATAGATACCTCTTTGAACAATCTTAGAGCATTCTAGAATATCCATGGTGGACTGGTCATATTTAGAAACCAAAACAAGCAAGATATTTATTCTCATGGAAAGCCATTCTTTGTTTTGTTGGAAAGGGCACATGGAGAGGGGGAGTATTACTCTTATAGCCAGTTATACTTGCTTTCCCCTTCATTTGCTTCCAAGGTAATTTTCTTCTGAATACATAAGTAATATCTGTTTTATTCTGTATGTATTGTTGGACTCATTGGGTCAGTAATGGAACCTTAAAACTGAAGTGAAGATCTTTACAACATTAAAATTCATACTTTGCTTTAAAGTTCTTATCTGGCATTTTATAAATCTGTGTGATTTTGAGATTGAAGAGTAATTATCCATCCATCCATTTTCCAACCCGCTGAATCCTAACACAGGGTCACGGGGGTCTGCTGGAGCCAATCCCAGCCAACACAGGGCACAAGGCAGGAACCAATCCCGAGCAGGGTGCCAACCTACCGCAGGACACACACAAACACACCCACACACTAGGGCCAATTTAGAATTGCCAATCCACCTAACCTGCATGTCTTTGGACCATGGGAAGAAACCGGAGCGCCTGGAGGAAACCCACGCAGACACGGGGAGAACAAACTCCATGCAGGGAGGACCCGGGAAGTGAACCCGGGTCTCCTAACTGTGAGGCAGCAGCGCTACCACTGCGCCACCCCAAGAATAATTATTTTTAACATATTTATTTACTATTCATAAGTATTTTATTTTTGGAAATAAGTTTAAAAATTCAAGGCTTGAACTTATTGAAGAAAGACATTAAGGTAATTTTTTGGCTTTTCATACCAAAAACCTATTGAATTATCTAGGTAGTGCATTTTCTAAATAAACTCACTAAATACTTAAATACAGCAGATCAAATTACGAGAAATGTATTGAAATAATTTAGGCCCAACCATTCATCTATTTAGTAAAACCGTGTTGTCCAAATTTGGGGTTATGGGAAGTCTGTGCAGGAGTTGCTGGACTCTGCTGTGACAGGGTGAGGATCTCTGCCAAAAAGAATGAGATCAGAGTAGATTGGCTGCATTTTCAGATTGAGAGGACGAGGTTAGGTGGTTTGGCCATGTAGATGCAGTGCTTCTTGGAGCCTCTCACCTAAAAGGCTATAAGACTGAGGGAAGGGACTCTCAAATGGCCTGGCATCATATAGCAATTTCCTAGGATGTGTTGGAAGGACTTGCTGAGGAAAGGGCCTGCTGAAATTAAAGTTGTTAGGTTATATGAATATGTGACATGTGAGAAGACACTGAGTCCAAAGGCTTCAAGAAAACCAAGTTTATTCCAATCAAAACAGGAACAATCATTATATTTATTCAAATGTGAGGTACCACTTCAATACACATAGACATGACAAACAAGCAGTGACGGGGCTAAGTTAGTCGCTGGGTTAGAATATTCCCCACATCAACCATTGAGCAACAGACCCGTTATGCGGCAAGGCTGCAAACTTGCAGTGTCATTGGTGGCCCAGTGAACATGTGGTTGCCTGGGTGACAGACAAGCAACCCTCGACAGATGCTTCAACCGCATTTCGGCATGCAGCACAGTTGGGGAGGGTCTCGAAGGGTCTCAAAACTCTCAAAGAGTACTTAGAGAAAATCAGAACTTTTAAGGAACATGCAGATTCCTCACAGACAATTTCTGTGCCAGGCTGCTCTGAGGCTGTAATGTTAGCCTGAATACCTGTTATACTGAATTTATTACTGTTACGCAGAAATACATCACTTCCAAGATAAATAAAACGCATTTCAAAATATCTTGAAATGTCATTTTATGAAACTTTCTATCTTTTCCATTGAGCTTCCAATCTATGTATTTAATGCTATCTAGGAATACATTGAAGATGTTAGGAAAGTATTCTGAAGTATCTTGACAGGCATCAAAGATATATCTGCCTGGACAGGTAGTCGCTTTGAAATGTCTTGTAATGCAGATATTTAAACCATATTTCATTCAGATCCGCTCAGTCCATTTCAGAATTACATGGCTTAGATTAGCAAGGCAGAAACCTGTTGCATTTCAGCGAGGGGTTCAAATTCTTGTTTCATGTCTTTTTTGTTCATTTTTGAGTTATTTATTTATTTAAATGTTACTTTTGTTACTTACTTACATTGTTCCTTGTTTTTGGTTGTGTATTGTGAGTGGAACCCCAAGAAGTGGGACCACCTGCCCATCACTTCCAAGGACTGCCCTCACACCTATAAATGTAAGGATTTCCCACAGTTCCTGGTTGTTCAATCGAATGTGCTATTGAGTCAGTGAGTCTATTTGGGGGTTTTATGCTGTGCTTGTGTAGTTTCTCTGAATTTTTTTGACTATGTGTTCTCTTTGTTGACCATTTTCTAGATTGCTATATTGGGAATTTGTTTGCGTTGGACTGCCTTATTGTTTTGGCAATCTCCTGTTGACTTTTGGCTCCACATAGGTTCATTGCTGTTAAGAGAATTTTTTTATTTTATAAAGAGCCTGTATTTAGACAGGGTTTGAGGATACAGTGATCCCTCGCTATATCGCGCTTCGCCTTTCGCGGCTTCACTCTATCGCGGATTTTATATGTAAGCATATTTAAATATATATCGCGGATTTTTTGCTGGTTCGTGGATTTCTGAGGACAATGGGTTTTTTAATTTCTGGTACATGCTTCCTCAGTTGGTTTGCCCAGTTGATTTCATACAAGGGACGCTATTGGCAGATGGCTGAGAAGCTACCCAACTTACTTTTCTTTCTCTCTCTCTTGCGCTGACTATCTGTGATCCTGACGTAGGGGGTGTGAGCAGGGGGGCTGTTTGCACACCTAGACGATACGGACGCTCGTCTAAAAATGCTGAAAGATTATCTTCACGTTGCTACCTTCTGTGTGCAGCTTTTAAGTATGCTGCACGGTGCTTCGCATACTTAAAAGCTCAAAGGGCACGTATTGATTTTTGACTTTGTTTTTCTCTGTCTCTCTCTCTCTCTCTCTCTCCCTGCTCCTGACGGAGGGGGTGTGAGCTGCCGCCTTCAACAGCTTTGTACCGGCGGTGCTTCGCATACTTAAAAACAAACAGCCCTATTGATTTGTTTGCTTTCCTCTCTGTTTCCTTTGAAGAGGAACATATGTTTGCATTCTTTTAATTGTGAGACAGAACTGTCATCTCTGTCTTGTCATGGAGCACAGTTTAAACTTTTGAAAAAGAGACAAATGTTTGTTTGCAGTGTTTGAATAACGTTCCTGTCTCTCTACAACCTCCTGTGTTTCTGCGCAAATCTGTGACCCAAGCATGACAATATAAAAATAACCATATAAACATATGGTTTCTACTTCGCGGATTTTCTTATTTCGCGGGTGGCTCTGGAACGCAACCCCCGCGATGGAGGAAGGATTACTGTATATCTTTCTCTACTGGGAATGTTTGAGCATTTCTGTAACTCATTTGTGTTATGGGACTCTTAGTTCATAACAAAACCAACTCATTCCAAATACACTGTCTATTGCAGAGAACACTTGTGCTGGGCCTAACTTTTGAATTGCTAATTAATGTCATAAATAGGTCTTCACATTGTGACAGGTTAAAAGTGCAATACCCAGAGGAAAAAAAAACACAGTACACCCTGGGAAAGCATGCAAACTTCACACATACAGTGTCCAGACAAGGACTCAAGATGAGATATTAGGACAGCTTAGCTATTAGCTAAACAAACAAGCCTTATCGACTGAATGGTCTCCTCTCATTTGTCAAACTCTTATGTTATATTTGAACTCAGAACTATGGAGCGACAAAGCCCCAACACCATTGCTACCATATATGTTTCAGATATCTTGCTACACATTTCTAAAAATCTTGAAATTTTTGATATCATAGAATAAACTGATGAGATTGCTTGTTGTTGCTGTTACAGAGTGAGCCATGGTGTAATTGTGGTACCATTTTAGTACATGTAGATTTTAAAAGATGCAAAATAATGAAAGGTAAATAATATTTTTAACCCCTCCAAATCAGGATCAGGTACAAGTTATTGACCAACTTGGGATTATCTGCCAATTTATCTAACCTTCATATGTGTCCAATTTATAATGATCAACTAACACTAACTAATGTTGAGGGGAATTAAAATATTAATTCATCTAGCCTTTTATTCCCACAGATTCTCTGTGGAAAAACCTAAGCCTTTTTTATAGCATTATTTGTTTATCATATGACTCACATGTGGTTCAGATTGACAATGAAATCCTAGTGAAGGAAAACAACGTCAGTTTTCTCAGTTTTGCATAAAATCTCCTAATCTTTGAATAACTGCTGTTCTTGCATCATAGATATCACTAATCTGGACCTGGAATGGTCCCTGGCTGCAGTCACTGATGATATTTCATAAGCTACGTCACAGTCACAGTCTGGCAAAGGAACTTTCCCCTACTTGTACAAAGAATCAGGACATTGTCCTGTGCCTGTCTGGAAATGGTTCATCCATACCCAGAGGTTGCTGGTGAAGTGCACAAACTGAGGATATCTTGTATGTCAGCAACATTTTTTGGAGATCTGAGGTGATACATGTTACCCAGAATTATTTCCATTAATCCAGTATGTTAAAATTTGTTTATTTCAGTTATCTTACAGTTTGAAATGGAGGATCTTCTTGATTCAACTTTTTCAATTAGCAAAGTGATATTATAATGGGTTGGGAGTATGGGATTCTCCAGGATTTTGTTGTAGGTTTAAACTCTGATTAAGTATGGGAGTGACTGAGCACAGGAATCCAGTGAGTTGGCTTGGAAGGAATGATTCAATTAATAAGGTGCTGAGCATGGTGAAGCTGGGTGTCAAGCAATATGACCTATGATCTGTATATCCAAACTGGAGCACTCTGCTGATTTGTCAACCATCATCAAAGTTTTACATAAGTTGCACCCCTGTTGTCCCACATAATTTATAAAAGGTGTTACTATCAATTTTTATTTTTGCTGCAACATTAATGAGATTCTTCTTAAATGGCCAGCTTTTATATTTTGAAAATGGGTTGTTGGGAAGGAGAGTGTTATTGAAAATTCTTTTTGAGTTCTGTTACTCAAATGGAAACAGCTCACTTTTTCATTTCTCAAATCATAGTCTCCTTTTCTGGCAGTGTTATGATTAGATTTAATTTTTTTTCTCATTATACTGAACTCTGTTCATGACTTTTTATGCTCTAGTTTAAGTTTTTTGAGGTGCCATTATTTTTTCATTGAAGGTAGTCTTAGCAAGGTTGAACTTTCTCATGACTTTTTCAACACCTTTGTGATTTATCGTATATGATGTAATTTTGAATCATAATTGGTATAGCATTGTTATGAGAAAACAACTGGAAGTTCATGGCATACTGTAACTTCACCGTCATTACAGTATAAAAGTCAATGGTGTGCATTTCTTACTTATCCCTGATTGCGGATACCTTTTGGGCAGTGCTTTTTAGTTTATAGTCTTTCTGGTAAAAGTTATTAGTGCTAAAAAGTTCATGTTTTTGTTTTGGATTGACATTTTGGTTCAGAACTTGGTTAGATGTTAGACTAATGCTTCACCTAGTGATCCAAATTCAGCCCAGCCTACCTTCTGGTCACTCCAGGCAGAACAGGAGGTGGCATTCAAGAGGGACAAGATCTTTTGTTATTATGGTTTCAGTTCTTCTGAAGTCAGTAGCTTGTATGACAATTGCAAAATCATCTGTAGTGATGAATGAAAACTGTGGAGTTCACATCACTGTGAGTCCAGAAAAATCATGAAAATGTTCATGAAATCTGAGCAGTATATATATATTGTGTGGGGGAACACATTAGCAGTGGCATGAGACTGGCTTATTCCATTGTTTGAGGTCACAGCACCAAGTGCAGCCAGAATATATATATATATATATATATATATATATATATATATATATATATATATATATATATATATATATATATATATATATATATATATATATATATATAATATACAGAGATTCACTTGAAAGAGGCCTAGAATATTCTATGATAACTCTTGCTTGCTCCTCAATATTTGGAGCTTCGAACAAGCCAGGAAGCCCCTGCGTCAGAGCGATGAGGTAGGCGCCAGATAGCCGTCGCAACGTTTAACCTCCAATTGCAACTTCTGGGTGCATATCGCCCATACCCCTTCACTCGATTTCTCATCAGGATGGTGGTGTACGGTTTTGAGCAGCTCATCTTCATGTTGCAAA
Organism: Erpetoichthys calabaricus; assembly: GCF_900747795.2. Lineage (NCBI taxonomy): Eukaryota > Metazoa > Chordata > Cladistia > Polypteriformes > Polypteridae > Erpetoichthys > Erpetoichthys calabaricus. Next base: position 297,790,700 of record NC_041394.2, read on the forward strand.
CCTATTGGGTCACCAATTCGTTTAAGCAATGTCAGAATCAACTGGATGATCGTGAGTTAACGGAAGGTTACTTCCAGCAAGATGGAGCAACGTGTCACACATCGGCAAGGAGCATGGCAGAAATTGAGTCCTTCTTCAGCAACAGGGTAATTTCAAAGGGGCTTTGGCCACCACGGTTGCCGGATCTGACACCACCAGACTTCTTCCTTTGGGGTATGCTCAAAGGAAAAGTGTATTGGAACAAGCCTCGCACGGTGGAAGATTTGAAGGACAAACATCCAACGTGAAATTGCTGCTATTCCCCCGAGAAGCTTGGCAATATGTTTAGGAACATGGAGTGCTGGGTCAAAATGTATCTGTTAGAAAATGGAAACCACTTCCAGCATTGCATGTAATGCATTTGATTACACATACGTCAAGGTATATAGTATATTTTTTTAGTTCAGATTGCTTCATCCTAATGGGAGTTACAACGGAATATTCAGGACCTATTTTGAGTGAATCTCCATGTATAAATATTTTGTTTCCGATCTCTGTGCAGATGATTTGCATTTCTTTCATTCATGAAGAAGTTAGTAATACATCTTTCGCTATTATATTTTCACAGTGTTGCATTAATCCTCAGGGAAGGTTAATTTAATTGTAGTTCCAGCATACATGCAAATTAGCCATGCGGTACAGTGCTGCCAGCATACAAGGACCAGTGGTGGCAATAATAATATTCTCATTATAGTCAGCTAATGTATGCCTCAAATGAAAATACTGCAAGTTTTTCTGGTTTGTTTCTTTTTAATGAATACAGGGTGGAAAGCTGGAGTACTATTTGGGTTGTGACATTATGCAGTATGCAAACATGAAAGTTTTGCATATGGCTGCTATAGTTCTGTGATGTCATGCTGGCCTCGCAAAGTATCATGGGGTGCTGGAAAAAAATGTTCATCTAAGCTGACTACATGACAAATTTACAAAAAAATGTTCAGCAAAACATAGTCACTGGTGAATGCAGCATATTTGCTGTGAAAATTTTTTTGGTAAATTTTGCTGATCAACACTAATCATCTGCATATGCATAATTCTTTGAAGTTGTTTCTGTTAATTCAGAAATGTCTAGAATAACAATAGGAGAGCTAGTGCAGAACCTTGAGGAAGATCATTGTGCAGCTTTCTGTTCTTGCTTGCTTGTTTTGTTCCCCCATTATAACCTACGTAGATGTATCTGTTTCTCAACATGTGGTCAAAAAACTTGGCTATTCTGCCACAGGGAACAGCTCTCCATAATGTCTAAATAATGCCTGTAGACTGTTTCGTAGGCAGTGGTAAGACTGATAAATGCATCAGTTGGTTTTAGTCACCTTTGAAATCTGGCTTCACTTTTTATAGTAAGGAACAAAACCTGGTCTATGCAGCTTTGATTTGGCCTAAAGCCCACTTGTTCCACTGATATTTGTTCCAATGTCTTAGAACAGATTCTATTTTGTGTAATTCTTTTCAGTAGCAGATGCTATGTAGGGTTAAGAGTAGTAGCTTTTAGCTTCAATTCATGGCTCAAGAGATTTTAAAATTTGGATTCTGCAGTTAAATTTCCATGCCTTGGTATTTTTCCATGCATGGGAGAAGTATATCAAAACCACAGGCTTTACCAAGTTTAATATCTTTGAGTGCTCTGTTGATTTCTTTGGCAATAATAGGTTGTGAATGTTCTTGGTTGGGATCGGTCACACTTTTTAAATTTCTTAGCTCTACTTTGATTTTTATGGTTTATTTCCTATCATGCTTTTGATAAAGACACTAAATCTTTTGGCTAGATGTGACTGTGGAGCAACTTCAGATTGTCTTTTAGTGACCTTTTTGCGACAGGCACACGTCAGGAAAAAGAAGGATGTCAGTCCACACTCACCCATGAATTCACACTTAATTACAACAGAGAAGATTTGAAAATAGAAATGAGCCAAAAGCTTTAGGACAATTACAGAGGAAGTGTGCAAACTCCACATGGGCAGAACCCTAGCTAGAAATAGAAAATGGGTATAGGATCTGCAAGGCAATAATAACTATCTTTACTTTTTCTCCTTTTATTTCTTCAGATAGAAATGAATGTCCCATCTGGGGTGTTTTTCTGCTGTGTATCTATTGTTGCTGGGTTTGTTTTGTAATTCCACAACTGTAAACAGAATATATATTTTCCAAATTAGATTGGTTAGACTTTCTAGAATACATGCACTGCATTCTAATAACATGTGCACTGCATTAATTTTTGTTCTCTTTTAGTTATGAAACTTCCTATGCCCCCAGTCTTTTGAAATCATTATTTTAACAAATGTTTCTTTGAGCAACATAGTTTTTTTTTTATTACTGAAACTCTAACATTCCCTCCAAAATATGAAGCCATAACCATTTCTGGCCGTATCAGTTGTGTTTATTAGTGGATCCACGGCCAGCTTGGTGAGCACCATCATTAAAGCCCGCATCTAATTGCACTCTTATCAGCAAGTGAGCCATATGGCACTTAGATTAGGACCCCACTAATACAGAGAGTGGAGAGTTAGATTTCAAAGCTGGCTCCTTGGGGATGCTTAACAGTACTGCAACCAAATTATTCACTGTCACTCTCCTTGTACGGCTATAATGTAAGTCCATTATAGTGGCATTACTATGTACGAGAGTTGTAGCTTAAAAAGGAAAAGAAAAACACATGCATGTCAAAAAAGCATCTCACCAGGTAAACAAGAGTTCTACAGCCTTTTAGAATATTGAAAGAGAGGGTTCCTGTCATTCATCCACATGATTTTTTTTGACATCTCTATTCACAGTATACAATCATGCTGCCGCTTGTGTATCGTTTAACATAATTTATTTTTAATAACCTATTAAATGGAATATATTAGATTAAATTAGCACCATCAGTAGTATTTGAAACATATTGGTTTGATAATGTTGACTGTTAACTCTTTGGCTTTCATAATGTTTTAAATCACTACAGAATGCATACGCTAACTACACCTACAGTATCTGCTTTTTTCAATTCAGTGGGAGTGGATTAAAAATCGTTTATCCCATAATCCTCTTAGATAGCCATTGAAGATAATCCATGTAATATCGCTAGAAAAAGAAAGAAAAAAGATATCTTTTCTTTTACTTGTGTCATTTTACCACTGAAGGAATACAATGCAGAGGCATGAGGTAAATGCTAAGACCTTGCTTCTAAATATTTATTCTAGTTATCCCTTGACCAACTGAATGAGCGTCACATATTAACTGCTTGATCTGACACAAAGACCTTATCTGTGTACTGTCACTAAATGAAAAGCAGGAGGGCTTGGCATAGTCACCTGCTAGCTTAAAGCCTTCATCTGCTCACCATTGATTACTGTTTGATTCCTTGTGTGTCCAATTGAAATGAGAAAAGAATCTTTTGTTATTGGGTATGTACTTACTTGACATATCTCGTGCCGAATAGTCAGCCTTGGCCAGCATTAGAACTGCTTCTGTAACCTGCATTATGTTGAACATTTAAAAAAATCAATATGCATAATAGACAGCAAACAGGCTCTTTGATTTTGGTGTCAACAGTTTGATCACATTATTATATATTTGTTGCTTATGAAATGCTTTTGTAAAAGAACAACTATAATAATAATTGATTTGACTAAAGTCATTTTTCAAAAATAATTACATTGTATGAAACTACAATATATTACCGGTTAAAAGTTTTAGAACACCTCAGTTTTTTTCAGTTTTTTGTTCAAATTTAATCAGTTGAAATGCAGTGAATCACCTAAAATGATGGAAAGGTAAGAAGTAAAGTGCCAGAGGTTTAAATTTAAAGTTTAGGTTAGCAAAAAAGGAAATATCAGAATATTACAAATGGGCCTTCTTCGGGGAGCAACAAATAGGTTACAGCCTACAGATGCTCTACAGCAATTAAAGTAAATTAAGCCTCGCAAGTTGAAGTAAACAATTTGCACAGGTGTCCCAATGGTGTTGATTACTTAAAAAAACCCTCAGTGTCTCTTAAAGCAGAGTTGGAACAGACTATGTTACTACACCCTCTGACGTAAAAAAGGAGAGTTTTTTATACATTGGTTACTTTAAAGTTTAATAATACTTTGTGTATGCCATATATGTATACAACAATCAAATCTTGATAAATAAAGTACATTATATTCGTTGCATGCAAAGTTGTGTTTATGTGAATATTTCTGGGGAAGGGCGTTCATAGCTTTCATCAGATTCTTAAAGGAGTCTGTAACTCAAAAAAGGTTAAGAATCATTGCTCTGCTGTATAAAGTTACATCCATCTATTTCTTAAACCCACTTATACTGAGCGGATTCACGGCAAAGCTGGAGCCTATCATAGCAAGTATCGGATGCAAGGCAGGAACAATCCCTGGCCAGGGTGCCAGAGCTATCACAGGTCAAACACACACACACACTCACTTAAAGTTACATAGTGATTTTTTTTTCTGACTAAGATCTTTGACATTTGAGAACTGTTCTCAATTATGTCCCTAAATAAACAATACATACACTTTCTCAATATAAATATATAAAATAACTTCACTTTGTAATACTCTCTGCTGCTCCTTTTTTACATAACTTTTTAAAAAGCCATTTGTTTTTGGAAAATTACACTCTGCTTTTCCACAAAGTAGAATTTTTCTTTATTATAAGCAATCTTTAGTATTTGGGCAGTGTCAAGTAGCTTGTCTTGTCAAGCTCAGGCACTGGCCACAAACTGTGTGACACTCAGAACCTGGGTTTAGGAAGTCTGCTCTGCCCTTTCGGTTCTTTGTGTGTGGTTATGAAATGCACTCAGGCGACTGTCCTCTGTGCTTTGATCTGGTGTACAAGGTGTGTTGCCTGCACCGGAGTGGTTGTTACAAGTGATTTTCCTCGGATTGCTTCAAAGGTTTTTTGTGCCTGCATATCCTGAAAGCAGCAGCTCAGAACTCTTTGGTGTATCTGCCTTGGTCTTTATTACAAGGGGTTCGACTAATATTTATTACATATTGAGATTGCTATTCCTGTTTCTTAGCTTTATTTTCAATTCCAATCCAGAGATGTTCCAAGTGACGTTTCACTTGTGTGGATTGCTCTTGTGACGCGATTGACTTTTTGTTATCAAGCCTAGTGTTTCTCTTATGCTTTATTTAAAATAGGTAAAAATAAATTTTATATTATCCGTAATATTGTGTGCATTTACTGTATGGTAATAATATTCATATGTGATAAAATGTTTATTCTTGTAAATTAATTGAGTATGCTTATGAAGATTTGCTTAGTAGATGACCCTGACATCAGTTCAAAACTGAGAGAAAGAAAGAAAGAAAGAAAGAAAGAAAGAAAGAAAGAAAGAAAGAAAGAAAGAAAGAAAGAAAGAAAGAAAGAAAGAAAGTGGGAGCAATATTAGATAGATAGATAGATAGATAGATAGATAGATAGATAGATAGATAGATAGATAGATAGATAGATAGATAGATAGATAGATAGATAGATAGATAGGAGAAGCATTTTACTATATAGTATTTCCTTCTAAAAAGTCTACCTTCATTGTATGTACATTTTCAACAATTCTTCAGAATGTGAATGTTGCATCCTTCACTGTCCTACTTCTGTGGTATGCAACATATAGCTGAATTAAAGACAAATGCAGTTTCATTGTACTTAAGAAGCCACCTCATTGTGATTCTTGCCACACCCACGTCCCAAAGGATGACCCTGGTACAATGCATGCTAAAGGACATGAAGCACACCTGAAAGAGCAAGTCTCAGGCTGTATTGTGGTGAGTAGGTTCATTGGGACCTCATTGTAATTTAATGCACTCCGGTCATTATCTGAATGCTGTTGTATTCCTCTGTCCTGCGTTTGTTTGCTAAGGGTTGTGTATAAATGTGAGTGCTGTAGTTTACCAATGCTTAGTGCTTTCACATGTCATATAGGATAAGGGAAGGGTGTGGAACTGAGCAAGGGCAGTTTCTCTCATTTGCAGCTGCTTCATTTCTGTGTCTAATTAAATGTTTTTCAGAGTAGCAGCAGCATAAAGACACACGAGTCTCCTTCATCTGGGCAAGTTTAGCCTCCACTTCATTTCTATTAATTCACTTTCAGATTCCACTTCTTGCAGTACAGGGCTGACGAGTGTCAGAGTGTTTCCCAGCAGCATCAGGTGCAGGGCAGCTCTGAACAGAATGCCACCCCATCACTCACAGACACAAATATTCAGTCACTCATATCAGGCCATTTTAGATCCACCAGTTAACTTAACCTCGATATACTTTGAAGGAGAAAACACACAGGCACAGTGAACAACAAGCAAGCCGGAAGTTGCACTCATGAGCATTAACCATGGAGACCCACTTCGTTCTTCCTTGATGAAAAAAATGTATTGATTTAGGTTAGTTGTATTTTTTATTTTTCTGCTGTTCAGAGCTGTGATGTTTCTTTGAATTGGTTCTGCTGTTGGGTTGGATTTACTCACAGAATTCTTGAAGTGACTTGAGATGAATACATGCTTGTCTTCTGCTCCAGGTTCTGAATACTGTTTGAGCTGTGCTTAACGTAGGCACAACAATCCAGGATGACTATATAAACTTGCTTTATAAAGTGTCTTTCAAGATAAATACCATTTAAAATGCTTTAATACTATATATGCTGTTTTTAATAAGGAATATTTATATATTGGGGCAGGGATAAATAGATTGATTTGCTCAGAATTACAATGGTGGTCATTGGAAGAGAATGAACTTAAAGTCTTTGGGGGTTAAGTCCAATTTGTTAGTAATTTGAAATATTGCTGATGGTAATCTCATATTTTTCTTTTGTGGTGTATTTAACTGTCTTCACTGTATAGCTAAAAATATTGTACACCCACATGCATACAGTTTAAATATACTGTATTTACACAATTAACAATGGATCATTTTTGGCTGTGCTAAGCAGTCTGAATTTTACTGTGAGAAGAAACTTTTACTTTTTTTGTTTTAGAAATGCAAAATGTTAAAAGTGTTAAAGTGGCCAAGTCAATATTTTTTTTATTAGAGATGACACAGAAGTATATTTATATAGACTTCTATTGCAGATTTTTGTTATCACATACTTGACTGCATGGCTAGAGCAGTTTTTCCTTTGCATTTTCAGACTCGGAGTCAAGTCAAAAGGAGGTTTAGCGTGATCAGGACAAGTCTCTTTTAAACAGACTTTCAGTGTTTGTTTTTCCACTTCTTTTGTGGATTAGCAAAGCCTGGGTGTGATGTACTATATGCTGATTTGGGCAGGGTCATGTATGTTAGAGAGGGGAGGGAAGGAAATAATCTGTCATCACAATTAATGCTGGTAAAGATGAAAGGCGTAGGCAGGCAGAAAGATTGGCAGTGTGTACCGATCAGTAATAAGGCTGATTTCACTCACTGGGACATTTGTTGTGGATTGCTTTCCTTTGTAGCAAATGAGTATGGACTTGGAAGATTCACTAAGTGCAAAACATTTGTTGTCCTGAAAGGATAGTAAATGTCATATTAGAGTTTAGATGTTAGATATTTATTGCACTTTAGTTCATGAGAATTGGCCAAATATTCTGCAAATCTGCAAAATGCTGTGATCATATTGTAACTAAAGTATACGTATAACAAAGTGTGATATACATTTATTATAAAATGTACTGTACCTCCACTTCATGATTTTATTTTGAATGCACTTTATCACAAAATGTGGTAGGTTTTGGAGAAGGCTGCATATACTCTTTTTAACTATATTATGTATGTTGGGCTGTAAAGATAAACATATTTTCTATTAATAGTGTCATTAATCGAAAAAATAAAATGGGCATGCAGTGTGGTGTAGTGCCAATGTTCCTGGTTTGAATGTCACCACTTAAGCACTGTGTGACCCTGAGGCAATCACTTAACCCGCTCTTGCTCGAACTATAAAAGACCAAATGTATAAATAACTGCAAAATGTCCTGATCTTGTAAATCTCCTTGTGAAAAGGAAGTAATATATGATAGTAATGTATCTTTCATACAAGTATATGCATAAATATACATGTCCATGTATGCCCATACTTGAGGAGTAAGTTTATAGCTGAGAGGTGAAAAAAACTGCTGTGACATTAGGGGAGAAATCAAACTAGCAAAGAGAGCGCTGTGGCAACTGGCTTATTTGATAGGGTGTCTCAAGGGGTTACTCTCTGTGCTTACAAATCTGACATCACTGAAGCAAGATTCATCTGCATCTGACCAAAGTAAGCTTTTGCTTTGGGGCTGTAGCTAAACTGTGTATGTCTCAGCGGTCAAAGGAATAATGGATACAGGTCTGGAGAGAATAGCAGCGTAAGAGGCAACAGATCCTATTTAATGGGGTGTATGCATATTTAAACAGGAGGATTTGCAGTTGGGTGTGGAATTATAGTATGTTATCTACAGACAAATGCAACCTTGCCTTCTTGCTGTTTGCTCTATCTCATGTTTCAGTTTGGTCACTTACTGTATATCCTGAAAGCATAAGTTGCATTCATCTGTCTTTTTATTAAATGATGCTAATAAGAGGTCTGGATAATGTTCCAGTCTGCAAAGTAGATATCGATATCCTTTTTATAATTACCGAGTAACCCTTCAGTAGCTCTGTGAATACAACAGAAATTAAATTTTATTTTCCTCATTGTGAAGTCAAAACAATGATCAGTATAAATCAGTTTCTTTATAAATCTAATTAATTTCTCATTTCTTTGAAGAATGATGAGCAACAGATTTAGGAAGACTTCACATAGATTTGCCCGGTAACCCCAATTATATTGCTCTTGTCATTTCAGCTGACTTCTTTTCTTGCCAGCGTTACATAAGGCCTGTCTGTGTCCTACACCGGCCTGATCCCTACTTAGCATCCCCTTCTTCCATTTCAGCCAGTTTTTTTTACTCTCCCATGTATTTTGCACTTCTTTAAGACTGGAGCTTTGGGCCAAGTACCTCCTTTCTTTTGTCTTTCTGTCTTCATCATGGAAGACTGGTCATCCAGTCTGAAGTCTTAAGCTGTTGGGAGAAGGGAACTCCCTGAAGCTGCAAATGCTTTCTTCCTTGTTTACCTGAATTGTACAGTTGCAATCAAATATTAAAATAATCAAATTTATTATTAAAATGTAATTAATTACTCTGTAAGCGGAAGGCTGAAGGAAACAAATGTTAATTGTATGAGGAAATTAAATCGCATCTATAAAATGATTACATGCAGCTCAGATTAGCCCAGCACAAAATCATTCAGTAAGATGAATGGTCTAATGTTGTGTACACACAGGTGTCTATTTACTCCTTTCTATTAAGTGCATGTATTATTAATTTTAAAAAGATGGAAAAGAGGAGAAAAGCAAAATGGAAGATACTATTCATTTTCAAGCAGGAATTCGGAAGTTTAGTAAAAGCTTGGAACAATACCATGACCAAGTACTGTCAACCAGTGATCTAAGATGGACCGGACAGCACAACATCTCAAATTGCTTCCTCTGCTTTATCTCACTAACTCTCACTGACACTAAGCAAATCATTTTACCTGTGTGGATTCACATTGTATTAAATAAGGAAATTATGGTATGTTTAAAGAGATTTAAGGAAGATGAAAGTGTGAAATTCTAGCAGACATTAATGCATGAGAAACAAGAAACCTAAGTACCAAAACCTAAATGTCAACCAAACTAATCTTGAGAATCCTCAAGTTGTAACCCAGCAATTCCTAAATAGGACATTAAATAATTTCAACAAAATCACTAATCAGAAAGACTAAATCTTAGGTTTGATCTAAAGCTTAGACACCTCTTTGTGGGTTCTGGCTTGTGACATAGCGGCAGCTGGATGACACCAAGTGCCATGTGACTTTTGCATCATCTGCATAGCAACAGATGCTATAAACAATGCAGTGCCATCCATGAAAAACCATCCATTATCCAACCCGCTATATCCTAACTACAGGGTCACGGGGTTCTGCTGGAGCCAATCCCAGCCAACATAGGGCACAAGGCAGGAAACAAACCCCGGGCAGGGCGCCAGCCCACCACAGGGTACACACACGCACACACCCACACACTAGGGACAATTTAGGATCACCAATGCACCTAACCTGCATGTCTTTTGGACAGTGGGAGGAAACCAGAGCACCCAGAGGATACCCACGCAGACACAGGGAACATGCAAACTCCACGCAGGGAGGATCCAGGAAGCGAACCCGGGTCTCCTAACTGCGAGGCAGCAGCGCTACCGCTGCACCACCGTGCCACCCTCCATGAAAAACAATGTGCAAAATGATAGCACCCATTAAATAATATACGATGAAGTCATAAAAATAAATGGTACGATGAAATAACAAGTAAAACAATACTTGCAAATCAAAAATTTAGACAAATGAAACAAACACAGATATTAAAGTGACAATAATGGCCCCAAATTAATTTAATCCAAATCTAATTCTTGGCCTCAGGGGGAATTGACAGCACTGCGTGCAATGCAGGGACCAAGCCTAGACAGGTTCCTAGTCCATTACATGGCACACATTCACAGTCACTCATACTGAGCTAAGTTAGTGGTAGACAATTAACCCAAAAGTCACATATATGGGATGAGGGAGGAAAACCCTAATTTTGCTAGTAGAACCAATGTAGAATACTACTAGTGTACGCAAAAAACATTAATGCCTTTAGAAAACGTGGCAAAAAAATTATTTGTGCTAGCACAAAGGGTGCATCAAAGTTTCGGTGTCATTCAAATGGGCTTTTTTTAAGTTTAGAATTTTGTGCAAGTAATAGGTTCAAGTTAAAAAAAAAAAACACGGCATCATTGATAGTAGCACCACTCTGAGCTTATCCCTTAACGGGGATTGCTGGATGGTATTGAAGGCAATGGAGAAATCAAAAAATATAATCCTCACATTGCTGTCAGCTTTGTCAAGGTAGCCTTGCGGAGCAGACAGAAAATTCTATCTTCAGCTCCAATCTTTATCCGATAGGCAAACTGCAGTGGGTCCAGGTGGTCTAACACAAGAGGACTCATACTGGACCAGTCTCTCAAAGGTCTTCATGATGTGAGACGTAAGTGCCACTGCTCTATAGTCATTAGATCAAGAGGTACATGCCTTCTTTGGAACAGGAACAATGCAGGGTGTTTTCACAGAAGCAACACTTTCTGGGGCCTTAGGGACTGTGGTACAGGTGACGGAGTGTATCACAAAGTTGGACAGCACAGGCCTTAAGAACTCAAGGACTGGCTTCATGTGGTCCTGCAGCCTTTCTTGTGTGTAGGTTCCTCAGTTGTCTCCTTACTTAATGTCCTGTTACAAACAGCCCATACAGATGATCAGAGGTGAACTCAACACAGGCCTTTCCAGTTGAAGTGGTGTGGAAGAAATGTACCAGTCACCCCTGCCGGGTGTCCTGTTCTCCATTTTACGTTGAGGAAAACAAGTACAGACAGGAGGAAATATCAATCATTCCTCTTTTCATTTTTAAGTCTTGCAAGAGGTAACACTCATTAAGATACAAACCAGGACAGTAGTAACTAGAAAGTGTTACAAATAGGAACACACATCCTTTTATACATTCCAAAATCAGATTTTAGTCCCCACTCATAACATAAGCTCTAATACCATTGGTTACACCTAGTTGCTAACAGAACGTGTCTCCAGAGATACCTTAAAAGGTCACTATCAACCTGGTCCACTTGGCCGGATCTCAATCTGTCAGTTTCGTTAGTCTAAAAGTTTATGACCTTAAGGTACTAAAGTACCCTCATATAACTTCTGTATGCCCTTACAGTATCGAACTTCGAAAAATGGTTCAGGGTGTCATCTTTGTCAACAACCCCTTCTAGCACCTTAGCCCTAGATTGACTGAGTTCATTACTTATGACCAATCCATTTCAGACATATTTCATGTTATTCTGGTTGAGTTTGTTTTCTGTTTTATCTCTCTAAGCTTCCTTTCCTTCATTCAGCTTTTTCTTCAGCACTCGCTGGTCATCCTTCAGAGCATCTTTATCACCAGATATGAATGTTATCTTCTTCTTATTCAGGAGACTTTCTAGTATCCCACGGCTTGGTGTTCTGAAAACAATGCACTGTTTTTGAGGGTGCCACTGTGTCAACACAAAAGTTAAAATAGTCTGTGATACAATGACTGAGTCCCTCAGTATCAACCCTGATGTGTCAGTACATTTCCCATTGTATCATTTGGAAGCGGTCATTCTGAGCCATGCAACAGAAATTGTTGCATGGAATTAGTTAACATTGGGCAAAGGTGAGCCATTGATAAGAGAAACCTGAACAGGGGCCAAGATCTACTGGACTTAAGTGGAGCTCAGTTTGAAGAAATGTCAAGTGAGGGAAAAGAGAGAAGGAGATTGCAATCACAATAAGGGAAGTGGAGGAAAGTAAGAAAAAATAGAATTAAAGTAAAAATTTATATTGGTAACAAGAAAGTTGGAAAGTGTGCTTTATTGTAACTGTGGGAAATTAATTTAGGGCTCTAGAGGTCTGAAATAAATAAAAACCCAAGTACATAATGGAGTAATTTATCATTGTCTGATAAGATGCTTGTTACCTTGTAGACAATGTAACTCATTCCTGAGGAACCACTTCTCTATAGGGTAGGACAACTACTTAATTTTGATAATTTTATATGTGTAACAATAATCCTTTCTGTCTTTCTGTATACTAAATGACTTATGGGAGAGATAGAGTTTTCTTGATACACTCACATGACAAAGTTTGCACCACAAAAGTGCAGTAGTCTCCAAATACTACTGTCACATTGCACCCATTATCACCAGAAGAATATTTCCCCTAGTAAAGCTACTGTCTATAGAACTTGTTTCCAACTAAAGGACTGTTGCCTTCAATAATGTTCATATCTGTAACCTTCTATGACAGATAAAGGTGTAAGATGAATTCCTTCATAAACTGGGTATGCTTTTTGGTTAAGGAGGTTAACTGATGACTTGCAAGAGTTGCAATTCTGCAGCTAGAAAAGTAGTATAAGTTGCCTGTGCCATTGTTTTATAGTATATTCATTGAATTTAAATGAGAGGTGAGATGCAAACAGACAGGCAACAGAACTGAACCCTAATGATGAGAAAGCAGATATTTGCCAGAAAATCTCTCCTGTTTTCATGTATGATAGATTTTTAAAGTAAAAGCTTACTATCATAGCTCTCTGAAGAACTCTGCTTACTGTACAGATTTGATTTTACATTTAGACTGTAATTAAGGGCCGGATGAAAAAGAAAGCAATTTACTTCTTATGAGATAAATAATAGCTTTGCTCCTGGGAAGTTGCATTACTGTGACTGACATGTGTAACCGTGCATCCAAATCTGATAGCAAATTTCCATTATGTTTGAAAGATGCTCCATTCTCTCTGCCTGATTGAAGCCAGTTGGGATAAAGGCAAGAGGGAACAAAAGTAAAAGAGTAGCAAGTCTTTTGCTTTCTTGAAAAAAAAAATGATGATTCATCACAACTTAACTAAGACATGTACGGTAGGGGCATAAGTACCCAGAGAGACTGCAGATGGGTCTGATTCCTGTCAGATGGCATCTTGCAGGGTCGTCGAGGCTGCAACTGTGTAGAGGTTGTTTAAAATACAGAAAAAAAAAACAATAATGATACCACAGTGGTTTCAGAGTTGGTATATAATGGATTTTAAAGTGCTGGTCTGCCTTTAACTAGAAGGAAAAGATACACACTGCTGTGTGCACTCTTCTACATAAATTCTATTATTACAAGTTATTATTATGTTTTTGTATTTCAAAGCATATTTAAAGTGATTGATTTAGTATGATTTTTATTGGAGCACTGGAGAGAAACCATCGCATTCAATCATTAAACTGAGGAAGATTATTTTTGAAACAAATATTTTCAAAAAACGTCAAAAAAAAAGTGATCTCACTTTTGTTTATTGATTCCATATGCGTGTCTGTTTTTCATCATTTATGATTTTCAATTATGGTTCCATTAATGTGAAGTAATCCATCATCAGGAACTCTTTTTGGTTTTGTCCTAACTAAAAACTTTGTTTAGGCATTACGGTTATTATTGCTCAGCAAACTAAGACATATTAGGAATGAAAAGTAGATCTGTGAATGAAAGGAACTGCTGTTTTAATGAATTTCATTTATTCTCTTGGGACTTGAGATCAATTCCTGGGCCAGACTCTGCCTTTGAGGCATTTCCATCTTATATTATAGCATTTGTTTTGTCTGTAAGGGGTATGATGGTGACTCTGTCCTCACCATAGGACTTTCTATGTAGACCTGAGTATCACCAATCCTTTGACTCTTTCTCCTAAACTCACACTTACTGGTCTATAGAGGAGACATGGCTTCTATCTGAAACTTAATTTCAGGATGAATTAGGGTTGGCTACATCTATGGTTAAAATATAGCCCAAAAGGTTTAGGAAGAGCTCAAGGCAAAGCATAGAAGTGGGTTGAAAAATATAGAATAACATTCTCTGAACTACGGTTCTTAATTTGCCAACAGCAGAAGCAAAGCAAATGGTTGTCATAATTAAAACAGTACAACCTGGATGTATAGCACCTCTTCTTGCTAGATGTCTACTGTAGGCACCCAATGTGTCTAGATATCAGATGGCTCTTTCAATCTTACATTGTGCTGCTGAGCTGCCAGTTCTTTGATCCAGCATTGTCTCTGGGTGGACTCAATGGAAGGAGACAGAAAGAGACTACCAGTTTTTGCACGTACCCTATATTTATGCAGATGTTGTTCTTCTTTAATGTATCCCTCAGACCAGTGGGTCATTGTATTTTAGCAGCTAACTCTAACCTGTTAAGAGGGCAACAGAGTAAGCAAGCAAGTTTGTATTAGTGACTATAAAGATGCAGTGCAAATTTTATTTCCAAACTTAATATTCACCCTGGTACATAATTTAAGAATACCAGTTAAATATCCTATTCCAATAAGAAAGCAGATACACTAAGCAATTGTTCAAAGTCTATCTGCATATCAGTATGCTTTCAAGAGATACACCATTTTTTCTCACATTCCAAAGATGTGGTGCAGTGGTTAGAAGTTATGCTTCACTGCTTCAGAGTCTTAGGTACACTTCCTGAGTTCTGAATATGTGGAGTCTGCCAGTTGCCCCACAGGTGTGTCTGCATTCCATCTTCTCTTACAAGTGAAAAAGATGGTGTGATGATTGGTGAGGTTTGGTGCCTCACCATTCAGGATCCTCAGTTCAGTTCCTAGACAGACCATTTGCCAGTCATCCCCACTAGGTTCCCAGGACACAAACCTGAGTACATGCAAACAGTACAAAGCAATAGTGTTAACCATTTGAGCTAAACAAGAGCTCTTTTTACTCAAAGGATTAACCCGACCCCTGTCTGAAAGGGTGTCTGTTATCCTCAGGATATCCATACTACATTTGTGTATTCTGTTTTCTTGTGTGATTCAAAAATGTTCATTCCCTCCCTTCTTCTATAGCCTCTGTCTATATGCATTCTACACATGTTCTCCATGTCATTGCATGCTTAAGATATGGCACAATGGTTAGGGGTGCTCCAGAGACTTGGGTTCAATTATTGAGATGTATATAGGTTGTAAATTCTGCCATATATATCCCACAAATGAAGAATTCTGCCATATTCTTCATTTTACACAATAAGCTTTTGATGATAGGTTAGGGATGAGACCATACCACTCCACAGACCTGCGTTCATTTCATGGACCAGTCTGCACATTCTCTCTTGTGAGAACCTCCATAAAATACTGTACAATGGGTATGATTTCTGGGCAGGTTACTGTCTGTGTAGTGTAATTACTTAAGGGTCAAGTCTCACCACTCTGAACTCAAGGGTTCAAATCCAGGACCTATGGAGCTTGTACAATGTGTCCATCTAGGTATTTCTGTAGGCCTTTCTGTTCTCCTCTCAGTTCCCCAAGATGAGACACATTGTTTACATGTAGTGCCTTGCTGTTTCAAACACTTAGAATCAACTCCTGGCCACTCTTTGTGTTGCTTCCACATTTTCCCCTTTCCAATTATACTTTGTGTGAATTCTCTAGTTTCCTCTGACATTTCAAAGTTTAGTTCACTCAGTGTGAGTCAGTGTAAGCTGGAGCCTGAATGTGTCTTGTTATAGACTGGTGTCCCTTCCATGATCGGTTCGTATTGTTGGCTGGGATAGACCAACTGTCTGCAACTTTGTAATGGATGAGATGGCTTCAGATAATGAATGGGTCAGTGTCACTTTTTTATATTTTATTATTAGTTTAGCACTGAGGGGTTTAGTTTGTAGAAATAAAAAATTAAAGAAAGAAATGGGAGATATAGCTAGCATTTTTATATTGTGTATTGTTCTTTTTCTGCTTGCATACATTAGAATATGAGGACTTTAGAAAATGCAAAGTTATTGACTAGAGGTCTGTTTTAAATAGATGATAAGTAACATTAACTTGTGGTTATGAACTTGTGCCACAATTTCTAAAAAACTATTTTTTTTAACCTCGCTCATCATGATTCTGGATGCCTTAAACAAAGAATAGACTCCGCACATTTATCTTATATGTGTCCTCATGTGCTTCCTTTTTACCTCCCATGACTTCATCTTGGCTCCTCCACCCTGGCAACTAACCTCCACTACCTGTGAGTCTCAGGCCCCTGACACCCACATCTTAAAATGCCACATGGCAGCTGTGTAGAAGAAGGCCAGGCGTGTCACCAAGTGTCAGGCTGGAGGCAGGATTCGTGAACAGCTGAAATGTGGTGTCAGTAGTCAATCAGAATAAGAAAGTCAAGAATGCAATTTACAAAAAGTCATCACACAAAGGGCCGCCCAAGAACTCTGCCTTCTGTACAGTATATATAAATATAGATAAAGGGAGTGACATTAAGAGACAAACAAAAGAAAAGCTTTTAGTCAGTGAAAATCCTGCAGGGTGGGCCTTTTTATAAAAAGAAACTGACCCATCCTGTACTGCTGGTGCAGCCGCTCTTTGTTGGAATACTGTTTGGTGTTGATGGAATTGACAGCCTTGACCTAGAAAGAAGGTGCCTGACATGCTGCTGATGGAGTAACATGTCTGCTTTAATAGTGTCAGGTACGTTTAATCACAAATCATGAATACCCTGAGTGACAGGCGTAGTTGCTAAATTAAGCCAGCATGAGACATTTATTTATTTATCCTTATTCTTTGGAGGAATGGCATGGTGGGACAGTGATTAACTCATTTGCCTCACCTCTCTAGCAGACAGGGATCGATTTCTTGACCAAAGCCTGCATGTTCTTCCAATTATTAGTTTATGTGTTTTCTCCTAAATACTCTGTCTCCCCTCTCACATCCCAAAATGGGTAGGATTACGTTAATGGGAAACATTTTCCTCGCTAAGTGAGTGTGCTGTGTGACCAAGTGGCTTCCCATCCAGGGTTGGTTCTTGCCTTGTGCAGAATGGATGCCTGAATAAAATGCTGAATTGGACAATACTGGTTAGAAGATGGATAGATGTACTGTTTGCAATTAATTGCCTTTTTTACAGACTGTTATAGTCAAAGTGGAAAAAAGCAATGATTTATTTATACATTATGCATAACAATTGGCAACTTGTTCATGGGGGCATTAAAGTCACATTCCTTTGGCAAAAATTGTGGTGCATTGCTTTGTTTTCAAAAATGGCATTAAGGGAGAATTCTGTTCAGACTGCATAACATTTGTGTTGTTTTTAACAAAATCCACGTGTAATGTTTTTCTGTTTTTGTCATTTTTCATGAGTTCTCTGATGGGTTGCCTCCCCATGCAGGGTTGGCTCCTGGCTTACATCCAGAGCTTCTGTGATGGGTCCTACTCTCTATAACCCAGAACGAGACTATGGTGACTACACAAAGTGGACGGATAGATTGTTTTTATTGTGGCAAGTTAGAAACTGTCAGATCAAAGGCCATAACAATCATTTTGAATGGAGATCAATAGAAAAAGAAAAAGTTTAAATAGGAAAAATAAAAGAATGGTCAAAAAATTAAAAAAGTCAAGATAACAAAAGTTTAAAATGCCAAAGCCCAAAACATTAACCAATGTTCCTACTCCTGTTACTAATAAATTCTTTCCCTAATGGCACTAGCAAGTTCTTTGATCCTCATCCAAAAGCTTGGATTCTGAGTACTGCCATCATTACAAAGGTGGCATGATTACATTAGAGGCTGTGTCCATGTGGCATCCTGTGCCATACTCTCATGAAAGAACAGTTGCAGCCATGAAAACTGATACAAAGTGGTGATGGTAGTGATAAAAAGGTAATCCAAAATGGCGTTGAGGTCAGGAGCATGACACGAAAATTATAAAACAATAATGAAAAGTAAAAAATGAGGACAAAAAGTATAAACCAAAAATAGCAACAAAACAAAGTTAACAACAGTTTTGACTACTTTGTGATAAGAACAAGCAAATATTAAAAACAAAAAAGACACAATTTATCTATTTCTAATTGTGCTTAATTCAAGGTTTTTTAAAAGTCATTACTGTTCTGAATGTTAGCTATCACAATGCACATGAAAGTAATACAAAAATGTAAATGCTTCACTTTTGTCCTAATTTTCTTTTTCACTGCAAGCTGTAAACACAAGCCATTCAATATAATTTGTTTTGCCAAAATGTCTTTTTACCCACTCTCAATAAATATTAATAACACTCTTCCTTTTATCATTGTTTACTAGTTCAGGGTCATGGGAATCCATCATAGAGCACACATACACTTTCTCTGTGTCATGAGGAAAATCAGAGTATCTTGAGAACAACCCATGAAGACACAGTATAAATGGGCAAAGCTCACACAGGTAGTGGCCAAGTGAATTTGGATCCCATGACTCTGGAGCTGTGAGGCAGCAGCACAGCCATTTTGCCAGTTCGAAAGTGAAATACTCCATGAAAAACGAGATATCTGGATAAAACCCATTAGCCAGGATAACCCTGTTCACCTCATGTTTTGAACAAACAAAAATGAAATCATGTTGAATCATTAACGTTACAATAGGTTAGAATCAGGGCATGCGCTGGAAACATAAACTTATTAAAATTCTGTCTCTCCTACGCCATTTTTTCATGTAATGTTCGCAGCCTGTATTTTTGCTGAATCCCTTTGGTGTGACTCAGTAGTATTGTAGATGTACATGATTTAGTATAAGCTACACCCTGGATAAGACACCCTGGGACCTATTATCTCATTGCATTTATGGTTGAACCTTTTAACATTTTAGTGGCCAAAGCCTTGTGGAACAAGTTTGTTCATCTATATATTTTCAGTGGCAGTGAGTGCAGCTTTGTCCAACTGCTGTTCTGTGTTTTAGTAAGCGTCTTTTTCACACCTTTTAATACCAGAAATTGTCTTCTGCCACAGCTTGTAAAACAGAAAAGATAAAGTTTTGTTGACATATCCAAGGCAGGACTCCATATTAATGTGTCCTTTCTGTTTCAATATTTAGACAGCATTATGGAGCACAACCTACTGCCAGTCAGGTGCTAATGACCTTAATGGCTCTTAATGGACATAATGGCACTTTGAAAACTGCGGGAAGCCTTTGGTGAGAATCTAAAAGACGGCATATGTGTTAAACAGTGTATGTGATCAATGGCCTATGTTTAGGGTAACATATTCTAATTTAAACAAGGAAACATACTGCACAAATTTAATATGTGAATGCAAATTTATATGGAGGAAGATTTTGGGCAAAATTAAACAAACAATTAAATAGGCAGATATATTAATATATTGTGAAATATTAATATATTGTGAAATATGATAATAAAAAATAGTACCAAAATGTTATGTGACCACAAAAAATTGAGTGTGTCACAACATTTATGTACTTTATTTATTTATTGAATTATTTCTTCATTTATTCAATTAGAATAATATGCATTTTTTTATTTACCGTGTTTCTTGACACACTTCTGGTGAATATTTCATTGGCTGAAAGCCCTCAGTGTTAGTGTGTCAGAGAGAAGATGTGCAGCATTGTTCATACTGGCACTCAGTTTTGTTTTAATTCTCTCCTTTGCTACTACCTGATGGGAGTCCAGAGTGTATCCCATAAGTGAGCATGCCTTTTAATTAGTTTGTTGATTTGGTGAGCCACTCTTAGATATATAGCTCTGATTTTGCTGTTTCAGTATATTTTAATTAAAATGAATCTTCTGTGAAAATGAAAACTATCATTTTCAACATACAGTACAAGGGCTGGTTGAGTATTTCTGAAAGATCCATCCCTAGTGGCTGCAGTTCAGAGCCACAGCACGATGTCTATGTCCACTCTACCAATGATTCACCAGTAGAAAAAAAAAACGTGCTACAACTCATCCTCTTAACTTTATTGAGTGAAAAATGGCAGGGTTCATATCAAGGCATAATTGGCATGAAATGACAAAATAATTAATTTAAAACACATTAAATAAGAAGCACATATATTTTTACATACATTTAATTATTTATGCCCCCATATCATTATATCATTATTATTTATGCTTCCATATTATTATATCATTATTTAATTATTTCTACATTTTACAATAAATTTATTTATTTAATTTTGTCTGAAATATTCCTGTCCTCCCTGCATGGAGTTTGCATGTTCTCCCCGTGTCTGCATGGGTTTCCTCTGGGTGCTCCGGTTTCCTCTCACAGTCCAAAGACATGCAGGTTAGGTGCATTGGCGATTCTAAATTGTCCCTAGTGTGTGCTAGGTGTATGGGTGTGTGTGTGTGTGTGTGTGTGCGCCCTGCGGTGGGCTGGCGCCCTGCCTGGGGTTTGTTTCCTGCCTTGCACCCTGTGTTGGCTGGGATTGGCTCCAGCAGACCCCCGTGACCCTGTAGTTAGGATATAGCGGGTTGGATAATGGATGGGATAGATGGATGAAATATTCCTTGATAAGTCTGCAACTAACTAAAATGCATTTTCAATTGATTAATCAGTTTACTATAAAACGTTTTTTAACTCTTTCAGGGCTGATGTCGACTTCTGTCAAAAGGAGGAGTTGATAATGGTAATCAACTGTAAACTGTGACAAAACCAACTGTTATTTTTTAGTTGGACTCTCGTTGCTAGAAGGAAAATTGGCTTCATTGGTTTGACCGAGATTTCCTGGGCTCGTGTGAGTAGTAAGCCACAAAAATAGCACTGACATAATGGCGAGAGATCAAAGCGAATGCGTAAAGCAAAATACTCCGTGGGCGAAGCTTTGCCTATTATCTCTGAACTGGACTATGACTTGCCGGACTCCGATTTTGATACAAGTGATCAAAAACGAATGTGAGGTTCCAGTTTCAGCTGACTGGTCCCCAGTTAATCGTGATGGTGCTAAACAGGTTCATGTAGCTGACACGCCTACGGCAATGTTCGCCAGGAGGACTGCCACTTAACAATGGGAAGAGGCAGAAACCAGATTGCAATACACTGTGACCGTGACCCCTGCTGCTGCTGCCCCAGCCACGCGAAGACAGCCTGGCAGCAAGCCTGCCGCACATTCTTGGCAAACTGGCAGCCGCAGCATGCAGCAACAGATGTTTAATGTTGATTTCTGTGTGAAACCATTGCTTTTCAGAAACTGTTTTTTTTTTGGAAAAAATATTCAGCCCTCAAAGAGTTAATAAGTCATATAGAAACACATTAAATGGACTTCCTTAAGGTTGCTAAAAGAGGAACTCGTGCAGTGAATAGTGTTGGCTGTTAGTTAGTGGTGCTTGTTTTTCTCTCACTTCAAACTTTACTCTTGCTTTCTTCTCCTCACTATCTCTGTTGTGATTTTGCAAGGCTGACTTGACTCCCATTTTCTTTTCTTTTCTGATGTCGGGTACCGCCATTCTGTTTATCAAGTGCTGTGAGTCACAGGAGGGATGTTGCAGTACAAGGGATATCACTGTAAAGCAAAGTGAAAAACATCTTAGCTTTGGGATAGAAATAAAAGTCTCACTTGTTTTGTCTTTTGACCTTTGCTTGTAATTTTTTAAACTGATTTGTCATTTGTTGTAGGCGTTTTTGAGTTAACTTTAACGACTCCAGTCTGCCTCTTGAGTAATGTTTGCCCCCTCATTCATCTCCTAAACTTATTTCAAATGTTCTTTTTAGGACAACACCTGATTTTGTTCAACACAGGCATATCCTTCCATAGTTGGATCAACTATGTTTTTTACTAACTGCAGGATCTGAGAACTGCTCTTCTGAATTCCATCCTCAAACTGTGCATGTTAGAGAAAGACAAAGTGAAGACATTATTGATTTAAAAAATGACTAACTACTAGTTCAGTTAGTCACCCTGAGTCAGACACATCAGTAGTAGATGGATGGGGTGCCTAGTCCATTTTCTTTTCTACTTGATAACAAGTACTACTCAAGGCAATCCAGACAGCATGGTTCAGCCATGTCATTAGTGCATCAGAAAATGGTTTTCACATCCAGAATGAATTTTCTGGCTTTTTTTTGATTCATTAGTTTTAAAATTGTGTTCATTTCTTCCTGAGCTTATTTCTTTCCTATGTTTAGGAAAGCCTCTTGTACTCTTCAGTTCATTAAATCCAAATCAGTTTTTAATGGGAGATGTTTAAAACTCAATTATATACCAGTCGTGTGACAGATGCAAAACTCTCTTTGCATATAGTCTGTAACTAACATGCCAGAAGTGTCAGCTGGTGGTGTGTGCCAATTTCAGTGAAGCAGTCCCTAATTTCTAAAAGAGTTTTTTTACTTTGCATCATAACATGGTATAGTGGCATCATCAGGTTTGCAGACATATTACTTGCATAGTGGATGGGCTGCATATATTGGGTACTCAGCCTTTAAAGAACACAAGTGAGTTTGGCACTTGAACCAGAGTGGCTCTGAAGTCTGGCGGGAGACCACAAGTCAACAAATTGACTTCAACTTCTGTACTGATTCACTTGGCTGACTAGAGCAATCACTTAACTTACTCGTCCTCTCATTTCTTACTAAAATTGAGCTTTTCAATGAAAATCTGAGCTTTAGGATGGGTTTAAAACACAATGCAATAATGAATGCTGTTAGGAATAAACACTTTCACAATGTTGTAATTCTTCTTGATAAATATTAATGCTTAACATTCTAATTTAGTAATCTGGTTTTTGAGTTGTTGTGAGTTGCAGGAAAGCACATGACTGGCCAAAGATTGTCTGCCATGAATCAGAGACTACAACTGACTGGCAGTTGCTTCCAACTCCACCAGGTGCCTCCTAGAAAATGGAGCCTTGTATCAAGTGTATCAAGCACACTAGTGAAACTAATAGGTCTGCTGCCTTGCAGATAGATGAGTTTGAACGTATTTTATGTTGAAATATTTACCTTAACTCCAAAGAAGAAACAGAAGAATCTAAATTCAATATATTTGTCACTTTCATGTCACATGTTTCACAATACTGACATCAGAAAACTATAACAAGGGATGCAATTTATAAACAAAATAAACATTTAAGAAAATAATTCTTAATTTTTTTTAATAAATCATTCTCCATTTTATCGTGTTTCTAACAAAATTGGCTTATGACGATATTCAGTATTGGATTCTGTGGATAGATATTATGAACGTATGGAAGAAAAGGATTGCTTATTGTAACAAGAATTCATATGCTTAAGAGTAAGATGAGAGAAACAGTTCACACAGAATTAATTCAGAGAAAAACTCAGTGTTTTGATACACAAAAATTATGTGAAACAAATTGCAAAACAAATATTAAAACGAGAAGGGAAGCATTTAATTTCTGTGTGGAAGTGTTGGCCCCATCCCTTCAAGGACTCACCGACATAAGAGATGACCCGGCACTATGTGGAGGTAGCGCTAATACTGGCAGAGCATCAATTTACATTATTTAACAAGTTCTGGACATTGGTGTTTTGTGTTTTTCTGTTACTAAACTGGATGACCTGGTTGGATCCCCAAATATTCTTGTGTTGTCTATCCTTCCAGAAAAAACTGGCAGCTATATTCATGAAAATATGAACGGCAAAATATACATTTGAAGTAAATGATGTGTCACACTCCATCAAATGGACTGCTCTCTTAAGTCAAATGGAACCACAGGAGATGCAGATTTCAAAACACAAAACACCAGAATCAACAGATGTGCCTAATGATACCTGCACATCTAAATTAATAACTAAAGACATTTAACATTACTTTCTAATTGGATATACAAATATGCCATGACAAAAAGCTAATGTGTTTTAACACATTGTATATTAATATACCTCAATGCTTATCTAAACCCTATTTCCTTTTGTTACATCATATAGTGATGCAATAGTTAAAATGCCAGAAATATATAGTAGCAGACAAAGGCACTTCTCAAACATGTGGAGCCCAGTAGGAGCAGTGGTCTACATATGTATGTGTCTGTTACCTGTGTCGGAGCACTAATTACAATGTGCAAATTAATCATTAAGCTTCAGTTACATTGTGGTTCTAAGCTTCTGATTGGATAACAGCAATTTTTCTCTTTTCATTTTCTCTTAGCATCAAATCTTTTGTTCAGCATCTTTTGCTCTCTTGCTGAAACTCCACCGGTGGTGTAAAATGCATGTACTGGAGAAATTGGAGGCGGATGTTTTAGGAAGAAGGCCTGTGGGTATAGCCTTTGCAGCACAGGAATTCGTTGCTACACACATTTTGGTTAGGTTTGAGGTCAATGTCTGGTTTTGTGAGACAAGTTGTTCGCAGGGCACTCTTACGCACACAGGCACACTTACTCACATAGGAAAGTGATTTGGCAGCTAACCTAAACCATGTCCCTGGGATGTGGGACAAGTAACAGAACACCCAGAAAAAGACCCATACAAGCATACGGAGAATGCACAGGCTTCACACAGATTTAGCCTGAGCTGGGGTACAAACTCAGGACTCTGAAGCTGTGAGACAGTAGAGCTAACCACTACTGAGATGAGAAAAGCAAAAAATGGTAAAAGAGAATAACACATTCATTGTTGTAGTCAATGCAAACTTCAGGAAAGTCAAAAAGAGGGAAACACACAAATTCTCAGCATTTTACTACAGAATCGATGAAAGAAGACTAGGTAAATAATTGATCTTATATTCTCAAACTGACTTATATGGTCTCAGGTGATGTTGTTGCCTGGCAACAGTAATTGATTGGACAAATGTCATATAAGGAATTTGGCAGTTAATAGGTGTCTCCATGGGTGAAATGTGTCAACCACATGGCTAAGGAACTGATGACAATTATCTGCAAAATATATAGTGTTGTAGCAGGTCCAGATGAGAAGTGTAATGCATTTTCCTAACTATATAAAATCATTTGATCATTTTAATTAATTTTTACCACATATAAGTTAACCTTCTCAAACCTGCTTAATCCAAATTAATTGTGATTGGCTGCAAAAGCCTATTGGCACTAGGCAAAAACCAACTTCTTGATATAGTGTCAACCCCACAGCCCACTCATGCACAGAACCACAGTGTAATTTAGAGCTATTAATTAACGTAACACACTCCTCTTTGGAATGGGGGATGAAAATTGGAGTTTCAAGAAAAAAGTTCACCCACAGATAGGAAGAATATACAGGAAGAAGGCACCGTTCCATTATCTGGTATAATTTTCTGTCTATTTGTATAACACAAAATTAGCATAGAAATGGGAGATTTAAAGTACATATTTAAGGAAAGGTGGATAAAGCTAGTTGTGCCTGCCTCTCTGTCAAAAGGCACTATATATACTACTCTCCTTCTCTAATTTTACACATAATAGTGCAGCAGGACCATGTTGGTTGCTTATATTTGTTTCTTTTCTTAAATATTTAGTCCAAACTGAATCAATGTTGGGATCTGATCCAGTGTTTTACAGACACCTTACATCTTAGTAATTTAATAACAAATAAATAATCATTTACTGCGGTGGGTTGGCACCCTGCCCAGGATTGTTTCCTGCCTTGTGCCCTGTGTTGGCTGGGATTGGCTCCAGCAGACCCCCGTGACCCTGTGTTCGGATTCAGCGGGTTGGAAAATGGATGGATGGATAAATAATCATTTAACAGCTACAAAATAGTATTTGTAAATATTTTACAGATATTATGTATATCATATGCTTAAAAAAACAAATTAAATTCTCTTGTCCATCCACGCACATTTTGATACTTAATGATCTTTTGGTTGTGTGTATTATGACATGAATTTTGCTTTCTGCCTGCCTTCGACTATAGTCCTCTATCATAGTAAATGAACATCAGTTGCACAAATGATTTGCAGTCTTCCCGGTGCTCCACACATTGCAAAGTTGTTTGCAGGCAGGTGGAAATCCAAGAGCTAGGCATCACAAAGTCTGCTTTACTTGTCAGCCATTAACCTTTTGCTGCTGTTGAATCTTGGGATGTTGTTGTTGGCAGCATGTGGGAATTGTTATGCAGCTTCAAACAGATAAATGATCTGCAAGCATCATTAAGTCCCTTCTCTTGAATGACTGGCTTATGGGTCAGAGCTGAGAAAAGGAGGAATATTCCATAAAGACAGTATGCAGTATATCTGAACAGCTAAATGATATGACAATTGTTATTTCAAAAAGGATTTCAACTCTGATGTTATGTTGTTTCTTTGTGTACTTGTCTGATGACCTGCATTACCACAATACAAGAAGCAATTTTATATTTTATTAGGCCAAAATGTTAATAAATATTTCAGTTGAATGAATGGTTTAGTAGATTTATACTTTGAGTATATTTAACCCTGGAATGCAGATCTCCTAGATTATACATTAACATTTATTCACCTCTTAGGAAATGCAATTGCTCATTTACAGTTAAAAAATCAATTTTCCTTTATTAGGTGCACATGCTGCATTGTTATGTTGCTATTCACAGGCGTAGGCGGTGGTGCTAGCACACCTCTGGGTGAAGAAAAGCAAGAATTCTGTAAGGCTTTGCTTAGGATGCTATTGCATTTCACTAACTTGTCAATTATGTGTGAAGGCATGTGGCTTCTGGGATAGGAAGAGAGCTCATTAAAATTTTCACCTTGAAAATTTATTTTGTATTTATCAGCACACGGTAGAAGGAAATATCACTTCCTGCAACTTTTTATCCTATTCACAAAAAGTTTACTTTTTAGTTCCAAAGACTTTGGGACTTGAAGAAATACTGCACTGTGAACTCTTGTGACTCTCAACTAAAACTGTTAATAGAGAAATTTAATGGTAGAAACTCAGAGAAACGCAAATCCTGCCTGCTAAGATGATTTTTCTGTGATGTCACAAAGGTGACATTAATTTTCATGTAGTCAAGACTTTGCAAAACCATCTTGGTGGGATACTAGTTGTAAAATTTATAATTGACCAAAGGCATAATAGAAAGATCTCCCCTTAGAATAAGAAATATCTCAGAAGCACTGGAAAAGTCATTTATTGTAGACTGGTGTCTCACTTTGCCCCTCAGGACACACCAACCACATCATGCCTGTCTTAAATCTTGAATGCCATGTGAAGATTGTGTGTGGTGACTCATGCCACTTTTATTTAAGTGGAAACAGCAATTATCTGCAACATATAACCATCAATAATAAAGTGGATAGTAATTATAGTTACACCATGTGATTCCTAATAAACAACAATGTCATTTGTTGAATATCTAGGTATCTAATCAAGATCAAGGAGAGATGATCAAGAAAAGCATTTGCTATACTATACATAAATAGACATTTTCTCACTGAATTTCTCATGGTGATCTTTACAACTTTAGATTTGCAGTTGTATAGATATGGTGGATTTTCACATGACAAAACCATTTATATGCTGCATTACAGCTATGTTTGAAGCTAAATGGTCAAGTACAGTATAAGTGCATTTGTTTCACAATTTAACATAATATGCATAAAGGCAAAGATATTGCCCTGCAATATTTATTATAACAGCAATTTGTTTGTCATACGAAACAGATTCTGCATTCTGCATCAGCTGTCTTAAAACACAAGAACATAACACATTTGAGAAATGGGAGGAACCATTCAGTCCAATAGATTTGTTTTTTTAGTTAACAGTTAAGCTATTCCAATATCTCATACTGATACTTCATAAATTTTGTCAAGGTTCCTGCTTCGACTACATATCTCAGTATCTCAGACCTGTTGGGGGTGTTGTAGCATCCCAAACCCCACACACAACAGCACAGTCACACAAATGAAAGATTTAATACAATAAATTACCTTATACAGGCTTTCCTTTAACAGTTGTACAAGCAAAACACATGCTTTTTCCACACTCCACACCCAACTGTAACTTGTCTGGGTAAGGCAGAGCGACTCCATTTACCCAAGACACGGTAACACTTCTGGGTCAAATGGAAATCCCCTGGCAAAACCCACAGAACCCAATAGGACTGCTCCGTGGCACTACAGTTCCCTGCCTGCCCTGCGGGTATCCTTTTGGGTACTGAGGCCCAGGGTATGCTGCCATCTAGCATACAAAACCTTTCCTAATCACTCCATTATGTTGTCCATTATGTCGGGTAAGGTTCCTTTATTCAACCCTGCCAAGATGCCGACACACTGCTCAAATTGTTGGCTTCTAATGTCATGGCAAAGGCAGGACTTCTTTATCCAGGCCTCCCAGACAGGTAATAGACTGGGACCCACCCTAAAAGGGGTTCCAACCCCGGCATGCCATCCACAACAGTAGTTTGTTCCACATTCCCACAACTCTTTGCATAAAGAAGTGCTCTCTATCTCCAGTTGTAAATGTACTTTCCTTAATTTTCACTGGTGTCCTCGAATGTGTGATTCACTGTTTGTTGGATGTATTTTATCAGTGCCTTTGAAAATTTTGAGGACCTGAATTAGGTCCCCACACTGTCCCCTCTGCTCAAGGCTAAACAGGTTTAATTCTAGAATTTTATCAGAGTACGCCATGTTCTGAAGTCCTGGGATGTACTTGGTTGCTCCCTTCTGCACATCTTCAAGTGCTGCTATGTCTTCCTTGTACTGCACTTAATGCTTAACACAACCCATCCATCCATCCATTGTCCAACCCGCTGGGTCACGGGGGTCTGCTGGAGCCAATCCCAGCCAACACAGGGCACAAGGCAGGAACCAATCCCGGGCAGGGTGCCAAACACACCCACACACCAAGCACACACTAGGGCCAATTTAGAATTGCCAATCCACCTAACCTGCATGTCTTTGGACTGTGGGAGGAAACCGGAGCGCCCGGAGGAAACCCATGCAGACACGGGGAGAACATGCAAACTCCACGCAGGGAGGACCCGGGAAGCGAACCTGGGTCCCCAGGTCTCCCAACTGCGAGGCAGCAGCGCTACCCACTGCGCCACCGTGCCGCCCCCACTTAACACAACCCCTAAATCATTTCCATAGGTGTCTTGCTAGTATAATGTCTCCCATGATGAGAAACAATAAATATGTAAAAAGAGCAAAGCAATATCAAAGTCATTGCCAAAA
Source organism: Erpetoichthys calabaricus (assembly GCF_900747795.2). Lineage (NCBI taxonomy): Eukaryota > Metazoa > Chordata > Cladistia > Polypteriformes > Polypteridae > Erpetoichthys > Erpetoichthys calabaricus. The sequence continues at coordinate 297,820,134 of NC_041394.2, forward strand.
TAAAGCTCAGAAAACTCAAAAGACAGGAAACAAAAAATTCACAAGTAACCAAGTTTACAGGATTGACTATTTGATGACTGGGATTGCTTCATTAAAAGAGCTAATAGACTCCAAGAGGGTCATATGGTCTCAGGTGATGTAGCTGTCTGACAACAACAATTAACAGGACAAATGTCAAAGTGAAAGGTGTTGACAAGTGTGAATTGCAAAACTAAAAAGACTGAAGGGCTGCGAGTCAATAGCACTAACAACTGTTCCAGTGTGTCTTCCAGCAATAACTCAGTAATCAGTCAGTTCATTTAATGTTATTATACCAAAAAAAAAAACTCTGAAACAAATTGTTGAAAAATCCCTGTTTTGCTACCTCTAGAGAATGAGATGTGCAGACTAGTGGAGTAAAACGGTATCATGATTAGTAATGAAGCTGGATGCCTTTGGCAGTTGATCCGTTTGTTATTTTTTATGTACAACTTTTGCTGCCTCATTAGTAACTAATTAGCCTAATCTTTTCTATCCTCAAAAAAAAAGAAAAAACTGTAATTTGGTCAGTTTTTCCACATCAAACCATCACTGAACAGGAGAGTTTACTATTTACTGTGGATGTACTGTATACAGTATACTTTAATAGAAAGTAGTTCATGATAAGCTTGATACTCTGCATTAAATATACATTTGGTTATGGCATATTGTAAAGTATATTATTAAGCCATTTGGTAAAGATAATATTGTGGTGCAGAAGTGTTTCTCACTGGTATTCTGACTCATTCTGGGCTTCCCAGTTTGATTTAAGAACATAATGTGTGAATGAAGTTCTTTTTGAATGATTGTGGATACACACTTTACCTCTGGTCTCTGGGAACAAACATTACTTTATACTTACAAGAAATACACAGCATCACACAAAAATAAAGAATAGTGGGTTCACTTTTCTATCAGGGAATATTTCACCTTTTCTTTAAAAATGCTCAATAAAATAAGCTTGTGTTAGTCTGTAATAACATAAATATAAAAGCCTTTAAATAAAAAAATGCTTTTTCCAAAAGTGCTAAATTGAAAGAAGGAAAGTTATATGGCAGAGCCCAGGGGTGATACTATGATACCCCTGAGGGGATGACTAGATGTGTTGTGTTTTATAAATTAGATTTATTATCAGAAGCAATTAGGGAACAGGAGGGGTGCTGCTAAAAAAAAAATGTGGCAGATTGACATTCTTTGCCTTGGAAGAGGTGTGGGAGCAGCAGATTTACCAACTGTGTGCAACACGCCAGCTGAATTACTGAATACTGGATCTAAGGAGTCAAGCTGGCCTTTAAAACCGTGGTGACAGTGGGGTTAAAAATTAAAACACACTTCTCTTTTTCAGTTAACCTAAGAGCAAAGGTATTAGTATGAGACAAATTTAATACATACTTATTTTATCATGTTTCACGTTTCTCATATTAAAGAATTTATCTGGAGCCAGGATTGGAACTACATGTTGAAATGGATTTAAAACATTGAATACAGTAAAAACACAATAGGCCATTCTCACACTTACATAATTCAATTCAGAGTTGGTGGGGTCAAAGTCTATTCTGGGATCATGAGTTCAAGTCCAGAACTGTGGAGGGGGCTAACAGCCCATCACAAAGCCCACTCATCCAAACATCCACATAGGGGTCATTTGGAATCACCATTTCATCTAAAACACACATGTCAGAGTTGTGGGAAGACAATTGTAGAACCCCACAAAAAAGACATAGTGAGAATGTGAAAAATCCAGGTTGTTTTTGGCTGTTGTCCAATACCACTGAGAAATGCTCTTTCTCTGTGTAATCCTTTAATATCAAAAATAAATGAAAGTCATTATGGTGGTTCAATGGTGTACACTCCTGCCTCACTGGCCCTGGGCTTGCAGTATTAGTATTAGCTAGTAGTATTAGCACACATGTTGTGCACAGTACGGTGAAGTTCTTATTTGCATATCCAACCAACATGTAACATGTAACATGTTGCCACTCTCCAATGCCATGATAAACAAGAATTTTATTAAGACACATAACTTGCATGGTCTTCTTATGTCTTTGTTGGTTTACCACTGGATAATCTGTTTTCTGCCCAAGTCCCTAAAGATGTGTGTGTTAGGTTTAAAAGCAATTTTAAATTGGCCCCCACGTGAGTGTTGGTATGTGTATGAGTGGGCACACTGGCCACAACTTGTCCCTGCCTTTCACCAGATGCTGCCTAGTTTGACTCCCCTGTGACCCTGTGACTCTGATTTGGATTACGCATTGCTCAAAATGCTTAAAAACCAATAATACGCATTTTTTTGTCTACTTTAAGGCATACTATGGCATATTTGTTGCAGAGGAATTTGCAGTAAAAATACTGCATTTAATCCATAATTTGTTTTGTCGTCCACTAAATGAATGGAGATATAAAAAAGATCTAAACTAGCTGAGTGGAGAATCATTGTATTTCTGCCAATAAAGGTGGGCTATGAAAGCTTTGGAGAGTAATTGCTGCACAGGGTCTTAAGCTCCTTGGCATCACAGGACAGCAGAGCAGGAAAGTCATCAGAAATATCTGAGGCTATGGAGAGAGCCTCAGGATGGCTGTGGATCAAGCTAGTGGGGATCTATGATCAACATGTGCTGTTTGGTCACAAAGTTGAGGTCCAAGCAAGATCAAATTGAATGCCTGGGTGAGGTTGTATGGAATATGGTTGACAAAAGACAGATAATGTGACCATGTGCATAACAATGGATATGAAATAATTATTCAGGTCAGGTCAAGTTGTGGAGCATGCACTGGTACAGCGTGTTGCTTCACCCACCACACAATGAAACAGCTCAGGATCCTGGTTGGCAACCCTCACCGCATTCATGTGGTCTAGTCCCACCATCTGGAGATGACAGGTGTTACATGGGCATCCCCTTGGCCTGGTCCAGTCCCTTGCGTCCTCAACAATGAGGATCCTGCGAGCCAGATCACCTTCTAGGAATAGAGCCACATGGCAGTAATGCCGTAACTGACGGTCCCTCACAATACAGGTAATGTGCCTCATTCAGGACTCTGTGAGCAACCATTTGATCGACACAAAGTCTAACCAGCGGTACGCAAGGATGCTCCAAAAAGACATAGTACCAAAGGAGTCCAGTCTTCATCTCAGGTCACTGGATAGCGTCCATGTCTCACAACCATATAGCAAAACAGGGAGCACCAGAACTCTAAACACTACAACCTTCGTCCTTTGACAGAGATATTGGGAGCTCCACACCACACTTTCCAGCGACCTCATGACCCCCCCATGCTCTTCCAATCTGTCTACTGACTTAATAGGAAGAGTCATCAGAATGTCACTGCTAAGATAAGTAAACCTCTCGACAAGGTCGACATTCTCTCTGCAGACAGACACACTGCTGATGGCTGTGCCCAAGAGGTCATTAAAGGCCTGGATGTTGGTTTTTATCCAGGACACACACAAGCCCAGACACTCAGACTCCTCGCTCAGTTTCTCGAGAGCCCAATCAGAGCCTCCACTGGCTCAGCGAAGATCACAGCATTGTCAGCAAAGTCAAGATAAGTGAATCATTCTTCACTAACAGATGCCCCACAGCTGCTGGACCCCATGACCCTGCCCAACACCCAGTCCATGCAAGCATTTAACAGAGTAGGAACAAGAACACACCCCTGACAAACCCCAGAATCAACTGGGAAAAATGCAGAGGTTTCCAGAGAGGACAACAAGGTCCATTTTCCAGTCAGTTGGGATGACTCCTGTCTTCCAAATGGAATCAAAGATTGCTTGCAATGCCAGGAGGACATCCTTACCACCAGCCTGGAGAAGTTCATCAATAACTAGTGTGTTATAGGAATATTTTAGGTGGCCAACTACTATAGAAAATACTCTTTCTTTACAAATGTAGAGCAGTGCACTCTCAGTGCCAGGAGATTGTTTTTGAATGCTGGCCCAGTTATTGTCTTTGTAAACTTTGCACATTTTTAATATGTCCACATGGGATTTATTTGTAGTTACAGTACTTCAGGTTTTCTCTCAAAAGTGTCTATTTCAGGTTAACCTGCTTGGCATAATATAGGTTGTAACTGTCAGTAACCATAAAATTGGTTTGAGTAAATAGATGGAAGGATGGATGTACATGTTACTATATATTAATAAGCTCACGCAAGCAATAGAATGTATTGCTTTAAAAAAGGAAAAATGTGTTAAACATTGGGTTTCTGATTTAAATATGTGGTGTCATCCGTAAATGGCACAAGCTACCAATGCAATTAGGTTAAGAAATGGAGGTGTTTCTAAACCTTTTTTCATTTCAGATTGCTATTAATTCAGTGTTAATAAATTTTATGGTAATGTAGCATTAGGTAGAGCTAAATATGTAAACTTGATGATAAGAGTCTGTCAGTCGACACTTATTCTTGCTGGTATTACCCCAGCAACTGATAATTGTGCCGTATTTGCAGTATCATGTGAATGTTTAGTAATGTGCTATATATGAGTAACTGAAGCAAAATGTGCCATTTTTTCATTAGACTTTTTTTTTTTTCAAACAGCAAGAACATGTTTCCCAGGGAAGTACGAAATAGTTAATTTGATTTGTACTTAATCCAGTTCTCCATATATTTAAAGCCCCAGAGCAGTAAAATTTTAAGCACAGTTGGTTAGCATGCAGGAGGCTGTGCAGAGAAATGATAATCACAAATGGCTTTTCTCTAAATCTTTCTCTGGAGGGCAGCTAGCATTTTCTTGGCCGGTAGATAAGGCTTGCAAGGGCATGTGGGTCAGTCCCCTTCATGTTAATGATGACGGATTTATGTCCTGATTTCCCAATGTATTGATCCGATTAAAGTCCTCACTCTGAAAATATATAAATAGCCCTTGAGGCTCTGGTCTTTCCAAGAACATGCATAACCTACCTATTAATGCATCATGGAGTTGTAAAGAGTATTGGAAGCTCAAAGCCTAGCTCATAATGTTGAAAATGTTAACAAATCTTGTTAATTTAATTTAATTTTCTCTTAAAACTGTTTTTTAATTATAAAAGCCTATTTATTTTTTAAACAGTTCTAAATCCATCCATATATCTACCCTTTTTCAGATGACACATTCTTTATTACAGGGTCATGAGGAACTGGAGCCTATCATGGTATCAATGGACAGCTGGAAACTGCCAACCCTAGACTGTTACACTAACACACACACACACCTACGCCCTTAATTCATATAAGGTACTTTAGTGTCACCAGCGAAATCAACACTTTGAGATGGATGAAAAAACAAAAAAAAAAACAGAAAAGCTCACAGCTCAAAGTCATTTCTAAAAAGTTTAGCGGTAACCTGTATCCTTTTCCATTTACACTTTTCCATTATCACACTTGACTTACTTCAATTCTAAGGTAGTTCTTACAGTTAACCCAGAAGAACACCTAAAATGTCCAATATACTTTAATGAGCCTTCACCTTATAATACGTTCACAGCTTGCTTACAAAATAGCAAAGCAATTTTTCTGGGGAATAACCTGAACACATTTGTCACTGCTGTCCTACTGTTCCTGCTGAGCAGAAAAAGACAATGTGCCATCGGAGGAGTTCTAACTGGGAAGAAAATCTGCCTCCTTCAAAAAAAGCCCATTAACAAGCAGTCAGTCATATCCTTAAATGACTAGTGTGCCATACCACAAGTGACATTTCACTCACTGAAATACGTGGATTAAAATGTCCCCTTCCAACACTCTTGTCAGCAACCGTATGAATCTGTATTCACAGTGAAACACATTTTCTTTATCTTCTGAAAAGTTGCACTCCTTCGCTTCAATGAGATTCAGAAAAGGTGAGAGCTTCAAGAACAATCCTCGCTGACACATTCTGCTGAAAAGAAAAAAAAAAACAAAAAAAACAGAAGGTTTCTTTTGTGAACTTTCACGTGATTGTCTCTATAGGCATCATTTTCATCAGGCAAAAGCATATTGTCAAAAATTAAAATAAAGAAAATAAATACACTCCACCAAAAATAGTGGATTAGTCTGTAATTTCTGAAGAACCTATTTTATTTTTTTAGCCTGTCCCTGCAGCTTTGGGCCAAACACTGTTCACTACAACAAGATTCAAATTTTTACACTCACTTATTCAATTACACTGGGACAGTTTACTGCCGCAAATTAGCATAACATGTGTTCTTGAAGAGCATATAAAAGTTAAACCAAATAATGAGTGGGAAAGGAATGAAATCCGGGAGCTTTTTAGGATTGTTGCTAGTCAATGCTGACCATTATTATCAACATACTGCTGCTGCTTTTTTTGTTAGGAACTTCTGGAAAATTTTAATTTCCCCTTGGGGACAAATAAAGTATAATCTACTCTGATGATGTTACTAATTAATTAGGATACAGTTATTTGAGAGGTTGTAGTAATAATAGCAATAGCAACATTATACTAGTGCTATAGATAGTGTTGTAAAATATGTTTTAAAAATATTATGACACTGAAGGTTTAGTAGTATACCAGATTGAGTGACTGCCTTGTATCATTTGAACTACTGTTTCTGTCCCCTGCTGCCATGCCTTCTTTGAGTTGGCTTCTTCTCCTTGCCTGTGGGCTCTCCTGAGGAAGCTCTTTTATTCTTGTGAGCTGTTATCTCATCTAGAATCTATATTACGTCCCAGTATGCAGTTGTACATGTTTGCTTGCATGTGTAATACAGTAAGCTGGTATCTGCTGTAAGAGTAGTTGTTTCTAATGCTTCAGAGTTGGACTCTGGCACGTTGTGAACCTCATTTGAATGGTCTTAGACATAACATGACATTTTGAAAATTCAAGACTTTACCCATTTTCTGAATTATTTATCGTGTGCAGGGTCACAGGGAGCTGGAGCCTGTAATTGTCTGTGTACAACACCACTCCATCACATGCCACCTTCACAGAAAGATATTTACTTATTGCGGGCCCATTTAGAGTGTCTAAAGAACCTAGCTGCATGCCTTCAGACTGTGCAAGGTAATAGGCACACACAGAGCAAGAAACTCTGAAACACAGGGCGGAATATTAGTGTTTCCTCCTAACATACCAAAGGCATTCTTGTTAAGGACGGCATCAATGTACAAGCAAAAATGGGAAGAAATAGGTAAAAGTTGTTTCCATGCTGAAAAAAAAATAGAAAAGAAGGTTAGAGACACAACTGTTTGGCAGTTAGCATTCATTGGGTGTGTGATTGAAAAGGAAAGAAGAGATTACATTCATAGGAGTGAAGGAGGTTATCAAAGCCATTGGAGATTAAAGGAGAGACCATTACCTTGGAGAGGTTCTTCAACTTTACCACCGTTTAACGTTCAGAATGGATTAATATCCATGTTGATGAGATTACCCCAAAGTTTCAGATGGTTAGAAGATGTAATCAATAAAAAGGATCCACACATAAAATATATGCTTGGTAATCTTAAATGGAGAAGTGCTGCATATTGGAAAACTCTGGAACTCTACTGGCAAAGGGGTACAAATCCAAGTGCATATGCCAGATGGGAAGTTGACTATGACACATAAAAAATACCCAATACTAAGGTGAAATGTCTGTAGTCATCGAGACTGCACACTGTGGATATCTTTGAATCAGGTATTTTAGTGGCCATCACAAGCAGATTAAAACTTTTGCATTCTTATAACCTGAGTGCCAGGTATCCTGTGACTGTGAAACTAGCTGCTGATTATCAGTGATTGCTGAACTATAGGAAATGCACCATCCTTACTCAAGAAATAATGTTGACATTAATTAAGGGTATTTAATTTCACACATGCTATCCATTGCAGTTGTGTATATTACACTATGTACTTGGCGTGCATTACCTTATAAAAAGGTGTCTAATTAACATAAATATGGATTTGTCTTTGCATGGCCTGACTGTGGAGACAACGTGTCTGTGTTCAGTTTTCACTTGCAAGTTAACAATAACGAACCATCTCTTTTACATCAAGTATGATATATCTGTATTAACTGTTTTGGACCTTCAAAGAGAAACTAAGCTTGCTATTGGCAGAGGGTCCTTGGCTGTATTCCCAGAACATGTTGTCATAGCAATCTGATGAATTTAGGGTAGCTTTTTTTTTGTATCATGTGGGTGGTGTTGGTGAAGTTGCTGCTGAGCAATCAGACACATACGACAAACTGCCTAGCTCAAGAAAATGAAAGCCACTCAAGTGAAGTTGATTTAAAAATATAGAGTATATTGGTTTATTTGAAATGATTGCTATCAATGACAGTTTTGCATATCATTTTTAAAAAGGAACTGTATAATATTAATTTTTTCCTTAGCATGCTCAACTCATTCTCCAACTTGGGATTTAATGGATCCTTTTGAAGATACCATTTTTGGACTAAGCATTTCAGTATGTCTCTGGAAAGCCTCAGATGCAGCTTATTTTTTTTGATAGGGATGGAGGCATCTTGTCTTTATTGTCTGTGTTGGGATGGTCTAGTTATTTTAGTCAACAATTGTGACACCAGAACAAAACAGTAAGTCAGTATATAGCATTTGGGCGCACAGCAGTGAATATTAATCCTAAACATGAAGCTTACATGAAGCAACTGCCTGGTAAATCTGTAGCATCACCAGCCATTAGTGTAGTTTATCAGCCTATCCACAACTATAAAAGAAAATAATCTGATGTTACGATTGTGGTCAGTAAGTAACTGTACCCTATTAGTTGCAACATTGCCCACTTTACTGCTTGTTAAATAATTTTACTGAAAATGTTTACACCACTTTACATAAATAGGATGAAAACAAACATGGTAGATGAATGTAATTTTATACAGGTTTGATACTCTATACAAAACACAGACCAGACTTCCCAATTATTATTTGGAACAATGATGCTAAGGTGGCCCTTAAGGACTGGGTGGGTGCAAACATTAGTGTGTTGTACCATAAATGGCTGCCTTGCACCTGTTGATGCTGTGGTAGGCACTGGCTCCCTGTAATCCTCCAGCGAATAATGATGGATGGATGGATCTTTTATAGTAGTGCTTATTGTCTTCTAACAATGGCTTTGTTTGGCATTTTTTGATTAGCTCATTAAGACTAAATTAGACAAGTTCTCTGTCACAGACTGATGTCCAGAGAATCCGGAAATGCTGTCTTCCTTTTACATGATACTGTCCCAGTGATGCTGAATGCAATGAAGTTGTATTGGCAGTAATTTTAAAAGGGTTTCATACCTAATGGTGAATCATGGATATGTCATTAATACACACAAAACTTGTCAGTGTTATACTGATTTACTCTGAAGTTCTCATTGCTTATTCAGAGAAAGTGGCAAAGGAACAATGCATGAGTGGCAAAGGCTGACAAACTGTAGCCTGATGCCACATTATCCCTGTCCTGAAAGACCTAGCCCTGTGTTACTGTCACCTGTTTTCCAGTCTGGTGATGTACCTTGTGGCGGACAGCTGGGACCCATGCCCGGCAGGGACGCCCCTGTGTCACTAGATCTGGGGGAGCAGCCATGGGAGCCATGCTACGTCCCTCAGAACCTTTGTTGGCAGTACCCCTAGGTTGCATCGGGGCCACTTTCGTGGAACATCGGAGCTCATCTTGGTTGGGCTTCGTGGTCTCTGCCAGGGGGAGCTGCATAGAGCTGCACGGCTTAACGAGCCCGTCTGGGCGGGAGCGCAGCCACACCCGGAAGAGCAGCCAGAAGTAGGTCAACGAGCACCTGCAGCACTTCCGGGTGGGCTATAAAAGGAGCCTGCAGCCACTACTCAGGGTGCCAGAGTCAGGAGGAGGAGGACGAAGCTGCCCTGGGAGGTGTGGAAAGAAGAGTGTGATTTGGGGTGATTTTTCTTTGTATTTTGGGACTGTGTTGTGCCTGTGGGGGTTCACGGGGAAGACGTGCCCCACAGGTGAAGAAGAAATTAAAAGTTCTTTTGTTTATTTTACACATGCCTCTGTGTCGGGTCAGCGGCAACCAAGCGTCTATATCACAACATCCATGGAATACAGTTTGACATCAAATCAGTTACAGAAGAGTACTTCTACAAACAAGAAAAAACATTTTTTTTTTAATTTGTGCATTATAACAAGCGTATTAGTGTTCTTGGCGTTTATGTGAAAAAATTAAACTTCTTACTTTTACTAGTGCTTCTCTTATTAGTTCCCGCTGAAAACATGTGGATCACCCAGTGTACATCTGTAAGCTTTAGGGTTTCAGTAGTGATTTGTGCTGTGCTGTGGTCTACGTAGTTAGGTTTAAGGCCTCTCGCTCACATTGTATATTGAACTTACATCTTTCATGATATTCAACAACTCACCCAAGCTGCTTGCATTTCTCACTGAGAGTTTTCATGTTTCCTCATTCATTCACATACTTCAGTTAAAATGGGTCTAATGGCTGTGAAATGGCCACCTATTTATAGAATGCCCAATTATCCCATCCAGCTGCAGAATTGGCCCACTTTATGTATGACATAGCGTTACAATAAAAATTTCATAATGCGTGCTGAAAGAAAAAGCTGTGGAGGAAGAATTGCATGTCTAAGCAAAAGTCCAGACTCCTAGGCAACATCAGCTTCTGCTGCTAGAATGACTTGTCTAAAGGAAGTATCATATACAGCATGAAATAGAAAGCATGTGAAGTCAGCGGATAAAAACCAGATCGCCTAACAGCCTGTTTATAATAATTTATGTTTAATCCTAGATTACGGCTCAATTTGCACACACTTGCACACACAGAGAGGACAGGAATATACTATGCGTTATACTGTTGTGGTGTAATAGCATAAAAATGACAATAAAGGGGAACAAGCCATTAAATAAACAAAACCTCAGAAACAGGCCTTACCTGAGCCAGCAATACCCCATACTCAAAAGGCAGGCTTGAAGAGTTGTATAGGCCCAAAATGAGCCTCAGGCTAAAAAAAGTTCAAAATACATTTTAATGTCCCAAAAACACAAGAATGCTTTTCAAGGGAGAGGAAACCATAAAACCTCTGGCTTAAAGGGCGCAGTCAATGACAAATCTTTGTAAATAACGAATTTATTGTCAAAATTCAGAAAAGAGAACAAAACAAACTAGATTTACCTAAAAAAGTAATCCAAAACAAACAAGTCCAAATGCATACACCAATATCAAAATTCAATAGACAAAAACCAGAAAACCCTAAAGAGAACAATACTCACAAGTCTAAAATGCTTAATGATGCTCTGGTACCTGAATATAAAAAGCAGGGGGCAGTCCCTCCGCAATGATGTCATCATGGACGAGCCTCTTGGGGCTCCACCCACAGAAAGGAATGTAGCTTACATACAGGTATATATGATACATAGGAATTAACATTTAAATTAAACGATATTTACAAACATGAATAATAATACATGCGGCATGGTGGTAAAGGAGACTGGGTTAACATCCTGGGTGTCACTTTGTGGAGTTCAAATGAGAAGGGGTTGAACATTGTTAAAGTGTAGATGTTTTTGAACTAACCTTGCCACCTTTGTTGAGTGTGTAAAAACTCCAATATGCATCTTCCACTCCAATTTTTGTTCAATAGACAAACTGCAGTAGGCCCAACTTCACCCCAAGCATTTCACCCCATTTGTATTTAATTTTTTGAATCATTCTTATAATAAAAAAGGGCACCTGATCACTTACCAGTTTATTCTCTAAATGCACGCGAACAGTGGCTGTGGGTTGTTGGGCTTGGGGTGGACAGGGTGTGGTAGAGTGTTTCCATTCAGGGGAACCCTCATGTGAGAAGCATGCCTGCTGCCCGTTGTTCTTCATCCCGGTATTCCTCTGGTGTGACCATGGTGTTTGGGAGTTGGTGTACTTCATAGTGAGCATCTATTATATGACAGATGCTAGTCGCAGGTATATGGGGCAGATGTGATGCAGGGGGCTGTGAAGAGTACATAAGCTAGGCGCACATGCAGCGCAATTGTCAGAGATAACATATAGGCTAGGAGCATGATAAGGGATGATGAGGAGGGTGTTAGACTCATTCAGGTGATGGTTGTCCTTGGAAAAAAGCCTGTCTTTTCACTAGCCAAGTGAAAACCAGCCAAGTTAAGCTCCTATGTGTAAGTGGATGCATGTGCACTATGCCCTGCTGAGGAGTGTCAGACCACGTAGGGTAAGCAAAGTTTCACTACTTTATCTCTCCTTCCTTCTGTCCAAAGAACAAATAAAGAATGTCGTGTTTTCTAGATATTGCTCATTTGCCACTTCCAGATGGCTACTTAACTGACAGAGAGAGAAATGTTTTGCAGTGTTTATTTTTTCCTTTCTAGAATGACTAATTTTCATGTTCTAGTCAATGTGTAATTGGTATTCAGTGGAACAGGATATTTTACACCCTTCCCCACAGCTCAAAAGAGGTCATTTTGCTTGGGAGCCACGCTAATATCATTGATATTTGTTTTCAAACCTCTTTAAATGTGGTCACTAGCTATCTTTATTGTGCAATTTGTTTAATTTATAATGAGCATCATGACAACATAATGGAGTCTCCAAACCCACTCTTGATTTATGATTCACAGCTGTCTGACTACTATAAAAGTACTTCATAGGTTGAAGCTTATTTTTCTGAACGTGTCTTGAAAGCCTCTGCAAGGGAAAATAGTTTTTTTTTTGTTTTATGATGGTTTTTTTGTTGTTTTATTTTTAAATGTAGAGTTTTTTTACATTGTGTCAGTTATTATATGGCAAACAACCTTAAGTGTATGGACACAAACTAGGATCTAAAGGAGCCTTCCACTACATTAATGGATCACTTAGCCAAAAGGGATCTCTATTCTGTTATAATTCAAACTTTTGAATGCTCATCTTGTAGCAGGCCTTTACCACTTTACATATGCAAAATCAGTCTTATGATGTTATTTAATCACATTGTTGTATGGTTTTATGCCCATACGTTGATGCAAAAATATAGATATTCTCATGGTCTAAAAGTAAAATTGATCATATACCTATTTGTCCTGAAGAGAATACATATATGCACCAAAAGAATCAAACCAGTGTAGCTCTTGTAAAAACAAGTAAAATAAATAGTAGCAATGGCATGCATAGTTAATTCAATTTATTGTCCTATAGCACAGAGCACAGTGAAATTCTCACCTCCATACATAAAGAAAACATGTCATATAGACCAGTGTTTCTTAAGCTGCCCCTAGTGGGTCTTGAGCTGGTATTGTTTATAATAGTAGAGTGTCACAGTGGGGTGCACATTGGGCTGCTGCTTTGAGGATTGCACTCTGTGCTGTGCTGTGATGTTTGCACTCAATTCACTGACTGGGGCCGTGCCAAGAGACTTGCGTGGGAAAAAGATGGTCATAACACCAGAAAGATTGAGAAATACTGATATAGACCAATAGAATGCATGTACAGGCACAGCAATATAATTCAAATACAAGCTAATAGTAGTGTACTAATGGTGCATACAGTGCAGTCCAGTAATGTTTAGACATAAAACCAATAATAAGCACATGTTAAAACAATAGTTATATCATACAGTATTTGGTAGCAGTGTACCCAGTACTATAAAAAATACACTTACAGTTAATGTAAAAAATAATATAATCAACATAATTCATATCCAAACCAATTATATTGGCATACAAACCAATATAGCTCAAACACAAATTGATAGTTTGTGTAATGTACATCAAGTATAGTTAAAAATAAACCAATATTACATAAATAAAAAGCCAATATTCATATTCAAACCAAAAAATGAGTACACAGGCTTTTATACAGTAGTCCATTCATAAGTCAAAGTCCTCTACATATGTGTAACACACAGACCAATATATTTTTGAAAGAAACAGATGCTTTGCACAAACATGCAGTTTGGAACAGCTTTCTTTTACTGTGTGTTAAATGTCTGTTCCTTCATGTTTATGCTTTATGTAATTAGCAACTACCACTTTAAAGAAACTGCATTTTGCCTGTGAACTTGTTACAGCTCCCTGGGCCTTTACTCGGTAAAAAACCCTATACAAAATGAACACTTATCAATTGTAATTAGCTCATAGGACAATATATAGTCTGCGGTGGGCTGGCGCCCTGCCGGGATTTATTCCTGCCTTGCGCCCTGTGTTGGCTGGGATTGGCTCCAACAGACCCCCATGACCCTGTGTTAGGATATAGCAGGTTGGATAATGACTGACTGACTCACGGACAATATACAGTGCTTAGTGCTCCTGATTCACAGATCCAGTGATCTTTTCATTGTCTATGTAGAGTTTGTATGTTCTCCTTGTGTGGGTTTTAGTTTGGTTACTCTGATTTACCACCCTCATCATTAAAGATGTGAAGGTTAAGTTTTTTTACTATACTAGATTGGCCTAATGTAAGTTCGGGCACATATAGTAGTATAGACTCTGGCCTTCTTTGACCCTGAATTGAACACCCAGTGGGTTCATACTGAAGTCAACAATATACGCACAAAAAGAAATATAGTTCAAATGTTAATTAATAATACGGCATTATACACAAGTTGAAATATTTCAGATGTATTAATCTTTTTGCATTATGCAATAAAACAATATTACATGTATTTTATGTACATCATTGCCTGTATGTATTTAAATTCATAAAATAATAAGAAAATATGAAAACCAATATATACCATTCAAAGCAAAAGTATATGAGTTTTAACACATTTAGTCTCCTGTAAAGTATCTATATATATAATTCACTAAGCGGCCGACAGGGCACGCAAGACAACCATGGGATACGCACAACATAGCCACGCCTGCCAACTTACAGAGACCCGCCCACCAACTCTAACACCATGGGATACAACGACAACTCACAGAGCCACGCCCACCAACTCTTAAGAATTCACTAAGTCCATGGCAAGCAAGACGCACGCAAGACAGAGCCACGCCTGCCAACTCACAGAGCCCCGCCTACCAACAATTCACTAAGCAGCCAACCATGGCACACACACGACAGAGCCACGACCACCAACTCACAGAGCCCCGCCCACCAACAATTCGAGTGAGAGCGAAAGCATTTGCCAAGAATGTTTTCATTAATCAAGAACGAAAGTCGGAGGTTCGAAGACGATCACATACCGTCATAGTTCCGACCATAAACGATGCCAACTGGCGAAACGGCGGTGTTATTCCCATGACCTGCCGGGCAGCCAACCGGGCAACCAAAGTCTTTGGGTTCCTGGGGGTGGCAAGGTTGCAAAGCTGAAACTTAAAGGAATTGATGGAAGGGCACCACCAGGTGTGGAGCCTTTCGCTTAATTTGACTCAACACGGGAAACCTCACCCGGCCCGGACATGGAGAGGATTGACAGATTGATAGCTCTATCTTGATTCTGTGGGTGGTGGTGCATGGCCATTCTTAGTTGGTGGAGCGATTTGTCTGGTTAATTCCGAAAACGAACTAGACTCCCTCCTGCTAAATAGTTGTGCGACAAAAGAGCGGTTGGCGTCCAACTTCTTAGAGGGACAAGTGGCTTTTAGCCACGTGAGATTGAGCAATAACAGGTCTGTGATTGCCTTAGATGTCTGGTGCTGCATGCACGCTACACTGAATGGATCAACGTGTGTCTACCCGGCGTATAAGCCGTTGAACCCCATTCGTGATGGAGATCGGGGCTTGCAATTGTTCCCCACGAACGAGGAATTCCCAGTAAGTGCGGGTCATACGCTCGCACTGATTAAGTCCCTGCCCTTTGTACACACCCCCCCGTCGCTACTACCATGGTCGGGTGACTTGGTGGATTATATATAGAAAAGCAGCCGGAACCGCAAAGAACAATGATAAGTCAACGTGGCTCACCGGTGCATGTGGACTTTAGCAGAGACAAAAGCGACTGAGGCGGTGTTTGGAAAATGAACAGTCAATGTGACTCACAGGTGCGACCCAGGTGAGGAGTTGGGGGCGGGCACATGAGCAGGCAGCGTGTACTGAACGATGACTAAGAGATGACTAAGAAATCAGCAGACTAGAATGGTGGAGGGGGCGGAATGGGTATCCTTCCCCTCTCCCCCCGTTCTGCCCTCCACGCCCGAGCGCTGTCCAGCCCCGTCCCTCGCTCTGGGAGGTGGAGGCGCGATGGCGGTCCTCCAGTTTTGAGTCACGGACAATTGTATGTTGCCCTCTCCAGAGTTCCATCTTTTCATTCACCTACAGTCGTATCCTCAAACCTACCCCATTTGGACAACTGTGTCTTTCAGGAAGTGTTCACCCATCAATACATAATTATGTGGCATATGCTACGCCGTGGGTTGGCTAGTCTTTATATATAAAATGCTAAGACCTGTCCATCTGTTATGCAATTACTTGTGAACTACTGGGGCTAGAACCTTGATCTTGGTCTTAATCGAAAGTTTATGACCTGATATGTTTTGGAAATTAAACTAAATAGGTAGTGGCAACCTGGTGGCCTTAACCTGTAGCTGTATGTTTATGGCAAAGTGATCAAGAAACCAAGTGATAACTACTATAATGGCAGAAAGGAAAATGACAGGAGTGGCTTCTGCCGACAGTCAAGCACATTGCAGAAGGAGATTAAGTGACAAAGAATCAGAAAGAATAAGAAGACCAGATGCTGAAACACACAAATCGTGAATATAGCCTTATATGTTCTGGAAAATCAAAAACATTTACATGGCAGCAACCTGGTGGTATTATAATAAAACCACAATATCCATATTCAGAATGCATTATCAAGCGTAAGTATTGTCTTTATTGATCATCAAACATACGTCATTATTAAACATAAATAATGGTTGACAAAGTGGCCTGTGGTCATGTGTTTATGACAAAGTCATCACCAAACCAAGTGATAACCACCATTATGACAGACATAAAAAGGAGAGTAATGACATATGCTGAACATCTAGTTAATTGCAGAAGGCAATTGAGTAATGAAGAACAAGAAAAAATAAAAAGATAGGACGCAGATCTGCACTAACAAGCAAGAAGTAACCCTGAATATAGAGCGAATAAGTAGCAAATGGGGATTAAGGAGTTTGAAATGCAGCAGAGTGAGCTCAGAACATCTCCACTGTGAACATGTAAATTCACAGAATTCAGCAAAATCCTTGAAAACACTGACCCTGACCAAGCAGCATCCATTGTGGTCTAATGGGCCTAATGTAAGAGTTTGCCTGGCAAATTCTCATATTTGAAAAAGGTGGCCTTTGTATTAATCTCTGCATCTGGATCCACTTATATGTGCAAAAAGATTTTTTCACACCCAGAGACGGTGTAAAGTCCATCTCAGAACAGATGATTCAGAAGCAGCTGAAATGAACACCCTACAGGCCGGACATAGCACTGCTAAGCCCAGAAAGACAAGGACAGGTTTTCACTGAAAGTCCAATTTACTGCGCAGTAACAGTAAATATGATTTGTGTGTGCACCAGTCAATACGTTAATAATTAACATGAGTTTAACTTGCCATTAACAGTACATATATGAGTGGAAAAAACAGTATGCTATTGTCCATTGGTATGCCTGTTTTCCAATGCTTGTGAATTGACGGTTAATTTGGAAAAGTTTGCAGACTTCTGTACTATTGCATGTTCCGGAGACACACTATGAAAATCAACCTCCACTCAACACAGAGCTTTTTTAAAAATTGTGATTTTTTTCCTTTACCTTCATCATAGTAACAAATAGCCTGCAGACTGCAGAAGTAACTGTTTATAGTACCTTTGTTGATGAGCTAAAAGAGAGCATCATCTGTAATTCAGTTTCAGAACTGTGCATATGCATGATTAGAATGCTATACGGCTACACAACAAGGTTATTTGTGTATTGCCATAGCCGATTTTCATGTCTTTCACCTCTGTGCCAGTTGCCTAAGGAGAACAGGTCTGCTTGGTTGATTCTGCCTGAACTCCAATGCAGTGAATCTCCTGTCATATGGCTGATTCTGATTAAATCTCAAGAGGGACACTTTAGCTTATAAAGAAAGCTATAAAAAGAAGCAGAACACAAGTCGCAAAAACTATGTTTTATTCATTTGTGCTTTTTATTTTCTTGGAGAGAATCTTTAAAGAATGCACAGATAGACAAACCAATTAGATGCTGGTTGAAAGTAAACAGAAACGCTCGTTTTGCATGGCATATTCATTTGCCTAATTGTTTCATGTTACACGGTTTGGCTTGAATAAAACAACATGTTTGTTTTATGAAAAAAAAATGTTAGTATAATGCACTAATTTCACTCAATTACCCAGATCATTAGAACTAGTATATAAATGAGTTCCTTTCTTTTATTTACATACAGGTTCTGTTCATTTCAGTTGAATTAATTGTATAGACTGCTTATTTCCCATTGCAGAGTGCCTTATGCATTTACAGACTGTCATCAACCAAGGGAACACAATGTCCATAACAGAAATGTTGAGGCTCCAACCGGGTTACCCCTTTTAATAACTGTAGAGTCTCAAAACAAACAGGCACTTGATTGTACATTTAAGTACAACAGAACGCAAAAAGCAACAACAGACAAAGGTAGAACTAGGGATAGTTCAATGCTCTGGAGAGAGAGCGATATTTGGGCAGGAGCGCTGTTCTGTGTTTTCTACTCTCTCTGGAATAAGATGACCCCTGCCGGGATTGTCTTGACTTTATAGCGTCTTGAATGGAAGGCGGTTTCTTAGGGCTGTGGGAGAAAGAGGAGAAGACACCATCAGTGACAGTGCTCTCTTGTATCCTGGATTGGTTGTGCTTATCACTGATGAGCCTGAAAAGCAGACTTTGGGCACAAATGCATGACAGCATACAGTAATAATGAAACAAAACAATAAAGTAATAATAACAAAATATCATGCAAATATATTTGGCAATATAGACAGAATTCACTCATTTATTGAGAAGCATTGCATCAATGCATACAACACACCAGCCCTGGATGATACACCAGTTCATCACAGTTCACACATGCCTAAAGACATTTCTTTAGCTATTGACTGACTGACTGGGCTTTGAAACCTGCAGCACTCACATCTTACTGTAATCTTACTTAATTAAATATGAATTGAGAGAGTAGGGATAGTATTAACATCTGCATTTTTGTTAACTTATATTACATATTCTGAACCCAGTTTTTGGATCAGGTTAGGAGCCCTCTTCTTCTTCAAAAGCTTTTCCCACTTTGTTGTGGTGTCGCTATATTGACAGCCTGCTGTATTCTCATCTGTTCTATACTTCCTTGCTTGATACACCTTTCTTCTTTAGGTCCCCCTTCACACAGTTAGTCCACTTTCTCTTTGATCATCCTGTTTGCCTCCATCTCGGCACCTCCATATATATAATTCTTTGTTCCATATTGTTTACTTCTCCTTTCATGACATGCCCATACCACTTAAACCACCTGTATTCAGACCTGGAGCCCAACGCAGCAAAATCAGATACAAGATGGATGCCAGTTTTGGATAAAATGCCAGTCTGTCACAGGGCACACTTACACATACCCACACTACAGAATCAAAAGTCAACATCATCTGCATGTTTTTGGGATGTGGGATACAAATCTATTCAATTACATTCAGACTTTCCATAAAGCCACTTGGACCTGGGCAGCAGCAATTGTAAACACAATGCTGTATTGATAACTTTGAACCATTTGTTAGCAGGATTTCCAGAAGAATAAAGCATCATTTTAACAATTCATCCTTCATTTGATGGCATCACTTAATTTTAGATTAACTGTTCAATCATTTGTTCCCCAAAACAGAAATGAAATGTCTTTCTTGGTCACAATCAGATCATAGTTAACAGGTGAATTTTGCAGTGCTTAAGAGAAAGAGGAAGTAATGTTTGAAATGCAAATTCAGGAGAGGACATTTTGTCCATCCTTGGTGCCCAAAACTGGCTAAGAGAGGTAGGAAATAAGTGGATGCAAGGAAGTTTTGCATGGCTTAATTAATTAGCTCTGCTTAATTGTGGTAGATCTTCAGACAGCTTGTGTCTGTCCCTTGAAAACACAGCAATCAATACTAAAAGGAAAAAAACTAGTCTCAGATTATTTTTCCCACAAGGATACTGTAACTAATCCTTAAACCACAGTTTCCACTCATTTAATTGTTTTTTTTTACCAAACATGAAAATTGAAAAAAACAGAAAATTCAGTTTTGAATCTAAGGAAATAATAAATGATTTCAACTAATTAATTTGATTCATTAAATCATAGGTTTCGAGTGCCAAAAAAAGGAGTTGGCCATATTTAGTCCATTTCCACTGTATATAATACAGGTGTTCTTATGGCTTACCCTTGAGAGGTTATGAGATCCCAGCTGATTGTTCCAGGCCAAGCTAAAGAAAACAACTGTGTCTGGAGCAATTATAGGAATGATTGGTGTTAAACAGGCCCCAGTGGTCGATCAAAACAATGATTATAGGGCAAAGGTCAGAGGTACTTGGTTGCAGCTATACAATGCCATTGTGCTTTCTTGCAGTCACAATAAGCTCTGTAGCCTTACATGTTTGTCTTGTAATCTATCTATCTATCTATCTATCTATCTATCTATCTATCTATCTATCTATCTATCTATCTATCTATCTATCTATCTATCTATCTATCTATCTATCTATCTATCTATCTATCTATCTATCTAGCTAGCTACATGAGATTTCACCTTAGATTTAGTAGATAGAGTGATTCAAAATGAAGCAATTTAGCAGACTACAACATTTTTTTGGATTATTTTAATTTGAGCATGAAGTTTGCATTTATTTTCTAGCCCATATTACCCATTATATGGGGTCATATAACATGAAATTTTTGATCCATCTGTTTTTTTTTTCTTCAGTTGAATAAGCCATTTTTGTTAGCATCTAAATGGTTCACTTGTGTGGCATAGTGGTACAGTGGTAGCACTAAGGAGTGAAAGGTTTGTGCCCCAGATACTTTCTGTATGGAGTTTGCATCTTCTCCCTGTGTTTGCATTAGTTTCCTCCAGGATCTCCAGGCATGTAGATTAGGTGGATTGGCAACACAAATCTGGCCCTAGTGTGTTTGAATATATTCAACCAAGTGCACTGTCCAGGCGATTGTTTCTGCTTTGTGTCCTGTCTTTGCTGGGATAGGCTCCATAAACCCACAACCCAGGATTCAGCGGGCTTAGAAAATTGTATGGTATGGTCCACTCTTCAAGGTCTGTAGTGCTTTTTATAATATAGTAAATTAAGATATTCTCATGTTACCAATCCCAACACCTTTCCAGAGCCTTGTGCTCAAAGCTTTTGAAAGGGCCTACTTCAATCTTAGTGAGCCTGAATTCAATTTAGCAGGTCTAAAAATAAATGTTCATCTAATAAATACTAGTGTCCCTTACTGGATTGGTTGTTGGTTTGTGTGCTGCCAGGATAGGCTTGATTAGGCCAGAAAGCAGAACTAAGTTAAGTGAGCTTAAAATTTACAGATATATGTATAATATATTCAATTCAGTTTACTTTTATATAGGACTTTTCACTGAGTGGAGATGCAAAGCACTGTGACAAATCCTTGGTTAAAGTGCAAATATAAATGTTACAAACTGTTAAATAAATAATTAGTGTACATAAATACAGAAATTTGTTAAAACATGAGGAAAACAAAGTAGAAACCAATTAAAATATATGAAAACCAACAATATCTGTCTATCCATTAATCATTGAAAAACGTAAATTCCAGTCAGCAGCATCTTCTAATAAAATAAACCTCCAGAGGGCCCACAGTCAGTTATTGCAGAGAAAGTCAAAGACAAAATTAGACATAGTCATAGTCCTGGAGACTTCGGCCTACTAGACTCTTACCTCCTTCTGGGCAGTCTGTAATGAAGCCTGTGTTGGCCATCCAATCTGATGAGAAAATCTTTCCATCGGATGGGTCCAGTGCTCCTTTATCTGATATAACTTCTCCAGAGGCATGAGAGCAGCTTTGCAATTGAGTAGTGGCTCCAAGTGCCATACCGAGAACAGAAACAGAAAAGCAGATGGCTAGCGATTGTTAATAAATATTGTATTACTCATATTTTGTACAAATGACTAACAAACAGAGCTGCAATATACAGAGCTAATCAGCAGCTCTAGTCATGGTGTGCTAGACTAAAATAACCAGTCTTGAGCCTAGATTTAAAAGCTGAGACTGAAAGAGTTTGTCTTAAAAATTCAGGCAGGTCATTCCACAACTCCAGGACCCTATAAAATTAAAAGATCTCACTTCCTACTTCTCATTAATAGCTGAACTTCCCAAAGTTATTTTATTAATCCTTGGACTCAGAAGTAGGCTGGCATCTTGTGATCTCAATGTGTGGTCTGCATTGCAAGTAATGATAAGTTCAGATAAGTAAGCATGGCCTTGGCTGTTTAAGGCATAATATGTTAGAAGGGGGATTTTGAAATCAGCTCTAAGCTTAACTTAGAGCCAGTGGAAGAAACTGAGAATTGGAGTTATGTGTTTGTACTTTATATTTCTTATAATATTTCTTGCAATAGCGTTGTAAACTATCAAAGGGCTGCTTAAAGAATGATCTAAAAAGCCAGTAATTGCTGCATTACAGTAGTCAATCCTACTAGAAATAAATGTATGAATTAATTTCTCAGTACCCTGCATTATTTACAAAGCATGTTTTTTGTTCCATGTTTTTGAAATGGAACAAATATGTTTTGGATAGTTTTGTAATTTTTGTTTTAAGTGACATGGATAATGCCTAAATTGAATACTGATTAATTGAAACTAATTGTGATTTCCAGCTATATATAGGATGGTTTTTCCTTTGAAATTAATGCTACTTGTTTAGATAGATAGATAGATAGATAGATAGATAGATAGATAGATAGATAGATAGATAGATAGATAGATAGATAGATAGATAGATAGATAGATAGATAGATAGATAGATAGATAGATAGATACTTTATTAATCCCAATGGGAAATTCACATTCTCCAGCAGCAGCATACTGATACAATAAATAATATTAAATTAAAGAATGATTTAAACCCAATCCCAAAGTCAAACTGAACAGGATAAATTAATGGATGAATGAATAAGAATTGCTTCAGATAGGATTTTTTTTTCTTAAAAATAATATGTCGAGAGATTTGACTAGGACTAAATACAATCAATATATCACCATTTGGCTTGGTTATGTAAACCAGTTCCTGCTCCAATATTAAAGTATCCTCAAAATTATGTTATTGAAATACAAAGCTGCATATCCTAACAGTCTAGAAAACGTACCCCATCTAAGCCAGTAAAACCTTCCAGACCATCTTAAGTCAGCCATATAACTGGACCATAGTGTCTTCAGATTTCATACTGATTTGTCTTGTTCTTGCATTATGTACTGTAGTAAACAGATTTCATTATTGTGCTTTACTTGGTGCTGCATGCCTGTTAGCTTTGTGAAGCATTTGGTGATGGTGAGTGCTGTGAAAGGCATTATATTAAATAAAGACTGACTGAATGATATGAATGCAAGGTGAATGTGACTCTGTTGTATCCCCTGTGTATAACATACATGTCAGCATGAATACAACCTGACCAGCTTTATATTGTAATTGAAACTGAATCATTTTAGTCAGCATGTTTCAGAGTGGACTTACTAAGACAGTCAGTAATTCTTTACAATTTTAGATACAGCTTGATGAAGCTTTTAAAAGAAATGAAAGTGGAGTATTTTATGTTTCTCCCAGTTCTGTTGGTCATCATTATTCTAACTCCCTATCACTTTTGCCCTTTTTCTACATTCATTCATTCATTTTCCTTGCCAACATCTTGTGTCTCCTCATATGGTTGTTTTGAGTTTATGTCCATTCTCATTGCTTTCTTTTTCCTGAAGTGTGTACAGACAGTTGACATATAGCAGCATTACAGAAGCTGCTTCTATTATGTACTCATCCTTTTTTTTATAGGTTCTATTTTTCACGCTTTTATGCTAATTGTGCATATTTAAATGTTCAAGGAAGTAACAAAGGATTGATGTGCCGACAGACTTGGACTCAGTCTATGGACTATGTACCCTGATTTGTTCAATTTTTAAGCAACTGAACAGGGAAAAGGGAACATCTGTTTTGGCTGATGGTGCTTGTATAAATGTGTCTGCCTGAGCAGTTTATAAATGACAGTTGGCTTCTTTCATTCCCTAAAGTTGATTCAGTTAACCGTGTTCCTGGCTTCTTGATTGAGAAGAATGTACAGTCTATACTGTATGTACTGTAAAGTCATACACGTGGATGACGCTATGACATTTAACAACATATTTAAATATATACATACGTATTTACCCAAAAATCCATTCCATGCTTATCCATTCAAAGATTACATAGAAAAAATCCTGTTATAAAAAATATACAAGAGGAGAATGTTTCTTTTAATTCTGTTTATCCTCTCAACTCTATTCTGAGTTGTGTGGCACTAAAAAGCTTTACTGGCATCCAGTGGACACCCTTTCAGTTCACGGTAGGTCATTTATGCACATTTTTAAACTTACGGACACCTGGACAATGTCATCGTAGAATTTCATTGACTTCTGGAACGTCAAGCTTTCCTTTAGCTCAGAGTCATAATGGTGCCAGAGCTATATGCACTCTGTGCCATCGTGGCTCATTCACATTAATATGTAAAGAGACTAAGAACTGAGCACCCTTAACTTTTCAGATGGATAATTCACAGTGCTAAATTAAACTTATAAGTAACTCATAAATTCAAACAGATGGAAAGAAACATTTTGGCTAAGTGTATCTTTGAAGAATTAGAGATCTACTTGCAAGATGTCATTTGCTGCTACAATATGTTTTTTATGAATTCTCAAAATTAGTTTAAGGTGATTACTTGTCTAGTTACTGCATATTTACTACTTTCATCTTAAATTTACATGTTTTAAATACATAATTCAATTGCTTTCTATGGTTGTGGAATAACAGATGATGAGACAGAGTATTCTGTCATAGTGTTAACAGCTAGACTTTAATGTCTGCAAGTAGCATTATCTGGGTGTTTGTGGATGGGTATGTAGGAGAAACTAATGCACTCTCTTTGAAGAAGTACTGCCTTATGGTTCATCCAACCTGAATAAGGTCCATCCTAAATTGAGTTGAGGAGGTTTATGGAAGGAGGGATGGATGAGTATTTAGTGGAAGAAAAATAATTTAACAAATTGTAAACGTGCCTTAGTCTATGGTTCATGTGTCTGTTTTTGCTGGTGGTGATGCGAATGGTTTTCTTTCCATTGTCCTGCTCAGCTCAGCTGTAGCTTATGTCTCTACTGACCATGCCGGCAATTTCATTGTAACTTTAATGGATAATAGATTACATTAGCCATGGCTGGGTAGTGTCAGTTAGTGGCTGAGCTGAACTGGACAGCAGATGGTCTCACGTTCATTCTCCTGCACAATGTCACTGAGACTAATTGACCCTGAGCCATTTAACCTGTGTGGGGACACATTGTGTTAAATAAGTCAATGAAAATATGTTTAAATACTGTAGATCTAAAGAAAGTAACATTGTCAAACCTGTTTAATCCAAGGAGGGCTTGTGGAGGGCTGAAACTTTTCCTAGCAGTTAGTATAAGAATTGCACAAGTCCATTGCAGGACCATATTATATTATATTATATTATATTATATTATATTATATTATATTATATTATATTATATTATATTATATTATATTATATTATATTATATTATATTATATTATATTATATTATCAGAGAGATGTCCAACCCAGCCACAGGGGATGCACAAACCAGTATGTTTCTTCGTACCGGTCCCAAGCCCGGATAAATGGGGAGGGTTATGTCAGGAAGGGCATGCGGTGTAAAATTTTGCCAAACCAATATGGACAACAATACAAATTTTCATACCGGATCGGTCGAGCCCCAGGTTAACAACGACCGCCACCAATACTGTTAGCCAACAGGGTGCTGGCGGAAATTGGGCTACTGTTGGCCAAAGAAGAAGAAGGAGAAGAAGAGGGGGGAGACGTGTCCGGAGGCAGGAGGAGAGGAGGAAAGTAAAGAGAGTGGAACTGAGGGTAGGAACTTTGAATGTTGGCCGTATGTCTGGTAAGGGGAGAGAGTTAGCAGATATGATGGAGAGAAGTATGAGGGATGGCCGGCCAAATATTCCGGCCCACACCTCCAGGCCGCCAGATGGAGCCCTCCAAGCAGCATGGAAGTTCCCCGAATTCCAGCAGGGCCTTATGGACATTGTAGTTTTTATAAACAACCCTGCTGGATACCATGGGGACCACCAGGAGCTGCTGTAGGGAGACTTGCAGAGTGCTACGTGCCCTATAACCCGGAAGTGCGTCCTGATCACATGACCGGAAGGAATGACGTGCTTTCGGGTTGAAGAAAAGGACTTTTAATCTGACCTGGAAGTGATGAGGACTCATGGACTGCAGGGCTGGAACCACATCCGGGTCAGGGACTATAAAGGACTCTGGGAAAACCCAGACGAGTGAGCTGAGCTGGGTGGAAGGGTGGCAACGTGTCTGGGAGAGGAGGATTGTTGATTGATTATTGATTATTGTATTATATTAGTGTAGAGTGGAAGGTGCTTTGTGCACTTATTATTATAAAATAAATAATAATTGTAATTTTACCCAGTGTTTGGAGTGGTACCTGAGGGTTCAAGAGGTCGATAGGGGCCTCTACTGTTACAGAAGGAAGGTTGATACCGTCTTTTTCCGAAAATAAGACATCCCCCGAAAATAAGCCCTATCGAGATTTTCGGAACTTTTTGTAATATAAGCCCTCCCCCGAAAATAAGCCCTAGTTAAAATAATGTGAAAAAAAGAATTCGTTAAAAAATGCTGTTGATTTATTAAGTATGTTTAGCTTCCCTAATACTCGTATTTCAGAGAAATGTTTGAAATAAAATATTCCGAGAAATTCATTGTTTACCTCTACAGTTCGTTTCAAATTAATTCTTGGAATTTATCTTAAAAATACAACATAAGGCAGCATGAATACATTCCGTAAATATTGTGTCCGCTCTGCTCTGCTGTGTTGTACTGCGTCGCGCGTATCGCAGAGTATGGTCGAATGAGGTGGGGAGGGGGTGGAGGGGGGCATGCATATGCGGAATGCGACGAAACGTGTCGTTGGCGCACACTATAAATAATTGTTCGTTAAGGCAGCAGTCTACATTGAGCGACAGTGCAGATACAATGTTTGTTCATTTCAGTCTTGTAAGTCTGATTATTTCCTCATACGTAATTTTATTTTTTATAAAGTGAATAATTTTTAACCGCAGTTAAAATGAGTACAAAACGAAAGAGCTATTCCGTCGAGTACAAAAAGGGAATTGTGGAAGACTCCAGGGGTGTAAATCTTGATTTATGACGATGTTCCAGAAGAAGATGACATGACTTTAATTGAATAAATTTTAATTTCTGTATTCTGTGTAAAATAAATAAATATTAAATAAAAATATATAAATATACTTTTATTTTTGTCCTCCCCCGAAAATAAGCCCTAGTGCGTATTTTGGACCAAAAAAGAAAGTAAGACAGTGTCTTATTTTCGGAAAAAGACGGTATATTATGCGTACAAGAGACTAAATGGAAGGGGAGTAAGGCCAGGTGGATTGTGAAGTGGATTCAAATTGTTCTATCATGGTGTGGATGGGAGGAGAAATGGGGTAGAAGTTATTCTGAAGAAACAGTATGTCAAGAGTGTTTTGGAAGTGAAAAGAGTGTCAGGCAGAGTAATGATTATGAAGCTGGAAATTGGAGGTGTGTTGATGAATGTTGTTAGTGTTGTGGTGCCCGGCGGGTGTCCATGCCGGCCGGGACGCCTAGGAGGAGTGGAGGAGGGCTTGTGCCTCCTCCAGGACATGAGGGGGCGTCCTCCCTGGTGGCTTTGGGGACCACGGGTACGGAGCTTAGAAGCTCAACCCTGTAGGGGCCCGTGGTCACCGCCAGGGGGCGCCCCGATGCCTTGGGAACATTGTCCCTCAGTACTTCCGCCACACCGGGAAGTGCTGGGGGGAAGAGACTTGAGGGCACCCGGTGGACTTCCGGCTTCTCCTTGGGAGCTTCCGCCACACAGGGGTGTGGCTACCGAAGTCCTGAGGATGCACCTGGAGCCCATCCGGGGCACATAAAAGGGGCCGCCTCCCTCCAGTCAGGAGCGAGAGTCGGGAGGAAGAAGACGAAGCGTGCTGGAGAGGAGTGGAGGCGGACCAGAGACTGTAAAAAGCATTGTGTTGTGGCCAGGACTTTGAAGGGGTGATTGGTGCTTTGTGCACTGGGTTTGTGCACTTTACTTTATTTATTATGTTTAATAAACGTGTGGTGGACTATAATATGGTTTCCGTCTGTGTGTGTCCGGGCTGCGTATCACAGTGTATTTGCACCGCAAGTTGGGTGTGCAATGGGAGAGAAAGAACATTTCTGGAGTGAGTTGGATGAAGTGATGAACAGTGTACCCAAGGGACAGAAAGTGGTGATTGGCGCAGATTTCAATAGGCATGTTGGTGAAGGGAACAGTGGAGACGAGGAGGTGATGGGTAGGTATGGTGTCAAGGAGAGGAATGAAGAAGGTCAGAGGATAGTGGATTTTGCCAGATGGATGGACATGGCTGTGGTGAATACATATTTTAAAAAGAGGGATGAACATAGGGTGATGTGTAAGAGTGGAGGAAGTTGCACACAGGTAGATTACATCCTATGCAGAAGAGTTGATCTGAAGGAGATTGAAGACTGCAAAGTGGTGGCAGGGGAAAGTGTAGTTAAGCACCATAGGATAGTGGTCTGTAAGATGACATTGGAGATCAAGAAGAGGAAGAGAGTGAGGGCAGAGCCAAGGATCAAATGGTGGAAGTTGAAAAAGGAAGACTGCAAGGTTGAGTTTAGGGAGGAGGTGAGACAAGCACTGGGTGGCAGTGAAGAGTTACCAGACAGCTGGGAAACTACAGCAGATGTAGTAAGGGTGACAGTAAGAAGGGTGTTTGGCGTGACATCTGCAAAGAGGAAGGAGGAAAAGGAAACTTGGTGGTGGAATGAGGAAATACAGGAGAGTATACAGAGGAAGAGTATGGCAAAGAAGAAGTGGGATAGTCAGAGAGATGCAGAAAGTAGACAAGAGTACAAGGAGATAAGGCGCAAGGTGAAGAGAGAGGTGGCGAAGGCTAAAGAAAAGGCGTATGATGAGTTGTATGAGAGGTTGGACACAAAGGAGGGAGAAAAGGACCTGTACCAATTGGCTAGACAGAGGGACCGAGCTGGGAAAGATGTGCAGCAGGTTAGGGTGATAAAGGATAAAGATGGAAACGTACACACAAGCGAGGAGAGTGTGTTGAGCAGATGGAAAGAGTACTTTGAGAGGCTGATGAATGAAGAGACCGAGAGAGAAGAGTTTGGATGATGTGGAGATAGTGAATCAGGAAGTGCAACGGATTAGCAAGGAGGAAGTAAGGACAGCTATGAAGAGAATGAAAAATGGAAAGGCCGTTGGTCCAGATGACATACCTATGGAAGCATGGAGGTGTTTAGGAGAGATGGCAGTGGAGTTTTTAACCAGATTGTTTAATGGAATCTTGGAAAGTGAGAGGATGCCTGAGGAGTGGAGAAGAAGTGTACTGGTGCCAATATTTAAGAATAAGGGGGATGTGCAGGACTGCAGTAACTACAGGGGAATAAAATTGATGAGCTACAGCATGAAGTTATGGGAAAGAGTAGTGGAAGCTAGGTTAAGAAGTGAGGTGATGATTAGTGAGCAGCAGTATGGTTTCATGCCAAGAAAGAGCACCAGAGATGCAATGTTTGCTCTAAGGATGTTGATGGAGAAGTTTAGAGAAGGTTAGAAGGAGTTGCATTGCGTCTTTGTGGACCTGGAGAAAGCATATGACAGGGTGCCTCGAGAGGAGCTGTGGTATTGTATGAAGAAGTCGGGAGTGGCAGAGAAGTACGTAAGAGTTGTATTGTAGGATATATAAGAGGGAAGTGTGACAGTGGTGAGGTCTGCAGTAGGAGTGACAGATGCATTCAAGATGGAGGTGGGATTACATCTGGGATCGGCTCTGAGCCCTTTCTTATTTGCAATGGTGATGAACAGGTTGACAGACGAGATTAGACAGGAGTCCCCGTGGACTATGATGTTTGCTGATCACATTGTGATCTGTAGCGATAGTAGGGAGCAGGTTGAGGAGACCCTGGAGAGGTGGAGATATGCTCTAGAGATGAAAGGAATGAAGGTCAGTAGAAACAAGACAGAATACATGTATGAAAATGAGAGGGAGGTCAGTGGAATGGTGAGGATGAGGGGAGTAGAGTTGGTGAAGGTGGATGAGTTTAAATACCTGGGATCAACAGTACAGAGTAATGGGAATTGTGGAAGAGAGGTGAAAAGAGAGTGCAGGCAGGGTGGAATGGGTGGAGAAGAGTGTCAGGAGTAATTTGTGACAGACGGGTATCAGCAAGAGTGAAAGGGAAGGTCTACAGGACGGAAGTGAGACTAGCTATGTTATATGGGTTGGAGACAGTGGCATTGACCTGAAAGCAGGAGACAGAGCTGGAGGTAGCATAGTTAAAGATGCTAAGATTTGCACTGGGTGTGACGAGGATGGATAGGATTAGAAATGAGTACATTAGAGGGTCAGCTCAAGTTGGACGGTTGGGAGACAAAGTCAGAGAGGCGAGATTGCATTGGTTTGGACATGTGCAGAGGAGAGATGCTGGGTATATTGGGAGAAGGATGCTAAGGATAGAGCTGCCAGGGAAGAGGAAAAGTGGAAGGCCTAAGCAAAGGTTTATGGATGTGGTGAGAGAGCACATGCAGGTGATGGGTGTAACAGAGCAAGATGCAGAGGACAGAAAGATATGGAAGAAGATGATCTGCTGTGGCAATCCCTAATGGGAGCAGCCAAAAGAAGAAGAAGAAGATCATAGAGATGTCCGACATCCTAACCCAACATCCTAGCTGGAGGATCAGCTTTAAACAGCTGTTTAAGTTGCCAGCCCAGTGGGTCACAACTGCAGTGTCATCTATAAGGATCGTTCCATCACCCACCCTGACCCCTGACTGGTTTTTAAGGCTGATCCTCCAATTAGCTGTGAACCACCCAATCTCACTGAGAATGCAGAGGTGGTGAACCAGTGGAGTGTAGGGAAGGCTGCAGGGATCTATGGTATCTTAGGTGAACTTCTCCAGGTCGGTGGTAAGGCTGACCTCCTGGTATTGCAAGCAGTCTTTGCTTCCATGTGGGAGATGGACGTCATCCCAACCGACTGGAAAACAGGACTTGTTGTGCTTATCTGGAAAGGGAAGGGTGATCGCCTGGATTGCAGCAACTACAGGGGGATAACAGTGCTCTTGGTGCCGGGTAAGGTCCTTGCCAGGGTCATACTTAATAGGATCTGTTATCACTTACTCACTTACCAGCTACTGGAGCAGTCTGGTTTTTACACCTAAGAAGTTTACCATCGACCACACCTTGGCACTGAGGGTTCTTATCAAGCACAAACATCACCAGAGTTTTTGTAAGGCATTCAACTCAATTGATCAAGCTGTCCTTTGACATCCTGAGAATTCGCAGTATCCCCCTGAAGCTGCTAGATATTATGGCCGGCCCGTACACTGGTTCTGTGAGTGCTGTACAGAGTGGAGGCAGAACCTCTGCATTTTTCCTAGTTGATTCTGGGGTTCATCAAGGGTGTGTTCTTGCTCCTACTCTGTTCAATGCTTGCATGGACGGGGTGTTGGGCAGGGTTGAGGGGTCCAGTGGCTGTAGGGTATCTGTTGGTGAAGAGAGATTCACTGATCTTCACTTTGCCAACAATGCTGTGATCTTCATGGAGTCAATAAAGGCACTGGTTGGGGATGTTCAGAGGCTGAGCAAGGAATCTACTGTATGTCTGGGCTTGCAAATGTCCTGGATAAAAAAAAAAAGATCCAGGCCTTTAATGACTTCTTGGGCAAAGCAGTCAGTAGTGTGTCTGTGTTTGGAGAGAATGTCAACCTCGTTGGGAGGTTTATTTACCTCAGCAGTGACATTCATGTCTCTGTTGACTCTACCTATGAAGTCAGTAGATGGATTGGGAGAGCATGGGGGGGGGGGGGGGGTCATGAGGTCACTGGAAAGGGGTGTGTGGCGCTCCTGATATCTGTGCAAAAGGACGAAGGTCCAAGTCTTTAGAGTCATGGTGCTTCCTGTTTTGCTATATGGTTGCAAGACATGAATGCTATCCAGTGACCTGAGAAGAAGACTGGACCCTTTGGTACTGTGTCTCTTCGGAGACTCCTTGGGTACCACTGGTTTGACTCTGTGTCAATCGAATGGTTGCTCATGGAGTCCCAAATGAGGCACATTGCCTGCATTTTGAGGGATCATCAGTTATGCCACTATTGCCATGTGTCGTGAATCTCCAAAGATGAATTGACTCGCGTAACACCAGATCAACACTACCAAAAACTTCACTTTTCTTTATTTTCAGATACTGTATTAGATAGATAGATAGATAGATAGATAGATAGATAGATAGATAGATAGATAGATAGATAGATAGATAGATAGATAGATAGATAGATAGATAGATAGATAGATAGATAGATAGATAGATAGATAGATAGATACTTTATTAATCCCATATTAAGGACACAGGAAAAGAAAATGGTTAGAATGAAAACCTGTAGCCATTACAGCCTTCCAGGATCAGAGTTGGACACCCCTGTTATATTATATTTTATAATACTAGCCATGTTCCTAGCCAAAGGCAATTAATAGAATAAATTTAAAAATATTTGATATATCATGCCCAATTTGTACCTTCAGTGCCTTTCCTCAGTATCCTTGTGTGCCTTAACTTGCCTTGACCAGCACTTCCTATCTCAATCACATTCCTGTAAACCTGCTCTCAATCATAGTCATTTTGAGGTGCCTTGCTTGCCTTCTGTTCTGCTTTTGTACTTCTTGTCTTTGAAGGTGATTCTCAGCACACCTCCTGTGCCTTTACTACTGCTCATGTGTCTCACACTCTCACTTCCTCTCCCGATTGTGTCACCAAAGCCAAACTGACAAATGAAATTGCTTGGAGGGACAGAACACAAACACACACACAGAACTTAGCATTTTATTATATATTAGATATTATACTTTATTATCCCATAAAAATGAACTGGACAGGTACAGTAGACTAGAAAATAGATGGTTTGATTGATGGATATTATATTATATTATATTCTTTTTCTTGATTGTTCAAGTAAAACTTTTGTGAGACTTTACTATGTCTGTCTGTTTTTGTTTTTTTTTTTGCTTCTTCTCTTTTCGAACCTGACACGGAGGTCGCTACAATATTATATTATATTATATTATATTATATTATATTATATTATATTATATTATATTATATTATATTACTCTGAAACACCCATAATATAATACAGGGTCATGGCAGCTGGAATCTGTTTCTGTATCATGAAGAGTAAGTCAGGAATAAACTCTAGATGAGCATTGTTAAACCCATACATACCCACATTAACTTAAACATTGCCACTTAAGTATTCCCAGTCAACCTAAAGTGTAAGTCTTTGGGGTATTGATGGAAAATTGGATCATCTGAAGAAAAACTCCATAATAACAGTGACAGGCTGGGATTTGAATCCAGGGCACTGCATTCATTAGGCAGAAGTGCTGTCCAAAACCTATTCAGATGTCATTAGGCACAAAACAGAAAAAGTCACCCTTGACATGGCTCCAGTCCAACAAGGAGAACACTCATTATCCAACAGCTGCTCACACCAAGCCAATTTAGAGTTACCAGTCAACCAAAACTGTAAATTTTAGGGGTGTCCAAGAAGAAGCAGAAAAAACTCATGCTGACACCGTAAGAACATACAAACTCTGTACAGGACTCTGGAAATGGGAGACAGAACCACAATAAGCTCTGTGCCTCTGTAAAGCCTTCACTTTTAGCAACCTATTATCTGGGTTAATTTTCCTTAGATACTGGTATATGTAAACAGGCTGAGTTTTTGATGTCCTTACCTTGGTGCCTTTTCATGTTTTTGACTATTAGCTTTGATTTTCAACTGCACTTTTGCCACTTTTTACTCATTTGTATTTTGACATCTTGCCTGTACTTTTGACAATGCATTCGCCTGCTCCTTTGTATCTGTTATTTACTTGACTGACTTCCTGACCTTTTTGCTCATTTTGACCATTTCTCTTCATCCTCCAGCTGTCTGTCTCACTAATATGAAGCCATGCTTTAATACTGTCAGCCATCCTCCCACGCTTGGATGAGGTTTCTGTGTTCATGAACAGTTCAGCACCCAATGAAGAATTAACTGCAAGTGCAGCAGAGGGGATGGAGATCTGTTGTGTATCTGGGACTCAGTCTACCTTAAACCATGAAATTTAGACAGACAGTCATAAATTAAAAATTGTTGTATTATGCCCATTTATTTCCAGTATTGTTTTTCAGTAATTTTATTAGAGCCATGTAAACTTTAATATAAGCTGTTTGAACTTTCCTGCTCATTAAGCAATTTAAGTAAATGAAGTTATTCCACTTACAGTTTTGCCCAGCCCTAACTCTAGCAGCTGGTATGGCTTAAAGAGGATATTTTAAAGCTCTGACTTAATATTGTAAGGCACTCTGATGGCTTCTCCAGAAGGTAAGATCTTGAGGACCTTATTCTTTGGTGGCTTACCATTTAGAGCACATTCTGAAAAGCCACGACTTTGTCTTTTGCAGAGCTCATAACGAAGTTATTCCAGAGTGCCATTCTTCTAGCTTCATTGGCAAAGTCTGTTTTAGTAATAATGTGATATAAAATGTCTTCTATTTGATTTTTTTCTGATATCTTAAGAAGTTGTTTGGTCCAGTTCATTTCTGTAGATGGCTAAAGCCTACCTTGGCATAACCAAACACAGGACAGCAAACAACCCTGGGAAGGGCACCAGTCCATCACAGGGCATGCATATAAACACCTTGACACTCCTGGTACTGGGGCCAAGTAAGAGTTGCCAGCTAACCTTCACATCATCACGGAACTGGGAAAAAAATCAGAGTGCCTAGGTGTAATCCCATACAGACATAGGAAGGATATTAGCAAAAGAGCTGTGCTAAACACTATGGCACTCTACCACCCTAATTACATAACAGTTATACTGTATGTTTATCTTCCAACTGTTATGTTGACAGTGAATCCTTATTTTCACTTCACATCCAGGGGTATTTAAAAAAATGAATGTTCTTTATAATATCTTCATGCTGCAATGTGACATTTTCAGTTGCATCTTAAAATGTATTATGGTGAAGATTTTTTCTGTTCTTGAAGAAAGAAGACATGAATAATGTAAAATAGTGTAGGGACCTCTTCAGTAGGTTTGAATCAAAAACTGCCATTTGCTCAGTTCACCCCCAGGTCCGTGCTGGCCGAGCAGCCACATACCAGCAGAGACACCTGTCAAGCTCAGTTGATGTATTGAGTTCCTTTGTGGACTAATAGGCAGCTTCTGAGACAGATCTGATTTAGGAAGAACATGACTTTCATAATCCTAAAATTGTTGCCTCACCGCATGTTGTTTCAAAGCTTGTGAGCTGCACACTAAAGAGATCGTTTGAAGAATGGCTTGAATTGGACCTCTATATAAGTATTGATTTTGTTCTTTAGAGCCTTGCTACAGCCACACAAGGATAAATGGGGAAATAACTGCTGGAGACACAGCCCAATAGCAATTTTCTACACTATGAGCACAAGAAAAAGAATAAACAGTTCATGCTTATTACAGGATGATGGCACTTGCGCTTGGGAGTTCTACGGTGACACCCAGTAAGCAACATGATAAAGAGAAACTGCTTTTCCTTGCAGATGATCCAAGAACAGAAGTACCAGTAGTTCATTATATACAATTAGATGCACAGCAAAATCATACTAAAGGGAAATGCAATTATGTGAATGCTAAGAGATTCGAGTCTCACATTGAAATCCGTTGCTAGTGCATGTATTCACCGACCAGCTGTTTAGATCAATGGATGCCCCTTCTAAGTGCGGGTGTTTACTGAAAAAGAGTCGGCAAATTTACATAAATGTACAAATAGTTTTTAGAAATTCATATCATCATTTTTCCAGCTTCCAATCCCAACAGAATCTTTCAGCCATACCGTATCATGGCCCAAGGAGTATTCCAACGTTTTTAACAGCATTAATTATAAATAATGTAGACTATTGTGTTTGTTTTGCTTCTTGGCACCATTGCATTGGACATCAGGTATTGCACCCTTCTTGAATTGGAATTGACAGCCTCTAAATTGCTGCCTTGAGAAAATACTGAGAGAATCACAAAAGACTGAGGCAACCAGTAACTGTACCTACGTACCCCATTCAGTCTCTTAATATTTGCAAATGAATTCAATTCTTGTAGTCATGGTCACTGCTTATACCATTGATTAGGGATTCACCTTTATAGTGTCCTTACGTTTTCCTTAATATCTTTCAGGTGGTTGACTCTCCATTATCAATCAAAAATGAAAGCTCTACACAATTCAGTTTAACTAATTTCAATTTATTGTTTTACATGCACTTCCATTAACATGCCCCAAATTTCAGTACACATTTATGTATACATATTACATATAAATATTGTAAAGATGTTCTCCACTAGAAAGAGATTACCAAGTTGTTCCAGTGTGGATTTATATCTTTCTGAGGACTTCCAAGACAAAGAGAAACATGCTGACAGCATTAGAGCTTCTGTATACACCATTGTAGGAACTCGAGGGGCAAGTAGAGGGCAGTATACCCTTTATACGTGCATAAATGTCAGAGGGTGAGAGTTGAAGACTGGACATGAACATGTAGTGTGCCTCTCCAGGATGCTAAAAGGCATGGGACCCAATATATGTCAGGGCATCTAAACTTCTCCTTAAAAAGAATTGGAGCTGGGAAGAACAGAGAAGAAACCATAAAAAACTCAAGGGTTTCCTCCCTAATAATAGAAGGACCAGGTAGCCTGCTGGGAGGAAACAGCTTTTAAGGTAACCCAAAGGCTCAAAGCTAATGAGAAACCAGGTGCCACTTGAAGCTTTTCTAGCATGGCATCAGTGTAGCAAAGTATAGTCATGTTATGATCTAATTTGTTTTAAATTTTTTCATGTTTACATTTGTTCTGTTTGGTGGTGTTTTGTTTTCATTATGTATTTATGCTCAAGAATTCATTTCTATCATTTAGTTTTAATTTTGGTTTTGTTTCATAATTTGAATCATTTCATAATTCCTGTGATGACATTTTATTTTGTATCGGTGTTGCCATTTTGTGGGTTGTTTGTTTGTTCTTTCTACCACATCACAATGGAAGAGCAACAGGAGGTGTGCAGTGTGTGATATCACCATTGCAATGGTATAAAGCAGCGTTTCTCAACCTTTAAGTATTTGCGACCCGTGTTTTCATAACAGTTTTAATCGTGCCCCTCTAACGTTTTTTTGAAAGGAGCCCACTAATACCAATTTGTTCTTTTTTAATTAATGATATATCATACTGTAGATGCATATTTTATTATACCTACTTAACTTTTATCGACATTTATCTAACTCTATATTTATTTTTCTAGTATCAGAGTGTAGTTTAAGTTAATTTGTTTTGG
Organism: Erpetoichthys calabaricus; assembly: GCF_900747795.2. NCBI lineage: Eukaryota > Metazoa > Chordata > Cladistia > Polypteriformes > Polypteridae > Erpetoichthys > Erpetoichthys calabaricus. Next base: position 297,857,682 of record NC_041394.2, read on the forward strand.
TTTCAATAGATGTATTTTTCATATTTTCGATTCTTGTTTTCTTATTTTCACATCTTCGCGTCCCCCTTTTTGTTACTTCATGCCCCCCTAGGGGGGCCCGCCCCACAGTTTGAGAACCACTGGTATAAAGATTGTGTGTGCAACAGATCTTTCTAGTATGCTTTCTTTATCATTTTGTTTCTCTCTCATTAACTTTTACTCTTGAATTTTGACTACAGTTTCGTTTACTGTTGTGGGTTTAGAATGTTTTGCCAGTTACAAACTTTGTCTAATTTTTATACTATGTTTCACCTGCTGATCTCTTATTCATTCATTTTGCCAGATTCGCTGACTCCTGACTGACGATCAGATTCTAGGGCATAGCCATCAAGTAACACTAACAGACAGAGGCACTGTGAGTCTGCAGTCTGAAAGAGAATTTTAATGAAGACTAGGGGAGAGTATGGGGGTAAAAAAGATACTGCTTAATGCTAATTTGTTGGGCAAGTGGGTGAGCTGCTCCAGGGATTTCAGAACTGTTTGGTGAGGCCCTTGTCTTCAGTCTGTTGATAAATGGTTTATGTTGTACCACTTTTGAATTTTTCCTAGGTGAAGGTTAAACCAAGATCCAGGCCTTTAATGACCTCTTAGGCAAAGTCATCGGCAGTGTGTCTGTCTGCGGAGAGAGTGTTGACTTCGTCGAGAGGTTTACTTACCTCGGCAGCAACATCCATGTCTCTGGTGACTCTTCCTGTGAAGTCAGTAGGATTGGGAGAGCACGGGGGGCCATGAGGTCGCTGGACGCTTCCGATAGCTATGTGAAAGGATGAAGGTCCAAGTCTTTAGTGTCCTGGTGTTTCCTGTTTTGCTATATGGTTGCGAGACATGGACACTATCCAGTGACCTGAGATGAATAGACTGGACTCCTTCTGTACGGTGTCTCTTCAGAGAATCCTTGGGTACTGCAGGTTTGACTTTGTGTCGAATTAGCAGCTGCTCACAGAGTTACGAATGAGGCACATTACCTGCATTGTGAGGGAGCATCAGTTACAGCACTACAGCCTTGTGGTGCGATTCCCTGAGGGTGATCCGGCTCGCAGGATCCTCATTGTTAAGGAACCAAGTGGCTGGACCAGGCCAAGGGGACGCCCATGTAACAGCTGACTGTGACAGATAGATGGTCATTTCTGGAGGGTAGGACTGGAAAGTGTGTCTGCCAGGGGGATTGCCAACCAGGATCCTAAGCTGTTTTGTCGTGTGGTCAGTGTGGCAATGCGCTGTAACAGGGCAATGCTCCCCAACCTTACCTGACCTGAAGGTTACCTAAAGGACCTCCTCATTTCCAAATATAGAGTATTTTTTAAATTTGTGTTCTTAAAGCTCAAAAATATTAATAGGTTAATAGTGAAATGTACACATATAATGCCAAGAGATAGCTATAGAGAACATGTTTATATTTTCTGCCTGCAGGTTAGTAGTGACTAATGATGAACGAATCCTGTAAAGTTTGCTTCACCATGAGTTAAGAAAAATCACGAAGATGTTTGGGAGATTTGCCAAACTCAGCAAAATGCATTGATTCAATGGGGAAGGAGGAACTGAGCTAGTTTTTCCATGGATTATAATGGTGCAATGGTCTTAAGTTCCCCTGAGAACTAGGGATGTGTTTTCCTAATATTCTGGACCAACTATTGTAGTGAAAAAAAAATCTGATTGAGCTGTGAGGCAGCAATGTTAACCACAAATAACAAAAGATACAGATGGAATGACAACCACCAAGACAATACAAAAATGGCCTAGCAATAAAAAAAAAAATATAGACCAGTGTGTACATGTTCCAATCTTGGGGCACACATTAGCCGTGCCATGAAGCGGCGGTATGAGACTGTTTGAAGTTGCATTTTTGGGCGCAGCAGGAATATCTTTATTGTTTCCAGTCTCTGTGCTGAATGCTTTGATCTTTTTCTTTCCCTGACAGAGACAAAAACTCCTTGTAAATAGTAATAAAACTTTTGTTGTTATTTCACAGGGTTGTAAGGCTTGTTTTGGATGCTCCAGCACATGGCTAACTAAGCATGCAAATTAGCCATATGGCACTGGTACAGTAGTACTCATTATATTCTCATTATGGTCGTCGAATGTACCCATACCATCCCATACCTTCTTTTAAACCCATTTAATACTAAGAAGGGTTGCAGATTTTTGGTATCAGCTGAAGGCTGTTACAACAAGCATAGGGTGCAAGACAGGGATAGCCCTTAGACTGGGGGCTAGTCCATTGCAGAGCTAATGTGACCTGTAAATGAGGTTATTGCAAGTTTTTTTTTTTTTTCTTTTTTTCTTAAACACATGCAGGGAGGAAGGCTGGAGTACTGATCGGGTTGTGACATCATGCATGCTCGAAGTAACTTGGCAATGATCTTACAGTATGTATGTATGATATCAGTGAATTCTGTGATGTCATGCTGGCCTCTCAAAGGATCACTGGTTGCTGAGAAAAAAAGTTTGTCTAACCTGGCCACGAGACAAATTTACAGGAAAATATATGACAAATGAGGTCAGAGCATATTCACTGCGAAAAACACTTTACCGAATTTCACTGGTCAATGCTATTAGCTATCTCTAGAGCTTACATTTTTTTCATCTAGCCAAGCATTCCATTCATTCACCTATTCATTTTCCCACACTTATATCCATCAATCTACTTTTAAACCAGTTCAGTTCAACTCCAACTTATTAATGGCTTGTGCTAAAACCAGATAATCATTTTAACTTTTTTTTTTCTCTGAGATTGTGATGAATATCCTGAAGCTCATAATACAGGTATCCAATGATGCCATCATGATTTCTTCAATGTGTCCAAAATTTTGAATTTTGGGCAACCCTATCTGCTTAGTACACTCCTTTCACATTGCATACACTATTCTAAAAGCTCCTCCAAGTGGCATCTGGCCAATGGTTAACAAATGAATATGTCTTCTCTACCACCAGCTAGTCTCCACACCATCCTTGAAATGTACTGTAAGTTGCTAGAATATCACTTTTCATGAACCCAGGTTCTGCAGTACTACTGATCCATAAAGGCTATGCTTGTTTCCTTTGTCATAGTCCTCTTCTGTTCTCAATGAATGTTCTCACTGTGCTTCCATTTCTAATGGAGAATTCCAGCTCTGCCATTTCCTCCCATGGATTGAAAACATGTACAGTTTTGAAAAGAGTATATTGCAGGAAAACTACAATGAATTGGAGAGGTATCTTTTATGTTTTCTTACACTATTTTTATGTATCTTTATATTCTCCATGCAGTAAGATTGAAGAAACAAATTATGGTTTTGTTAATTTGCTAATAGTGCTAATAATATGACTTAGAGTGTTTATAGGACTATTATTGTCACATGTACAGAGCACAGTGAAATTGTTACTTGCATGCGTTAATCAACAAGCAACAAGTCAACTCTTATGCCGTAATAGAAGAAAGAGAAATGTGTTGTTGCTGATGCACTAAAACTCTATATATAGCATCTCTTTTCTTTTTCATTTTTGCACCTTTGCTGTCAAGTATCTCTCGCAATCTTATATATCTACAGATGAAACTCCAGAGCCTCAGGGAGGGTCGAGGGTTATGATTTTGTTAAAATTGTTTCTTTCACATTCATGATGTAATTTCCATGTTTGGATTGGGGGTTTAGGGTTGGGGATAGGGTTATTGCAAGTATATATTCGTTGGGATTTATTTACACATTTGTTATTTGAAACATTTGACTGTTCATTTTGTATTGATGGAAAATAAAAATTTCATCATAAAAAAAAAATCTTTTCTGCGCTATGATTAGTGACTCACCATGATCAGAGTGTATAAATTGTTATAGATGAGGTGAAGCTTAGATAGTTTACATTTATACCTTACAAAAACACTATTTTTGGTGGGATGAATTGATTTGGTGACATGCTGTGATTAAACACAGTCATTTTAATTCTTTCAGATTCACTGCTTTAAGCCAATAGCCATATCTGAATTTCACTTCTGCTTTTTTTTCCATGTCTCAGTAAATTGAACCTGTATGACAAGACATTAAGAGTAAAGCTTGAAGAATAATTGTATTTTGCTTTTAGGTCCTTAAGGGCATGAAGACATAATTATTTCTTGAGAGCCCAACTAATTAATCTGATCAGGTTGAGTTCAAAAAGCATTTTACATTTCTTTTATGACTGGAATTGATGCAAGGCTAATTTTGTGACACAACATGTGTCCAACCTTATTTACTTCCACCTTTTGTTTTATGAGTCATCGTCTTTTTTTTTTTTTTTTTTTTTTTTTTTTTGACTGGCAGTGATGTGGATTGACTGAGCTACCTACCTACCTACCTCCAAGATTAACCCATTGGCTTATATTTGCTTATAAAAACTGTGTAATGCCTAAAAAATGTACAATAGTAACTTAATGCAAACAAAAATTTATTGTCAGGAGTTGTTCAACATTTTTTCTATAAGTACTGCTGAATTCTTTCTAGAAATGTGACGCAGTTCATTGGAATTATTTTGTGGGAGGTTTTTTTCACAACAAATGTTCTTGGCTCTTCTTGTACATGTTAGATTTTTTGCTGATACTCTGTTATCACTAGCAGGAACCTTAAACAGGTCCATAGTTGATTACTTACTGCCATTCTTCCTTTTTCTCCTCTTTTTTTTCCTCCTGGATTCTCGTGTGATTTTGTAGTGTCATCTGCCTTGCCTGGCACTCCTTTAAAAGGCAGCTTGTCCAGTTTTGTTTCCATTGACCCTAATTAGCACTGATTGCCATTGTGCCTTTTGCAACTGGCATTTAACAGACTAATTAGGGTCATTTTAAACACTATAGTGGATTTCCCTAATGTCAGCTGCACTCCCTGACATATGCTGAATGCGGAACTAATGTGTTGTAAAAGAAATGAATTTCTCTGTTTAATGCAAATGGACAGATCCAAAATTCTGCCGCTCTTGTTTCCCCTGTGTGCACTGCTATGTTGTCCCAGGGTGTGACTGCCAAAAAGTACTTAGAATAACAGTCTATTTAATAAACACATTTCTCTGGGTGTTTTAAAGCTAAACTATACTAAGAAACTTTAAAATAATTTGTTGAATTGATTGATGATTTTAAACTTATGGAAAATGCCTCCCAGCATTTCACAATAATTCAGTAATGTACCTTTTTTGGAATCATTATAAACAAATATAAGCACATTTATATTACATAATTATGCATTATAAATAGTGACTGTCAGAATTAAAAAAAAAATAAAATAGTGCCTTAACACTCCAAGTCTTGACAGTGACAGAGCAAGGGGACTCCCCAACAAGCGCCATTATTGAACCTAACAGGAAAAAGTAATGAGGGCCCCACAAAGCAACCCACCTCATTGGCTCTAGGAAACTGAAACCAGCATTAACGTTGTTTTGTTCCAAAGATAAGAAAAACAGCACATACCAAAAAAAAAAAAAGAAAATGTTAAAAATGTAAAACCAAAGCTGCAGCATAACCTTAAACAGAAGACAAGAAGGAGATGCTACCATGAATCCTGTTTTTCAGGCTTACAGATATATTCTGAATTATTTTTTTCTCATAATCATTATTTAGGTTTATACATTTATAATTTTATTAAAATTACATCAGCACAGTCTAATTTTATGGGAACCTTTATTGTGTAGTTCAGGTGAATGGGTGCTGCCATGTTGTTTAAGAAGATGAACCCTCTTGCTTACGTATCACCCAGACATTAAAACAAAAAAGATGACCCTGTGGTAATTGAGTGGTCCAAGTATATGGATGAATATACTACAAAACAAAACTTTTAGTTAGCAATTTAGTTATGCATAGAATACTAGATGGATAACTAAACATTTGTCTCATTTTGGCATCCATTTTGTTACTCATGTTGGACTTTGTTGCTTATTTTTGTTGCTGTGGTGATCTGGCTTTATGTTCATTCTCTGACTTTACTTCAACTTGCTCCCACATAGTATTTCATGTTTTGGTCATCCTTATTACAACTCTTTACCTTGTGATTATAACATGTACAATAATTAACATAACATTCATAAACTCACAAAATTGAACATGGCAAAGACGGCATCAAGCAGTTCGATGGAAAGATTGGAAAACCTGACAGCTTACCTGCTGCCAAACACCTCTTTTAAATGTCAGCTGCTGTTACATCACATGCAGCAGTAATGACAAGCAACAATGAGCACTTGCATGTACAAGCTGACGGAGACTCAAGCGTCACAACTAGCTCAATCCAATGTGATGGCATAGGAGGCAGCAGTTATACACCAGCAGCATGCAGTGATTAAAATAAAGGAATCCATAAAAGTAAGTAAAGCATTTAGATAATTCCACCACCTGTAAAGTCTCACACTGGTCTTGTGGATGAGGTGCTAGCCTTTAACAGATATTATGGCCCTGACCCTGTTTCACTAGCAGCAAATTGTATAAACATTGAAAAAGTTTTGCACAACATCACAGCTCAGGGAAAAAAAATGGTAAGGTTTGTATGAATGTGTGAACAATGTTTAATGCTTAATATGACAATTAGTGACTGTCACCCTATAAAATAATAACCGCCCCCCCCATCTTTCATGATTTAAACCAAAAATCCTATAGCCACACCAAATGCAAAAAGGTATGAACAAGAAAAACTCTTTCATGTCCTGGCAACTACACACCTTACTGTGCAAGATTCAAGATTCAAGACTGTGCAAGTCACAGATTGAGTTTTAGGTATGTGTTAAAATACATTGTCATGACTGTTGCATTGCAAACATTAAGTAATATGGGTGCTGCTCTTATGTCTCCCTTGTATGCCTAAGGTGGTAGTTGGATTAACTTGGGAAAACAGAAAACATAGGAAACAGCAGTCTTTTCAGAGATTTCTCTGTGTTGTTGATGCATTGGTTTTGATAGCTGATTTGAACTATAATACTCATGAAAAATAAAGCCTTATATGTTACACACATGGATCACAAGCAACTTGCTTGACAAATGATATCTAAAAAGGAACTTTACTGTATGCTTTGCTTTGAGGTTTTTACCCAGACACTAATGAAGATGTTTAGTGCTCCATTGTAATCCATTGTCCTGTTTATAAAAAAAGTGGGTTTGGTTTATTTAGCTTTTGGACAACGGCTGTTGTCACTGAGTGATTGCCTGCTCCACCCTGTATCTGTTGTTCTTGGGGGACAAGCTGTTTTGGCTTGGGATGTTGGCCTGTTGTTCTTAAAATAGCACTTATTAGTTATTTGGCGTCAAACACTTGACTCATACCACGAGGAGGTAGAATGCTCTCAGGGGTCTCCTAACCTTCTTTTGTGTTATTCTTTTTCTAGTGTTTAAAATGATCTAAACATAAATTCTTGTCTGATTTCCTTGGGTTAACCTTAGTTCTTGATTTAAAAATGATTTTATTTTATTTCTTATTGTTGCCTGCATTAGGGTGTCTCAATTTAAATATTTTGATTTCTGGTGTTTAATTCTTTGGGTAATGCTTTAAATTGTTTTTTGTATTATTATTTATTCTTTTAGGGAGTCTCAGACTTAGCGATTTTTGTTATGTATGTACTAGTGTATTCTGATTAGTGATGAGGGAACTCTACACTGTTCACCTCACCTTGAGTTCTGGGAAATCACAGAAGTGTTTGCGAATATTGCCAAACTCTGCGAAATGCATTGACGTCAATAGGGAAGGATTAACTGAAGTAGATTCAACTGGATTATAATGGCGCAGTCATCTTTAAAGTGTCCCTGATAATCGGGAAATATCTGCAAACTATCCTGGACCAATTATTGTGTCCAAAAAGGTGACCTGAGCTGTGCGGCAGCAGTGCCAACTACTGCACTGCTGTGCCTCTGTGAGATTGAGGAAGAAAGAACGTAGTCAGAGATGCGCAGTCATATATTTCGTCAAAATATGCTGTATATATTGTATAAAAAAAATTTTGAGAGCCATTATTATTTACTTATTTGTTCTACCGCTAACTAAGTCCCATAGAGTCTGTAATGCAAATGATCAGCATTACATAACCGGGGGCGGTCCCATCCAATGTTTGCTGTTACAGCTCTGCGGGAGTTAGTGCTGGCCTCGCAAAGCATTATGGGGCACTAGGGAAAGAAGTTTTCCTAAACCGTTTGAATTATCAGTAAATAATTTGACGAACAAGGGCGAACAAGACCACAGCAAATTCGCTGCAAATAACCCTTTGGTGAAATTCACTGATCAGCACTAATTCTGATGTTAATAATAATAATAATAATAATTCATTACATTTATAAGACCATTGGATACTTTGCTGGCTCACCAAACAGCTTCCTGCTTTGAATAGCTCCTCTTGTGTAAGTGACAAGGCTCTGTTCTTATCTTTTATTATTGAACCAGGTGTCTGCTCCAATTTTTGGATCAACCCTTGTATAGAGCCCCTTTGCTGTTACATGCCAATTTAAAAGTTGGTTATTTATTACCTTATCTTTGTGTTGGGACTCAAAATTTATCTGTTGTATTATTAATTTGTTGCTTGTTAATCCTTTTTAATTGTATTTATTTTGGGCCTACTATTTTGTTTTTCACTTCCAATTGTGTTATTTATTGATGCATTTGTGTAATATTTCCTTTCCTTTTAAATTTTATGTAAAATCATTTTCCTAGTTATAAAAAAGAGGGTTAGGTTTAGGGTTAGTGGGCTACCAAGGGATATCACCAATCCTTTTTTGATGAATGCACACCTCATTTGGAAGAGGAGCCAACATAAGATACTTAACATGGGCATAAATGAACAATTAAAGAGGCCACATTAGCCAAATAGAGTTGTTCTGAATCAGTTGGACAATTTTGTTTGTAAATTTAAACATTGGGAGTCTAATGAAAGGTCATCTGTAGAATGGAGTATTCTGATGATTTTGATGGTTTCATTTTTTAAGTGCCTTGAGCATGGGAAAGGCACTATATAAATAAAATGTATTATTATTATTATTTTTATTACTGGCATGCAATCTCATTCTAATTGCAATATCATTACTAAGGAGCTAAAAAGTCTCATGAATGAGAAAAAGAGTGCATTCAAATCCGGTGGCAAAGATGCTCTGAAGGATGTACAGCATGTGTTAAAGAAAAAGATGAGTGAAGGAAAGGAAACTTGCAAAGCTAAAATAGAAAACAAACTGACAAACTCAACCAGAATAACATGAAAGATGTCTGAAATGAATTGGTATAATTTCGGGACAAGCAATCCAGAGCTCAGGTGCTAGAAAGGGATGTGGGCAAAGATAAGACCCTGAACCAATTTTTTAGTAGACTGTCCCTCCCACTGTCACATTCTTCCAATGACTAGTCTACCCACACCATCTCTACTTCACCAACAACTATCATGTCAACTGGAATGGCCAGTGATGAGTCCACCTCTGACCATCAGTGTGGGCTGTCTATAATTGGAGACCAAGAAAGAAGACAACTGAGGAAGCTACACACAGGAAAAGCTGTGGGAACAGATGGAGTCAGTCGTTAAATTCTAAATGTCTGTGATGACCAGCTTTGTGGTGTACTCTATCATCTGTTCAGTCTGTCTATAAGGCTTCAGAAATTGTTGCAGCAGTAGAAAACATCCTGTATTGTTCTTATTTCAAAGAAGGCAGACACCTCTTCACCTAATGACTACAGATATGTGACACAGTCGGCTCACAACATGAAGACCTTTGAGAGACTGGTCCTAGACTCTTGTGGTAGACCATCTGGACCCACAGATGTTTGCTTATTTGAAAAAGATTGGAGTGGAGAATGCAATTATCTGTCTGCTCCACAAGGCTTATTCTCATCTGGACAAAGCTGGTAGCACTGTGAGGATTGTTTTTTGATTTCTCCTTCAATATCGTCCAGCCATCCCTGTTAAGGGGTAAACTCAGAGATATGCAGGTGGATGAGCCTATGGTGTCCTGGATAATGGACTGTCTGTTGGGCAGACTGCAGTATGTGAGACTTGAAGACAGTGTTTCTGATAAGGATGTGAGCAACACTGGAGCACCACAGGGAACAATCCTGTCTCCTCTTCTCTTCACTCTGTACATATCCAACTACAAATATAACATCAAGTCATGTCACCTCCAGAAATTCTCTGATGATCCTGCATTTATGGAGTGTATTGATAAAGGGGATGAGACAGAGTATAGGAATCAGGAGGAAAAGTTTCCTTCTTTGTGCAAAGAGAATTGTCTACAACAGTGAAAGGCAACCTTTTTCGAGTTGCGGCGCACTAAGTCCAAAAATTTTCTTTCGCGGCGCACCTGAGGGACTGCCCATAAATAAAGTCATGACGACACAATCTATGGACAATTGCCAATAAAAACAGTAGCGTTCGTATTTTCTCGTTCTATATTTGCCTTCTTCTATCCGTACAGTGAGCGAGATCTTCTAACAACGAGACTTTTTAAGTCTCATGAGATGTGTTTTTGACACCACTGGTGTTGATATTATGATGAATGGTGAACAGCGAAAATTTTAACTTGCATTCAAAATAAATACATTCATTTATTCAACAATCTGATTAACCGTTATCTGTTTTTCCAACATAAAATATATTTTTTTTAAACATTATCTTTTTAATCAACCAAAAGTTCAAAAACACTAGCAATTTTAAATATTTTACAAAAGTTTTCGCGGCGCCCCTAGAAAATTCCACGGCACACCAGTGCGCTGTGGCGCACCGGTTGCCCGACAGTGGTCTACAACCTAACATCATCAAAACTAAGGAACTGGTTGACTATTGACTATCGCTACAACAAAGGGCCTCTATATCCAGTTAATATTCAATAAGTGGATGTACAGGTGGTCCACTCCTGCAGGTACTTGGAGATCCACATTAATGACAGGTTTTACTGGTCTTAGAACACAGATCAACTAAATAACAAAGGGAAGGCTCATTTTCCTTTGGGGACTACATTCCTTTAACGTGGGAAGTGACATCCTTCACATCTTTCATAACTCTCTGATACCCAGTGCAGGTTTCTATGCTGTGGTGTGCTAGGATGGTAACATCACTTCAAGAGAAGCCCACTGAATCAACAGGCTAATTAAAATGCCAGTAGGGAAGGAGAGAATTGTAACAAAACTGAGTGCCATTATGAATAAATGTTGCACATCCTCTCTCTGACACACTAACTGAGGACTTTCAGTCAACGAATTATTCAGCAAAAGTGTGTCAAGAAACGCTCTTGGGACTCCTTTATACCAACAGCAATATGCCTGTATAATGCCTCACAGGGACTGGGACAACCAAGTCAGACAATTTCTTCCTTTTGAATTTTCTTGATTTATAGTCAATCCACTGTGTGTTCAGACCAAAGTGTGTGTCTGTATTTATTTATGTACTTACTTACTTATCTGTTTATGTATTTATATATAGTATAAAGTGCTTCTGTATAAAGTCAAATTTCCCCCTTGGAACAAATCTATCTATCTATCTATCTATCTATCTATCTATCTATCTATCTATCTATCTATCTATCTATCTATCTATCTATCTATCTATCTATCTATCTATCTATCTATCTATCTATCTATCTATGCTCAAAACAAAAAAGTTTATTTATTTCTTCCTTAGTCTACCTTTGAGGTCCTTGCAAGTGTAGGCATCAAAGGATTTTGTGTTGAAGCACAACAAGCTCATAAGAATGCCATTTTAAAACAGAAACAGATGTGAGAAAACAAAAGTGTCTCAAAAGCTTAACCAACTTTGCATATTTTAAAGAGATGATCCATTCAAGTGTAAACAAAGTGAATCTATGCAAATGTTTGAAATGCAGTTAAATGGAAATCAGTTTAGACGCTGTGTGCTCACCTTTTTACTGTAAAGGTTAACAGTTCCCTTGTTGGTTCCTTTACTGGAATATACTGTTCCACCATAATGCCATGCAAACTTTCACAAAGAATACACAATATTACAATGTTTTGCTGTGTTAGTACTTTTCCAGCAAAAGAAATAAAATTCTGTGACCATCCATCCATTTTCTAAACATATTTTATTGTGAAGCTAGAGCCTATTCCAGCAAGCATAGGGGGCAAGGCAGAAACAATCCCTGGACATGTCACCAGTACATTACTTCACAAACACAAAGACGCACACACACATACACACAAGGGCCAATTTAGCATCACCAGTCCACCTACCCTGCATGAATTTGGACTATGGGAGGAAACCCATGTAGGTATGGGGAAGACATTCAAACTCCACGCATGGCTTGAACCCATGTCTCCTTATTGTGGGTCATCATCGCTACTGCTGTGCCACCATAATGCTCAATTATGAGACCATTTTGGAATAATTTCATTGGGTCTTTGCAAACACTATATATTATTATAGCAAAAAAAGGAAGCCCATGAGTGAAATGAAGTAGTGCTCAAGGTTTTATTGGCAGACAATGACAGGTAAAACACTAGGGTTTGGGCAAGTCCTAATCATTCAGACAGCATTAGCAAATAAAAAGTAGATTTAGGGTAAGCCAATATCTTTCATTTAGTGTAAGATTGTATGGAATGCCTAACCCATGACACATAACTACTCAACCAATTAAGAATACTTAAGCAGAGTAAGTGACAGGTGACACTTTGAAAGAAAGTGTTCGTAACTGATAGACATTGTGGAGACTTCATTGACTCATCTCATCTATTGGGACATCATTTTTTCCAATCAGCTTGGAAACATCAAAACAGAATGCCACAGAGACATATTTCCTTGCACCAATTATCATACTGAATATAGTATATGCTAATAGATTCAGAGATAATTATTAAGGTTATTATAGAACTAGTTTTATATGTCCCATTAGTACCTAGTTTGCTCTATACTAACGGATACAGTCATATGAAAATGTTTGGGAACCTCTGTTAATTCGTTGGATTTTTGTTTATTATTGGTTGAGCTTTTAAAGTAGCAACTTCTGTTTAATATATCACATGCCTTATGGAAACAGTAGTATTTCAGCAGTGACATTATGTTTATTGGATTAACAGAAAATATGCAATATGCAGTTAAATTTGATGGCTGCCTAGCATGGACAGCCTGCTTCAAATCATCCCATAGATTTTCGATGATATTCAAGTCAGAGGACTGTGACGGCCATTCCAGAACATTGTACTTCTCCCTCTGCATGAATGCCTTTTTAGATTTAGAACTGTGTTTTGGGTCATTGTCTTGTTGGAATATCCAACCCCTGCGTAACTTCAACTTTGTGACTGATGCTTGAACATTATCCTGAAGAATTTGTTGATATTGGGTTGAATTCATCCGACCCTCGACTTTAACAAGGGCCGCAGTCCCTGATCTAGCCAAACAGCCCCACAGCATGATGGAACCTCAACCAAATTTGACAGTAGGTAGCAGGTGTTTTTCTTGGAATGTGGTGTTCTTCTTCCGTCATGCAAAGTGCTTTTTGTTATGACCAAATAACTCAATTTTTGTCTCATTAGTCCAAAGCACTTTATTCCAAAATGAATCTGGCTTGTCTAAATGAGCATTTACATACAACAAGTGACTCTGTTTGTGGCGTGAGTGCAGAAAGGGCTTCTTTCTCATCACCCTGCCATACAGATGTTCTTTGTGCAAATTGCACTAAATTGTTGAGCGATGTACAGATACACCATCTGCAGCAAGATGTTCTTGCAGGTCTTTGGAGGTGATCTGTGGGTTGTCTGTAACCATTCTCACAATTCTGCGCATATGCCGCTCCAGTATTTTTCTTAGCCTGCCAGACCTGGGTTTAACAGCAACTGTGCCTGTGACCTTCCATTTCCTGATTACATTCCTTACAGTTGAAACTGACAGTTTAAACCTCTGAGATAGCTTTTTGTAGCCTTCCCATGAACCATGATGCTGAACAATCTTTGTTTTCAGATCTTTTGAGAGTTGCTTTGAGGATCCCATGTTGTCACTCTTCAGAGGAGAGTCAAAGGGAAGCACAACTTGCAATTGACCACCTTAAATACCTTTATATCTCATGATTGGACACACCAGTCTATGAAGTGCAAGGCTTAACGAGCTAATCCAACCAATTTGGTGTTGCAAGTAATCAGAATTGAGCAGTTACATGCATTCAAAGCAACAAAATTACAAGGGTACCCAAATTTTTGCACAGCCAGTTTTTCACATTTGATTTAATTTCATACAACTAAATACTGCTTCACTAAAAATCTTTGTTCGGAAAACACCCCAGTACTCAGATGTTCCTAGGAAATGAAAGACATACCACTGTTATCTTTTCTTTTGAAAGTAGAGTAAATTATTATGCAGGCTGAGAGGGGTTCCCAAACTTTTTCATATGACTGTATCTCTGGTATTACCTGGGAAATCTCATATTGTATCTGTGACATAATAGACTATTTGTAAAGAGATTGTCTTCGTTGGAAAACAATTTTTATTCTAAAACAGATCAATAAACCTTGTTTTTAATTTTCAAATTTTCAAAGTCCAACAAAGTCTCTCTTGAACATGCCATATAAAGCTAAGCATGAGAAAAGAAAGATTAATGCCAGCAACCTTAAGAGCCGGTCTTTGAGGGAGAGCTCCACTGGAAATTGTAGTCATTTAATATTATAAGGCATACCTTTAAGGATATTGTTTTTCTTTGGTACAGCCTTTCAGGATTGTTGCTTAGGTATGATGAGGCATTAGAGTTTACACACACACAATCTTGACACAGCTAGACTCTTTGGAAATATAATTGGTGAATCAATTTTGAACACTAAGTGATATGATGAATTTACTGCTTTCAAAAGATCCTACGTCATCTTTTTCCTTAAAGTGTAGATGTGGTTGTTGGTTTCCTCTAAACCTTGAGAGCTGCTAGGTACATGCTTTTTGCTTGATCAAATTGTGTTTAACATATTTGGCAGTTCTTCAATACTTCTAAATGCATCAATCTTATTGTTCATATGTTGTGCGTTTAAGACCAAAGGTTTTTTGACAAACAGTAGACGTTGATCATCTCCTTGATGAGAGGGTGGTCACTGAATACATTAGTTGCATTTGCTCATACAATGAGCAAAAGCATGAAGAATAAACAAACACACACCAACAAACTGTCTCCTTCATACACTCCATATATTATGGTGAGAGGTGCTTACATGCCAAATTTTAACTCAGGACATGAAAAAACAAGCTGTGCATTAGAAACAAACAAACTGACATTGGCCTTTATAAATATAGGAAATAGAGATAAATGTAACATTTTCAAACCCACTTAATCGAATTCAGGGGCACTGGGGTTCAAAGGCTACCTTAATTTTCAAATGATTTATATTGTAAAGCACTTTAACACACAATCTTTTTTCAGTTTTCAAATCACGCAAGTGACATAGAAATTCCCAACTCTCGAACGTTGCATATGAAGCTGACCATGGGAAATGCAAGGTGTCTTTTAATGCCATCTATCTTGGGAGAATGTACTTCCACTCCAGTTGGGTCTGCCTTTGTTACGAAGTAAAGTATTAATATTTTTTATGGCGAAAGGTAGTTGATGAGTTCCTTCTGGAAGAAAAGATTTGAGGCATTTTCTTGTAGTATGTTCAAATGTGTATAAAACAAACTGATAAAAGAGTGATTGAAATTCATAGATATAGAACAAGTTAGTTGGGTTTGCACCCTGTTCATTAAAAACAGTTAATTAAGTACCAGTTTAAATAATTCAATATCTTTCTCAATAAAGCAAGGCCAGACTAAAATGAGAGCCAATTGATTCCAATATAATGTAGTACACAGAGGTTATTAGCTATCTTACACGTGACAATATGACTACTACTACTACCTTTCATCACTTCAATTATTTTTAATAATTTCTTACAGTGCAGTCATTACCAATGTCTTTCTTATATTTATTGCAATGTAGTTCCCTACAGTAGTAATCCTAGTTATGCTTAGTCCCCACTCTTTTCTCCTAGAGAAAATAATCAGGATGATATGTCGTCCAAATAGCAGCATCTGTCATCTTAGCCTCCCAGTGCCATGTCATCATTAAACCTCATCCTTAATATATAGCAACCTTCTACTCATTAAAGTTCATCAGGTTGATATTTTACAAATTGTGCCATCAAAGTGATATTTAACAAAGTGCTACCAAGATAACTGCATTCATTTGTCATATTAATCCAAGCACAATTCAGCTTTTAAAATCAGACTCTGGCAGCATACATCATTTGTTATGCCTGTGACATGTTTTGAGATGTAGCTGTGTAATTAAGGACTAAATCAAAGGCTCATATTTGATGATAGGTTTATTAGAATTTGCATTAAGTAGAAAAAGTCTCACCATTTTGTTAGCAGATCTGGATTCTCTTGGGTAAGTTGGAAAGTAGTGTTACATTTTGAACAGCCCCCCAGGGACTATATGATACGTTAAAGGTGCAGTGGCATACTTACTGTTCAATGTAGGCTAGAGGGAATTCTGTGACTGGTGACTGAGTAAATCCAGAAAGAATGCTTGGCTTTTAAATGACTAAAAAGGATGATGAATATAAATGTAAGGGAATATGTGTCTAAACCCAGCCTAGCACATTCTCTATGGATCTTCCTCTACCCCTCTTTTCAAGTAATAATGTATTTATATTGCTCCTTTCATTGTACAATCAGTATTTCTATAACCACAGTCTTTATTTATTTGGAATTTTTGCATAATATAAAAGCGAACCCCTAATTTGTCTGTATGATTAACCTTCAATTCAGATCACCCTTTCCTGTTTAAAACTCTTCAACACAATGGTTCCTCACAGTATTACTAATCCAAAGGATACCTAATAACATCTTGTTAGAGTCCTTCAAGTGTGAATTAATGTCCTGTAGAGATGCTTGCACTGTTTCTTCCTTTTTACTCCACATCCTGGATCTCATTTCTGCCATTGATATGACAGATCTTCTGAAACATCTAAAGATTTCTATTGTACTGACTCGAAACCTGCCACAGCTTGATTTCTTCCTAACCAACCAATCACATAAAGTAGGTCTTCCGAAATGGTGGATCCAGTTCTTTTCAGTCTGTCTGGTGCTGGTTTCTGTATCTCATCTTATACTTTAAAATATATGTTGTAAATGCTGGCACTAAGAGTCTTCATTCATCAATTAATTACAAGTTACAAGCATGTATTGATGAACACGAAGGTCACATGTAAATACATATTTTTGTACATGGATGTTTACAAATTTAAAGCTTCTTTTACTAAATACTGTCCTTATGGAGCATAATAGGCTTTTCTTTCTGTTCCTGAATCTTGAATTCAAAGTCTAAGTAATTAATCCATTCTCTGTGGGCAGCCTTGGAGTGATCCTTGACTGCATGTAAAAAGTACACCTAAGCTATAGAGAAAATTTAATTTTATCTCTTGGCCGCATCCTCCAAATTTGATCATACCACAGCATTTAAGAGCTTTCTCAAGCAATCTTTGTTGCATCTTAAAGATGTAATGAACATCTAGAACATGTCTGAAATTTTACATTTAATCACAACCCTGTTTTTTATCTACATTATAAACCTCTGTGCAAGAACATCACAGAAGAATATTAGCCACTGAAAGAGTTTTTATTGAACCTTGTCAATTTTTCTTTATTAAACATTACAATGAAGTGGATGTATATATTATTTGCATATTTGCCTTTTAATAAGGAATATAGATAGTCCTTGAAGTAGTTCAATTTTATCAATTTAAAATAATGTCATCTTTTATTGTGATTGATAATAACGGTCTTATTTTTCAGTGGATTAAAAATGCAACACATACAAATTCACATTTACACTCATCCATACTGGTGTATTTTAGAGCTATTTAGTACCCTAATATATACTGTGTTATCGTCTATTTACCCTTTTCTTTGTCAAGTTCGTTATTGGATTGGTCTACTCCCGCACCCTAAATAATAACACACACAAACATAGATTCACACACACTCAGAACCTAACCACAACAGTGCCCTACAAATGACTCACACACAGTTGGCTAACTTTTAGCACTTAAAAACCACACAAATGCTTTAGGTATAACACAACTTGTCACTCTCTCAGCACATCAAGAGACTTATTTATTATCGGCACGGACAACATATGATGTTTTAAATAGACCTCAGACCTAAATGTTACTTTTGGTCTCCAAGAAAATATTAAAACATACAAAGACTCAGTATCCTTGACTATAGGCCATTTATCAGCAAGAATACCTTCTTCTCATACTGTCCCTAACTATTGAGTGGCGCCTCACTCTCAGCCTTAAAACCCCGCAGCACAGAGCTAATGGCAAAATCTCTAGCTACGCCAGGTGCTCTTAGAAATCTACCTTATTACTTTAATCACTCTAGACATTAAGACAAAGCATAGAAAGATGAAAACAAGTTACTACTTATTAAAGAACAATAATAAGTAATAGAAAATAAGATCGATAGTAAAGTCTGGATAAAATAGTATTAAAAAAAGCTTACTGAAAGGAATCAGTGATGTCAAGGATGAAAGTCCCAGGGCGGCATTTGATTTAGCAATCAATGTTCATGAGAATGCTGTTGACTGACGATCGGATGAAAACTGGTCACACGTGTCTTTGTTTTGTTCTCTGACGTCGCTCTTCCGTCGTCACTGTTTCTCTTCTTCTTCTGCTGACTTTCAGAATGAGGCATATTTATTATAAAGTTTCATGCCATGTTTTCACAGCACATGAATGTTCCATGCCCCTGATTGGCTGGCTGTCAATATGATGGATGAATTTTGCTCCCCAGGTAATAAAGTTCTTTGATATTACCTCACCCTTCATTTCCCAGGTCGTAAAACCCAATTGATGTCCCAGATGTCCATCCATAAAGTAATCAATAGCCTGAGGTATCAATCCAGGTTTCCTTTCCCAGGCTGTAAACAAATTAGCACTAAGCTATGAACAACTGTTATAAACGTCAGGTATAAGGGAAGAGGATATGCCTTTTTTATTATAATGCCTCCTACATCTGAATTCATCTTGTTGGGATTGAGCAAAATATAATACAGAATGAGATGTAGATTTTATACACCATAACATATACAGACAGGGAGGAAACTGGAGGAAATACAAATAGGTCACATAGAGAAACTTTTTTAAAGTTTACATTTGTGAGTGGAATTCAGATCAAGTCTCTGAGGTTGTAAGGCACTGGTGCTCAGTTTTGTGCCCCCATGCCACACTATTTTTATTTTTTACTAGCCATTCTCCATGGCTCTGCACACATAGTAGTGAAACAGGACATCAGCCTGCTGCGTGTCTCTCAGATTTGCTCAAATAATTCGGTACCATAAGCGAATGTGATACATAGCACAATGAGAGAAGTCCCAATGTCAACCAGAATATTCAAGCAAATTATAGAAAAAAACCTGATCTAAATCCGTTAAGTAGTTCTCTCGTGAAAAGCGGACAGACAGACAGACAGACAGACAGACATTGGATTATATATAGAGAGAGATGTAAGTGGCAGTTGTAATTACAGTAAGGCCTAATCGAATTTTCAACACATTTGTATCCTGATTTGTTGGCTGTTTAGTTCTATGAGGCACTGCAACTGTAGGGTGAACTATAATGTGGCTTACCATATGTCAGGAGAGAAAATGTAGGTAAAAGTTCAATAGTATGAACAATTGTATATACTCAGTGAATTTACATACATACTGTATATAGAATTATTTGCAATGTTATTAATTTAACCAAAACCTGTGCTAGCTGGAAATAGTGTTCAATAGTAATCTTCCCATTGTAAAGGGGGTTGATTCTACAATATTGGTGAGGAAGATGAAGAAAGGATTGTGTGAGCTACAAGTGGATGAGATGAGAGATTCTGGTGACCAGGGGCCTCATGCATAACGCCATGCGTAGAACTCACACTATAACATGGTGTAAGCACAAAAGCAGGAATGTGCGTATGCACAGAAAAATCCATATGCAGGAATCTGTATGTACGTAAACTACCACGTCCTTCCGCTACATAAATTCTGATCAGCGTGAAAAGTAACGCACGTGCATGCGCCTTCTGTCCCGCCCTAACACCTCCCAGAATTACGCCTCTTTGAATATGCAAATCAATATAAATAGCCCTTAAGCTCAGCCTTCTGTGAAAAGACAATGGGAAAAGCAAGGGGGAAAATATAAGAATTTCAGCGAATACCAAATGGAGGCAAAGGAAAAACGTACTATTTGTTGGTTTAAACAGTGGTATAATCAACAAAATGAAGTTGATCAAGTGACAGAGTGTCGGAGAAACTCGAAACCTCGAGTTCATAAAGTCGCACAGTGCCCGAAATAAAAAAGAAATCACATATCTAAGTCTCCGTGAAAAGGCAAGTCGTAGCCCACCGTCTGAGTGTCATATGAAAGCTTATTAGGGTACACACAAAAAAAATAGGCGCACAGTGGGAAAAAAGCACGAAATGTCAACTTTAATCTCAAAATTTCCACTTTAATCGTGTAGTTTATTTTGCCATTAAAGTAGAACATCATAAACTTCATCTTAAAATTGTTTAATTTACTAGTTTCTCAAATCCCATTGTAACTAAAGTAGCACATTAAATGCTTTGTTCTGTATTCAATCTTCTATGTGCTCTGTGTGTGAATCACTACCTGCTTCTTAAACGGGCTTTCTTTGTCTCTGACAGGACACAGAATCCATTACATTCGTGATATTACAGCTCTCTGAATAATTAAAATACTGCGTTTATAGTTCTTGGGATGAAACTTTTTCTAAACCGCGAAGTCCATACAGGGAAGTCTCTGAAATGTTTTGCCGTGGCTGAGTCAGCGTCTGCTTCATGCTGTATACCGATAATTCTCTTTCCGATCAGCTGCTGCTGTGATTCCCCACTCACATACAGTGATATAAACACTCCGAGTGGTGCAGTGAGAGTAATATGGAAAAAGATGATCTGCTATGGCAACCCTTAACAAGAGCAGCTGAAAGAAGAAGAAGATGCATTGAGAGTAACAACGCTAAAGCAGTTCTGGTATTTAGAATACTATGGCTATTCCCTGGACCATTATATTGTTGCAGGTTAATTACAATCAGATGCATTACACTAATAAACAATATGCAGTTAGTTTCAGTGTATTTATAAAGCCGCGTCAGGAATGTGGATCTAAGAAAGAAAGGGTGACCACACAGGAACAGTAGCACTGCTTTGACGCTGGGTGCCGCCAGTCTGCAAAACCGAGCAGAGAAATTGCGTACGCCAGGGCATGAGGTACCGTGGAAAAGTGTGTGGCTTTACGCCAAGTTGAGGTTTTATACATCGCGTTTTGAGCGTGGAAACGTTTGTACGCAACATTTCTGTGCGTACGCACCGTTTATACATGAGGCCCCAGAAGAATGATGAGTGAGACAAGTTTGTATTGGTAGGGGCAGTACACTACAGAACTTCTGAGGGAGGGAAGAGGAAAAAAATGTGCCCATATTGTCAACATATGTTGTAATGTTAGTGTGGGTGTGGGGATATCTCTGAATGATGGTGTGCCCTTTGTGTGGAATAGGAAACATGAAGGAAGAATACTTAGTAAGACCTGCATGGGCAAGAGAAAGCAGATGCCTTTTTAATAGGAGACACCATTAGACATTAGGGATCAGATACCAGCCTATTTAGTAGGGGTGTGCCATCTCACCTAAAAGGAATAACATCCTTGAATAGGTGAGAGAATATTACAGGTATCAACACCACCTGACAGCTATAAGGCTCATAAGAAGATGTATGGAAACATTCTTTCAATCTTTATGACTGTCTTCTGATAAGTTACCATTGAAGTTTGGCCTCCCCTTTGCTAACAAAAGCTGCAGAATTGACAAGACATGAACTGGAGCTCTAACTTCTCTGTTGCAAAAGAAGGGGCATTTCTGACTCCAGAGGTAATTGTGGAGAACAGACAGATGCTAAGTGATAGTTGAGTTGATGGGTGAGCCTGGAGTAAAGCTTAGCCGCTGAATGCCAGTATAAGAGCCCATGTTTGAGGGATAGAGAAAAAGGAAGTAGGAAACAATACAGTACGGCAGTGGGCAAATCAACAAGCTGCCCCACTTCATAGAAGGGATAATTAGTCCTATACACATACCAGAGAGGCTACATGTGTTGTTATTATTTTTTGCATCATTCTGCTTGTTGTTTGTTTATCTCTCAGATCTCATCTTTCCCATCTTTGTTGAATTTGTTAATAAAAGACCCAACTTTTGCATAATCTTGGCACCGTATTTCTCCTCTCAACTTTAGGGTGAATGAGCTCTCAGGGTCAAAATTGCTTTAAATCTCTTCCTAGAGTAACTTTCAAAAAAGTTCTGCTTTGGTCTTCTGTGGGTCATTGTTGTCTATGTTTGAATTTGGGAATATCAGGCTACACCTCACTCCAGTGGATTCTTTTGTACCTGCTTCCCTTCAGTCACCCTTAAAGGGCCAGGACTCTTGCAGTAACCTATCTGGTTGGCTCTCTCAAAAGGGCAAAGTTGGCCCTACTCATTTGCAGTCACAAATCTTGATGTCATCAAAGGTGCCAGAGAGTGGGCTCCACCCAGAACCAACCACCGTTTCTGTGTACCAGGGATCAAGTTTTCACCAAAATCGATATACAGTATTCTTAAAATGATATAAAGATTTATTCTGTTCAAAAAGAGAACTTATATTTTCTAATCTAAATTGTGAAATTGTGTATTTGTTTTCCCAAATATATGTTTCATTAAGAAATTCCTGAGATCTTTCTTAATTTGTGTATTTCATTATTGTAAGGAATCATTCAGTATATTTACATAAGGCTGTACTTCCAATCAAAGAAAAAATTAATAAACTAAAAAGTAGTTGAAATACACAAAACAGTATGTAACATGTTTATTTATAATAAGAAAATTTGAAAATGCTTTGTGTTAGCTTTCTCTTTTAGTTGAGCAGTATTTTTTAATTTAACATACTGTACATGCATTTCTAGTTTAATCCTTTCAGGGTCCTAATGAAATGACAAACTGTGCAAATAGGAAAGTAGATAAATATGTCTGACCTTCATTGTTTTCATGGCATTCTAATAATTTGACTCCTCTAGTAGCATTCTTTTTGTCTTATGAATGCACTGCTTCAGATTCTACCAGAAATCTCAGTTGACTTTAATCTTTTAAGGCCCTCCATTACCCCAGAGTCTTAGATTTTGAACTGCGCTGGCCAATAATGCCTTATTAATTCAAATGGATCAGATTTTCCCTATTTCTTCAATAGTGTGTACTTGCTGTTTAACACAGTTGCGTTGCCTATACATTGGTGTTTTTAACACCTTGTTGTATTTCATTGTAGTCCAAAAATAATTAGCAAAATTTGACCATGAGCAAAGGGAAAAACAAAACAAACTGGAAACTGAAAAAGCTTCTATATCCATAAGAAGATAAGTAAGTTAACAAATGAGATGAGACCATTCAGCCCATCTGGTTTGTCTGGTTAGCTAACTGCTTAGTAGTTCAGAGTGCAGGACTGTTTGCCTTTATTTCGTTAAGAGCTATGTGCACATTAAGTAAGCTGATGAGTTGCGTTGAGGTTTAGAAGAAAAATATCTCTTGCTTGATGCCATAATGCTTACATTTAAAACACTGTTCTCGTGCCATTTTTGAGTATTGAGGTGTATTTCCTTTTCTCTGAAGGTGCAGCATGTGGTTCCTTAACAAGCTCCAAAGACACCATGAGTTCAGTAGTTCCCTTCTGCGATATTTGCTCACATAATATGATATGCATATTGCTGTAGCAAGACTAAAATACAGAATGCCTACTACAAAAAGAAGGAAACCTCACAGTTAGAAGCCTGGTTTGTGAGAAGCTCTCCTTTAGCACGACTAGCTAAAATGGCTGTACTATGCAGTCTGAGTCCCATAGCGCACATTTTCATCCAGCAGTTCCAAGTGAGGAGGCGCAAACAAGGGAGATGCCCCCCAAATTTCTCATCAGTAACATTTTGGTGTGTGTTCAGGATTTACTCAAACAGGAAGGCGCCAGCGTAGTGAGAAATAGAGAGACTGATGTGGAAAGAAGATAATCATTAAAATTTGAAGCTCACTTTGTCCTTCGTGAGGGTGGTTCTTCTTTGCCTAAAATGATTAAGACTGTTGTACAGTCGTACTCTGTATTTTGAATTACGTGGCCGCAGTCTGGGCCCAATAGCACTGAGCTGAAGGAGCGCATCTCAGATGGACATCACTCGAGTGAGTTACTTACCAGTAACATTTGACAATTTGACAATTCATTTCCAATAATGTCATTGAGTATGTTTTTCACTCTTTCCTGGAATAGTCCTGATAGATTCATTTTGCCAGATGTGTGAAGATTAGAAAAGAATTACTTATTTTCTCCTTTCGGACAAAGAGGCACAAAGTCAGCAAGTTGGGTGAAATCCTTCATAATCTTCTTTATTATGATTATTATTGAAGATGCTTTTAGAAGTCAAGCAAAATGAAACCTTTTATTGGCTAACTGAACAGATTACAATATGCAAGTTTTTGAGGCAACTGAGGTCTCTTCTTCAGGCAGTTCAGACTTTAGTTGCCCTGAAAGCTTGCATATTGTAATCTGTTCAGTTAGCCAATAAAAGGTGTCATTTTGTTTGACTTCTCAATACATCCATAATGGCTAACACAGTACAATACCCTACCACTATTGAAGATGCTGAAATTCATCTACAAAAACCAAAAAGAAAGATATTGTCTTAGAAGCTTGTCCTAGAACTTGTCAGCTTCTCAAATATGAATATTTGGTAACACTTTAGTTAATATATTGCAAAAATGCATCTATCATTTATTTACTACTATGTAACAAGACCTTAACAGACACTTCTTTGGGTCTTCATTGCTCTTACAAAGCATCAGTAAAGTGTTTATTAATCTCTGCAATGTGACCCACTAGCAAAACTTCCCTTTGGAGTGACCTGAGGTGGCTTAACTGAGATACATTTCTATTCATGTCACATATTTAATGCGAGACCTGTGAATCCTTCATATTAAAAAGTAATGTTAACATCATGTCAATATGCTACGCTGCACAGAGATGAATAACCTACTGTATCTACCGATGTTTTTTTAAGTGTTATGAATACCAAAAGAAGCCCTTCTTAAGGTCTTGTTACATAATAGCAAATGAGCAATAGATGCATTCTTGCAGTACCTAAATTAACAGCCAAATTTCTTACATTAACTCAAACAAATTTTACAGCTTTTTGTGTTTTCTGGCATATAGTCTTAACACATGTGATTGCCACCTACGTATTACACCTTACGATAATCTTCATTTATTTGTTAGGTAGACTGCCATTCCCAAGGTTGTTTGTTCTACTTTTCATCTTCTGTTGGTAGGATAGGTTCTGAACCCCAATGAACGTCAGTTAAATTAGGATTGTTTGAGAATATACTGTTCTTCCATGTTTCTATCTTTTTTTTTTAATTCCTCAGGCTTTTTTGCTATTTTTACTCCATCCTTAGTATCTGGTCTCTTTTCTCTGTGTTTCTTCTGCAGATTTCTCAGGTATTTTAAGTGTTTCAGAATATGAATGCCTGTAAATCTGGAAGACTTAATGCAAACACATACAATGCCACATCCCAGTCAGCAATGAGGAAGCAGTGGTAGAAAATTTTATCTGCTTTAGATTTGTCAGATTACTGATATTGGGTGGCCTGGGGTGAACTCACAACTCAGTTCATAATGACAAAGTGCATGAGACTTTCAACTTTCTGGGGTGCCTGAGGAAATTAAAGATGAGTAAGAGCATACTACAGAAGACCCTTTTTTTTTCTTTTTTTTTTTTTACTATTCAATGTCCTGACTGGTGGTGTCATCATATGCTTTTGGCAACAATATCAGACAAGACATAAAGGCCTTCCAGATAGTTCTGGCATCTACATAAAAAAGGCATTTGATTTCTAGTAGTTTATAGTGATCTATACTGAATGCTGCAGAAGTAAAAGCCAGGCCAATCAGTTGTGTCTTCTACATTTTAACAGATGGGACTATAAAATTAAAGCCTAAATCAGCAGATCTAAAGGTATTTGATTCCGAAGTGGTTCATGTCATAAATAGCTGTTTCTTACCTGACTGCTATAAATTAACACAAGTTATTTCAAATATCATACTTTTGCACCACATATAAATGCACATTCTACTTTCTCATGCTGTATGTTTTTGCTTTAGCTACACTCTTTCTCTTTATATTCATTTTCTCCTTTACTGACTGAAAGAAAAAAATGTTATTTCTAAATAACATAGTGATTATACACAGCAAAGAAAATGTCAACTCTTCAGATAGATCGCTGAGTAACTTGTCTTTCTTCCTTCATCATTTTCCTTCATATCTGTTTTCTTTCTTTATGATCCTTGAACCAGAGTGAAGTTTAATTTCTTCTGAAATCTATATGCTTTCTAAAGCGCTAAGATTTATTTTCATTATTAAATGATGTCAAGCACATTTTTAAATTAATTTTATATGTTTCACATTAGTCTGCATTCTGTTTCTTGTTTAGAACCATTCAAAAATGTTTTGAAATGACATTGTCATGGGTACTGTAGTTTTATCACCCAGCTCAGATGCTTCATATACTGTTTTCATGTTTAATATGATAGTCTGTAATTACTACTAGTAAGTGAATAATTTCCCCCTGAGGACAAATAAAGTGAGTGTCATTATCCTCTCTCTGATACACTAACACTGAGTAGTTTCAGCCAAAAATTAATCAGCAGAAGTGCCAGGAAATTCTACTTGGGCTTCTTTACACCTGCATAATGCCTCACTGGGACTGGGACTGCCATGTCAGAAGTTTTTTTCTTTTCTGTCATTTTGATGTCTGTTCAAACCATAGTCTGTTTGTATTTATTTAATGAGCTTCTCTAAATAACAAATTCCCCCCGGGGACAAATTATCTATCTATCTATCTATCTATCTATCTATCTATCTATCTATCTATCTATCTATCTATCTATCTATCTATCTATCTATCTATCTATCTATCTATCTATCTATCTATCTATCTATCTATCTATCTATCTATCTATCTATCTATCTATCACTTTGCTACTCTGTTGAGTACTCTGTTGAAGTATTTGTATGCATGCCCTCTACTCTTCTCTTCACAGGGTTATCTCAGACTATGTTCATAAAATTTAAATTTCCGCCACCATTTTTTTCTTCCCACTGATATCTTATTTAATTGAACTGGTGTTTAAATTATAAGAATCAGGGTATTTATGGAATATTACATTCAGACTGTGTGTGCTTTTAATGTCTATTAACAGCTTATCAATATCATTTGTTTTTCTTAAGAATATAATGCACCAACTCCTACAATGTCTTATGGTTATTTCTTAAAAGATTTACATTTTCATCATTCTCTAATAGGACCAGTCAGTTTCAGTTTACACAGTATGCAAACAAACTGAAACATCAAAAATACTTTAGTAATAGAAGATATTTACAGTCAAAATATTCAGGCAATGCATTACAGAGGCAGCATGACGCAGAGAGAGGCAAAAGTACTACAGCTGGTATCAGAATGACTTAGAAGAGGTGGGATGTCAAGCTGAATTTGAGTGTCGGGACTGAATGAGTTTTGCAGATAGACCTTATGCAGAGAATATGAAATTGTTGGTTTATGAAGAATTCCTGATGGAAAAGAAAACAAAAATATTTACTTTAAATTGTTCAAGCTATTTCAAAGATTTATAAGGCTGAATGAACACTGAACAATGGCACTGCAGTGAGAAGGCAGATATTTTAATATCTGTGGACTAAATGGTATTTAAAGTATACAGTAGGCATTATGTTGTGCATATTGAACAGAAAATACCAAAGAGTAGCTACTGCTTTTGATAATTGTACTTCGCGGCAGATCTAAGACTACTGTCTAGCCCGATTCTACCTGAAACTCTTTATATTATTAAGCGAGCATGATTTAAAAGATCTGATGCAGACAATGCTGTCTGAACATTCTGCTGATGACACTGTTTCTTCCATAGCCATGTCACATGGTCACTCCTCATGAAAACATTAAATACTGTTGACCACAGCCTTCAGATGTTCATTAAAGCTAGGTCAGACTTCCTGAATGCCACAACCTTTGGATTAGTTCCTACTGTAATTGTCTTTTAACCTTATGTCAGCTGTCCTTGGTGGTAAATCCATTTCTCTGTAGCCTGTTTGCTGTGGTGTACCTCAAGGGTCCACAGTATGCATCATAATTTTCTTTTCAATATCTACACTCTTAAAAATAAAGGTGCCAGTGTGATTCTTCAGAGTGATGCTATAGGGAAACCATTTTTGGTTCCCAAAGGACACATCCACATGAACCATTTATCTATTTAGAACCTTAATAGTACAGTAGTGTCCTGCGGTGGGTTGGCACCCTGCCCGGGATAGGTTCCTGCCTTGTGCCCTGTGCCCTATGTTGGCTGGGATTGGCTCCAGCAGACCCCCGTGACCCTGTGTTCGGATTCAGCGGGTTGGAAAATGGATGGATGGATAGTACAGTAAATAACCATAAAAAGATGGTAACAGATTTGTGAAATGCCAGTTGCTCATGATTCTCAGTGAGTCTGAGATCAGTGAAATGATCCTTATCCAATCACAAGTGGATTTAAGCCAGTTTTTAATGTGATCAAGTACTATCAATTTATGATTGGATCATCATAAACAAATGTTAATGACAAAATGAACATTAAAAATAGGTTTAAAGATGGCCATAGATAACTTCCTGCAGCTGAACATTGACATAATTGAAATGCTTGTTATGTGACCTCCATCTCACTTCTTGAACACTCCAGGTTTCTTCTTATTGACCTTGATATACAGTAAACGTATACAGTTATTCACTGTCAATAGCCTTTCAACTCTAAATGTCACATCTTTGTGGCTGCTGTAATTGATTTCTGTCATCTATCATATTTCTATCATCTTAGCATTTAAAAAATGTTATTCTATGAAGACTTAGCGCTACCCACTACAAGTGGACTTTGAACTTCCTAACTGGCATACTGTATGTTAGCATTCATGCCTTTATATATTAGCAGCATCACTTCATTCACACTAATCCTCAACATGTGTAATGAATCCCTGCTTTACTCCTTGTTGACCAGACACTGCTTTAACTGCATTATTAAATTTGTTGATGACACTACCATCACAAGCCTGATTACCAACAATGATGAGATTATTTAAAGGAAGGAGATTTTCTGCCTGACATATTGGTTTCAGGAAGCAAAAGTCTCTCTTAATGTCAGCAAAATCAATTAACTGGTCTTAGACTTCAGTAACATACCAGGCTACCATCTACATCACAGGGGATTCTGTTAAGCCACCATCAATGCTGACCTAAAAAGGGCACAACATATCTTGTCTATCATCAAGAAGGCTCATCAATACCTTTATTTCCTCAGATGTCCAAGGATATCCTGGATATCTTCTATATTCACCTGCTTCTACAGGTAAACATTGGAGTCCATTCTCACTGATCATGTTACATTTTGATATGTTATCAGTAATGATTAGGTCTGCAAAACACTACTGAGGGTGAAAGTCAGCACATAAAATATGTGGCGCTTAGTATGTTAATAACAAACCTTGCCTTAGAAAGGCAAGCTATACTATTAAGGAAATCAACCGTCATGTACACCGAATTTCCGCTTGTTTTTCTCTATCACATTAATCAGTTATAAGGTGAATCATCATCCATTCTTACTTTATATTGTCTAATGTTGTGAGAAGTCAAGCAAAATGAGACATTTATTGGTTAACTAAAAAGATTATAATATGCAAGCTTTTGAGGCAACTCAGGTCCCTTCTTCATGCAAGATGTCTGATGTTGTATTTAAGTAATAGTGTTGTATTCATTGTCTATGATTTCTATTGCATTATTGTTACTAGTCAAAGAAGACATGCAGTTGAGAATCTCATTGTACTGTGTACTCATGACAGTAAACTTGAAATTCATTAGTAAAATATTATGACATTGTTACCATTTTTATTTCAATGTGTAAATACTCTATCACACCAGTTGGATTAATGTGGTCTAACATCACAAAAAGCTAACATATTACTGCTGATTCAAAATGCTGCTTCCAGTTTCGATACTGACTTCTTTTTATCAGTATTCCTTTCTGCTAGCTCTTAAAGAATAAGTTTGGTATTTTCCAAGTCAAAGCAATTTCTTCGCAATCATGGTTTATATTATTTTTCCACAAGAAATTGTGCTCTAATGTTTTTACAATTGGACACTAGTTTGCTTCATTTTCATTTTAAAGTGCAAGAGCAAACTAGGTATTTTTTAAATATGCAAAAAATGCTTCAGTTCAGAACACAATTTGATATGGCAAATTAATATATAACATGATTGTGAAGAAATATATTTAAAATTTAAAAATACCAAACTTATCCTTTTGAGTAAAACCAGAATGAGGGCAGGCCCTGACTATTTTTGGCTGTTTGTTCTGATATATCCCAATGCTCTTGTTCTTTCTGACATGTCCCAATGCTTTGCACACAAATGATAACAGTGACGATTGTCATGGGATGTTAAGGTAATTATTTTATTTGAAAACTAGCTAATGCCTTTATACTGAGTCAAAAAGTACACAAACACAAGACAGAAAAAAAGTTTATTTTTAATTATCCAAGATTAATACTCTGGTACTCAGGACTGAGCAGGCACACTAGGAAAAAGTCCATCCATCCATCCATTTTCCAACCCGCTGAATCCGAAC
Organism: Erpetoichthys calabaricus; assembly: GCF_900747795.2. Taxonomy (NCBI): domain Eukaryota; kingdom Metazoa; phylum Chordata; class Cladistia; order Polypteriformes; family Polypteridae; genus Erpetoichthys; species Erpetoichthys calabaricus. The sequence continues at coordinate 297,888,403 of NC_041394.2, forward strand.
ACAGGGTCACGGGGGTCCGCTGGAGCCAATCCCAGCCAACACAGGGCACAAGGCAGGGAACCAATCCTGGGCAGGGTGCCAACCCACCGCAGCACCAGGAAAAAGTCCAGTTCATAAATCTTTTTTTCGATGGTAATGCATTAGGCATTACTGTATATACTCGAATATAAGGTGAGTTTTTCAGCACCCAAAATGTGCTGAAAAACGTCACCCTCGGCTTATATTCGAGTCAGGTCCTGCTGCCCCCGCCAACCCGACAGAAAGCTGGAGTGTACAGTACAGTGGAACCTTGGTTCACGAACGTCTCTGAACACGTACAAATCGGGTTACGACCAAAAAGTTCGCCAAACTTTTGCATCTGTTCATGACCACACACTCAGTATATGAACAAGCCAGTTTCCCTTTTGGTTTGTGTGCGCCGAAGATTTCTACACGTGTTCAGTCTCTCCTTGTGCATTCCCTGTGCAGCAAGCGAGAGAGACACACACACACACACGCACACACACACACGCACGCACACACACACACACACGCGCGCACGCGCACAAGAGAGTTACACATGCGCACGCGCGCGAGAGAGAGCAAACGAGAGAGATACCATATTGTTTTTGCTGACCCTCTTCTCTACTTACAGAGCTAGTTTACTGTTTTTCATTAAAATAGATACTCAAAAACATTTAACCTACTGATGCCTCAATTAATGTACAGTAATTTTATTGGTATTTATTTTGATTATTGAAACTTACCAGTAGCTGCTGCATTTCCCACCCTAGGCTTATGCTTGAGTCAATAAGTTTTTCCAGTTTTTGTAGGTAAAATTAGGTACCTCGGCTTATATTCGGGTCGGCTTATACTCGAATATATACGGTATATCCATTCTGCTTATCATTAACCCTACCTTTTGCCTTTGAACTCTTTGTTTTGAAACGTGTACGTTTTGGACCAGGTTTTTTTGTCTTCTAGGTGCGGTTTCCTCTAGTCTACTGCTCCACAAAAGGAGAAATCTGTCACCCTTAAAGCTCTTCTAGGTCATGATCCCTTTAAAATATCAAATATTCTTCAACACTTTACCAGTATATTGCAAAGCTGTGAAATTAAATGAAATACCCCCATGGGCCAAATAACACTAGATAGAGAGTTTACATTTAATGAATTAGTAACACCAGAAAAAAGTCAGTGAATCATTGTCAGGATTGTATAAATAATCCCGATTAAAATTTTGCTATTGTTTGGTACATAATACTGATTTTTATGTGTAGTTATGGTTTTGTTGTTATTTAAAAATGTCACTTTTTAAAAAATAATGCCATTCTACAAATAATGTGAGGAAAAATTCTGGTTTTCACCTCAATTTTAATTTAATCCTTAAGACTTTAGTGAATGTTCAAGTGACATTTATGTATTTGATCTTTGCTAGTGACCAAAACAGTCCTTTTGTGTTGCCCTTAAAGAAAGGCTATTTTGATGTCTGCCACTCTGTATTCAAACACCCACTACAGCCGTATAGTTGAAGTGAGATAGTCAACTGGAAAATAAAATTTAGCCAAATTGGATGATGGTATAATTTAACTGTTAGTTAATAAAGCAAGCCATCTACTCTTGTTTATCTCAGTGTTACTACATAGACAGTGTTAAAGATGAACAACTACAAAAAATTTGAAAGAAATGGAAAGGATTTATGAAGAAAGCAGTTGAATTAAAGAGATATATAAAGAGTAGGACACCGGATTGCAACAAAAGCTGGGGGAACTTAACAGCCCATATTCTGTTAATCCAGGGAGCTTTAGCTGAATTGAGAGATGAACGATGTAGGAGCTTCTTCTACTCTCGTCTCTGCTCCAGCCAATTTAATAGCTATCCACTGCTAATTATATCACTGTTTCCCTTTCTCTGTCACTCACTATCCTCCACTTTTCACTCATTAAAACTCTTTTCTATTGAGGTGCTGCTTCTAACTGATTCTCTCTCTTTAAACCTATCATTGAGAAGGATCTTGAGAAACTTACAGCCTCTAATTAATCAAATCTTTCACTTCACCTAGAGAATAAATTCCACATGGGAGATAATTTACCAGCCTATCAAAACGGATATTCAGATCCAAAAAAAGTTTCAGAGATTGATGATTCATTGCAACAAAGAAACCAAGCTGTCTGCCACTTATCCCACTGAAGATGTTTCATTTCCACCCCTTCTGTCTACACTTGCGTTTTTTCACACAAGATGCAGTCCCACATGGAGCGCAGTTCCTAATTCTCTGTAGGAGGATGTGAACAAAGTTGGATTGGCCATGTGCCTCATGACATTTAAATTTTGCTTTCTTGCTGATGATTCTTCTGTTATGCATGACAATCTTTTCACACGTTTATAAGGCTGTTATGTTAGTTTTCCAAAGGAAAATCAAAACTTTGAAATCACTTTAAAAGATTATTTGTACTTCAGTCGCAGAGTAGAAATAAATTGCCTAACTAGTAATATTATCACAAATGAGTCATTTTCGGTTCCTTCCTTTTGATTCATGTTTGAAAAGGAAACATGTATTGCTGAGTGACATAATTTGATAAAGTTTCTTTTTTCAACTAAATTGCATTTGAAAATTAAGTAAGCTGTTGCATTTTTATTTACAGTACTTTTCAGTTCAACCAATAATTAACTGCATATGCTAACAGATGTAAACATTTACAGTACAAAAAGAACAACATGTCTAGAGCACTCATAGTTCTTAGCTCCAGGAGACTATTTGAATTCCAACCTGATCAAGGTCTATTTGGAGTTGTTTCCCTATATCTGTGTGTTTTTTAAATGAGGGGTTATACTTTTTTTTGGCTAATATTTAATTACGATATGCATGTAAGGTTGACTGGAGACTCTAAATAGGCCCTGTATCACTGAGTGTGGGTGCACGTGTTCAACCTGTAATGGGCTGCTCTCTTTTTCTAAACTCATTATTTCCAATACAGCATTTCAGTACATTCAAACAGATCCAGCACTTTACTAGCCACAAGGCTTGATTGGATACACCTCCATTTCATCCTAAGGCATAGACACTCACATTTACACCAGACCAAAATAACATCATCAGTTAATCTAACATGCAAGTCGTCATGCTCAATAGTGAGTGATCAGACAAAATCCATACAAGCATGGAGAGAATGTGCAAGCTGTACAAACACATTTACATTTATCCACTTATCCAAAGTGAATTACAAAAGTGGTCAACATACCTAAGTAAGCAACTGACTGTTGTTGAAAGATGTGTTACAGGATAAGGCTACAGACTTGAGCGTTAGAAGAGAAGAGCTCTAAACCAAACACAACAACCATGTTGAGTAGACCAAATAGGAAGCCCAAAGAGTTCTAAGAGAGGTATGCTAACTACTGCAACACCAATTTGCTCATAATGAAAGGTTAATGGGTTAAAGCATCTGTTGCAGACATGTTTCTAAATAGTAATTTAAAAATTAGATCCTTTTTGGCATTACCTTTTTTTTTATTATTATTACAGATCTTGCCTACAAAACTGAAAAACTGCCTCCTTTCTGTGGCCCCACCATGCATTTCTAGTATGATATTTGTGTAGTGTTTACCAGTTTAATAAAGATTGCAAACAATAATGGTAAACAGCCGTAAAATACAATAATTTTATGGCTTGAACTCTTCAATCAACTTCTCTCATTTTAAAATACAGGAATTGAATGCACCGTTGATCCATGCAACAGAACATTTAAACAAATATAAGATTAAAATATAGGCTTTTTAGAAATTCAATGAATAGCATGGCTTAAGAGCAGCTTTATGCAAAGTTGCATACAATGCAGAAACAGGTTTCATTTTAGAGCACAAGGACCGAATAAAAAAACAGCAGAGGATGAGAGGGAAGGTGAGAAAATACTTGAGTTGAAGAAAGGAGGAAGATAGTATAGAGAATTCATTCCTCAGCAAATAGGAATGGTCAGAGCAATTAACCTAAAAAAATATTTCCAAGTGTGGTGAAACCAGACTGCACCTAGACTAGGAAAGAAATAAGATTATCCCTGTTTTGTAAGGCAGTATTGTGAAAGATGGAAGTAGGGGATTGCAGCCTGGGCAGGGGGCTAATCGTTTCCAGAGTTTCTAGAGTGCATAGGAAACAAATAGACCAAGTTTTATCTGAAAGAAGTGAAAGGGAGGAAAGAGAAAGGTACTGTATCTGGGAAAAGAAATCTGAAGAAGGGGCCTGAGTTGCCTCGAAAGCTTGCATATTGTAATCTTTTTAGTTAGCCAATAAAAGGTGTCATTTTGCTTGGCTTTTCTCTACAACCAGTAACAAATAGATCGACATGTGAATATCGGGGACTTCTTTAAAATAACTTGCACATACAGTATATCCAAAATTATATTCTGGCTAGGATGTTACAGTGACTAAGTGGACATAACCCTTAGCCCCAATTTGCTAGCACCTAATTTGAAAAGTACTCTGTTTATATAGGGCACATTTTGTTAAGGGATATCCAGATGGTAATTGTTTGAGTCTTCACCTTTAAACAGTTGAACTGACTACATAACATGCAATTTTTGTGAGGAATGTCTTCATAATGATGATTAACTGCAACAAAACTATACTGAAGCAATGGAAGTGTGCATTTTATAAGGTACACGCTTCTGTACATCCACTCATTTTCTAATTCATCTTTTCCTACACAGATTTTCTGAGAGGCAGAGTGTAATCTAGTACTGGCAATGCATGGTCCGAGTGACCCAACTGATTATTATGTAACACAATACAATATAAAGTTGCATACCACCTGCTTCTTACCTCTAATGAGTTTTTGACTCTACATATGACACGGAGATAAGTGGTTTGTGTTATAGGTAACAAAGGAAAATCTTTTTTGGAATGAGTAGTGCAGATCACAATTATGTCCTTGAAGAAAATAAGGGTAGGGTTTCCAAATTTGACCTTCCAGACTGAAGTAATGTCTGCTGTGATCATTGTTTCTATTTTTTTTTTTCTTGGGTCACTAGACTCTCTTGAGAACCAACGATAATGGCCACCTGAGAGTTATAAAACTGAGAATTGCTTTCTCATTTTTCTTCTGTGAAGAAGACCTGAGCCTCTAACTGCCTATGCAAAGACTATGTGTCAGTTCATATCGATGGCTGTAAAGCCTACTTTTCAGTATTAATAAATGTTAAGTGAAAAAGTCTTTTCTTGCATCACAGGGCAATGCATAAAGATCATGTTATTCAAGACCTCTCCTTTCAGAGTAGATTACACTTCTAATATCTCAAGTGCCAGGTGCTGATAGCTTTTCAGATCCATATCTATATTTACGTAATCTGTCCTTGTAAGTTCTAATGGCTCTTTGTTCAGCACAGACATTACCTTTATTAAAAATAAATAAATACACAGAACAAATCTTGAATGATTAGAGCCAAGTCAATATGCCGAAATTGCAAAGTAATTTTTAAGTTATTATGAAAATTTTGCAGCCATTCTGTTAACAGTTGTGTATGTATAGTAAATACACTCTTAAACTGATATAACTGTAAATGTACTGTACTTAAAAAGCTTCAAACATTTTGTATGTTATATTCTTATGAATTATAAATCCTGTGATGTATATGTTGTATTTTTAAACATTTATATTATATTGATAATAGTTTTACTTGGAGCAATAAACATGGGTATCATGGGTGTGCAGTGGTTATTTTTGCTACTCCACAGATTGAATCCTATTTCTAGTCATTGTCCATGTCGAGTCTACACATTCTTTTGTTTTTTTTTTTTTTTGTGGATTTTTGTCCAGATACACTGGTTTTATTCTTTTATCCCCACAAATGTACAGGTTAGGTTTGACTGGCAATTCTGGATTGGGCTTGTGGGAGTGTGGGTGTGATGGATTGTCACCTGCCTTGAACTGAACCCAGTTCTTCTGGAACAGGCTCTAGAGGTCAGCTTTATAAAACATTTTTTTATATGCATAAAAAGAGGCCCAAAACATGCATAGGCAACTTTCCATGCAAAAGTCGAGATATATAAAAGAAAAAGTTGCGTTTTTTGCATATATTTACAGCAACAGTAATCCATCCATGCGCAACATGTCTGAGAAACTGGGAAATGATGACACCTTGATCAAGTAGGGAAGTGCAGCCAAACCAGCTAAATGATGACTTATGTGTACAATAATTAATAACATTGCACTGTTATTATAATGTGCTTTGAGCCGTTCTTTTGGAACTATGTGCTGAATCGGGCCTGACATTGGGCTATCCCAGCTCTTATACATATTTTAAGAACAGTTGGCTTTCTGGCAACAGGCACCTACCAAAGGGAACTAGCCAACAGTCAGGAAGTTTCAGCTCCATCATGCCCACTGTGCTGGAAGTCATAAACAACTGACATGGTGCTACATTCATTTTCCTTACGCTGTGGGTGTACAGGCAAACATAAAATGGCAATTTTCAGTAGTATCTGGTTTCCTTAATATAATTGCAGCAATTGATCACAGTCATGTTGCAGTAAGGACACCTAGCAAGAACGAAGCTCCTTTTGTTAATTGTAAGCAGTTACACTCCATTAATGCACAAGTCACCTGTGTTGCCAAGTTTTGACTGACCAATGTTGTGGCTTGGTGACCTGGGTCAGCCCATGATTCATGTATTTTCAAGCAAAATAGTTTTGGCATATAACTTTGTGCAGGTGCTGTGCATGGTAACTGGCTTGTTGGTAAGGTAACTGGCTGAACCCTCAGTGTTTCATATGTTCCGTACTATTCATTGTAACAGCAATAATGCCGTTATATGTGCTAGGTGATTATGGCTACCTGCTGAGACACTGGCACCTTACACCTTTCCATAACACCTTGAGCACAGAGGAGAGGAGCTACATCCTCTTGATGCACACACTTGTGGAGTGGCCATAGGACTCCTCACATGCAGCATGTGGTGTTTGGAGGTGTCAAGTGGGAGGCTGTCCTTACTAACCAACAAAGATCTCCAGCATTGTGTTTGCATATGTATGAGTTTGATTAGCATAGTCCATATATGGTTACTTCAGGGTGGCACAAGGGCGGAGTTCGAAGCGCGTTTACATCTAAACATGTACTAGATGATTATAATTTATAATGGGTAAATTGCGTACAGGTGTGCATATGCCAGTTTTTTCTTTTTTTTGCATATGCATTTTCCTGTTTTTTGGCATACGCATGCTTTCACACTTGAATCAACACAATGCTTTTTAAATGAGACCCCAGCTTCTTAGAAATCTGAAAAATGGATTTCAAAATGCTATGTAACAATAAACATTTTACAATCAATTCACAATGAACTGATCATTAGTGGAAACTACATGATTAGCAGGGTTTAATATTGGTAGTGAACATTTATTAAACATGCATTTTGAAGCAAAGAATCTATTGCCAACTTTTTAGGAAAGTCTGAAACACATGCAAGGAAACACACCTCAAGTCATAAAATGGCCTCATTCCTTGCACTATTGCTTCTCACATTTCACATTCATTGCAGGATTTCTGAGGTCTTTCTTCTAAGTGTAATCTCCTCATTTAAGCATAGACACATGTTGGCATTAGATGTGGCTGTGTTGTTCTTGATTTGCTTCACCACGCTTTGTCACAAAAGTAATACAAGCTGTGGACCACTGAGAACAGCTTTTCAGATATTGCCTAAAGAGTGGTGTAACAAGCCACCATAGAAACTTGTTTGAATCTCTTACTTTTGAGGATTTCTGAGTATGCTTTCCAAAAAACCTTGCCTAAAGTCTAGATGTTGTGATCAATATAGACACTAAATGTTAAAAATGACTGTATTAAAAGAGTAGAGACATAGTATAGAAAGCATAGAAGCCGAGGCCACCTTCTTAAGCCACATTTTCCATTAATCAATAAACCATCAAGCCATTTGTAAACACTGCCTCACTATACCATTTTTATTTAATTTCCATTTTCCCCAGAGCTGAAAAGCTTTGGCCAAATTCTTTTTAATACACCAATCACTGTAGAACTTTGATCTTTCTATAACATACAGTAAAGCCAGTTAATCAAAGCAGGAATACCTACCATAGCTCAGTATTGCCAAGGCCAGTGTGTCTAAAGAGTGTTTTCACAAACAGCCATTGTATCTGTTGTCAAGTTGTACTCCAAATTCCTAAATATACTTTTTAGCTTTGTGTTTGTAAGGTACCATAAGATAATGCAACATAGGATCAGTCTGTAGACAGTAATAGTCTTTCTTCTTTCTGGTCTCACACCTCAGTGAACAATGAGTATATTCCAGTCTTTCTTCTTACATATATTGTTAGTGTGTATTGCAGATTTTGAAAGTTGGTCTTTGAAAAAGTCTCCAGAGGAAGCATCTCAGTATTTGTATGAACAAGCAAAGGCATACAAGGCCAAAGTTTGTATATATGTTATACAGTATATGTCTTTACATTCATTGCTGGCGGCAAATTTTCAGCCTGCATAACTTTAGTCATCTGATGGAAAAATGCCAAAATAAATAGATGGATGGTCTACCAACTAAACACATTAAATCTTCAGAATAAAATCTATAAACTAAAAGCATAATTTTTCTCTATCAATGTAATCAGTTTTTGCTTTAGTTGTTACTGGAATAATACTAGAATGTACACATTAGTGTTGATCAAACATTTCCCCTTAACATTCTATTCATCCTCAAACCCAATTACTTTATACAACACAATACAATACAATTTATTTCTATATAGCCCAAAATCACACAAGACGTGCCGCAATGGGCTTTAACAGGCCCTGCCTCTTGACAGCCCCCCAGCCTTGACTCTCTAAGAAGACAAGGAAAAACTCCCAAAAAAAACCTTGTAGGGAAAAATGGAAGAAACCTTGGGAAAGGCAGTTCAAAGAGAGACCCCTTTCCAGGTAGGTTGGGCGTGCAGTGGGTGTCAAAAGAAGGGGGTCAATACAATACAATACAATACACAGAACAGAACAAATTCTCAGTACAGTATAAAAATAAAAATTTTAGAAGTACGGAGCAGAATTTAACAGTAGATGATATCACATAATAAGATTTGCATATGTTTAGAGTCCTGGAGACCTCATCCATCAAGCTGCCTCCTCCATTTGTCCATTCCACGGCTGAAACAGCGCTGGGCCAGTCAATCCGATGAAAGGACCCCTCTTTCCAATGATTCCTGCGATCCTCCATCAGGGATGACTTTACCTTAGGCAGGCAAAACAACTTGACAGGTGGGCCGTGGCACCAAGTGCTACATTTGAGTACCGAGAAGAGAAACAGAATAGATGAGGGTTAGTATCCAATTATAACTATCATGTTACTTATGTTTTAGTGCTAATGACTAACAACAGAGATGCAGTCTGTACAGTTAATCAGCAACTCTAGTCAGGATATGCTAAACTGAAGTAGTGAGTCTTCAGCCGGGATTTAAAAGCTGAGACAATGGGGCATCTCTTATAGTAGCAGGCAGTACTCTAATTGAGGATATGCCAGTCTGATGTAGAACTCTCACTTACACACACACACGAGGGGCCAATTGACTTGGTGTGTACACCCAGGACATGTGGGAAAGCTTGAGTACTCATGCAGGGCTCAACTTTGAACCCAAGACTCCAAAGCTGTGAGGTAACTACTTTCACTGTGTCAAACATTTCACATAAACATAATTTTATAGATAAGTATTTGTTAAAGATGTAATATAAAATATTAAGACTTGACACCCTGTCCAGATATTGTGTTCTTCCTTGCTCTCAATGCTTTCCTGCGACAGGCTCCAGCTTTCCTGTGACCCTGCTCAGGGTAAGTGGGTTTGGAGAATGAATGTATGGATGAATGGAAGTGTCTGTCTTCTTCCATTGTGATGTGTTTCTGTTTAACTTTACATATTTACATATTTAGAAATGCATATAGAACATTATTGTATAAGAGCAAATTGAATTCAATGTAGTTAATCTAGTACGGTACATCAGGACAGTTTTTAAGTCTGCAGCTATGACTGGCTCAAGGAGACTGGTTTTGAATACAGGTCTTGTCATTGTCTACAGTATGTACAGTTTTCACATTCTAATCATGTCAATGTGGTTTTCTTTCTGCATACCAAACGCGCTGGCTATGTTGGCTGGTGACTCCAGGAGAGGCCATTGTAGGTTTGAGTAAATGTGAGCTGAAACAGACAGCCTTCTGTGTTCAAGGTTAGGCCAAGGCTTGGCAACCTTACACTGGAATAAACTAGTTGATTGAATTCTAAAGTTAAATATTCAGAATTAATATTACTCTAATGGATTTGTAAAAAAATCTGGGTTCTTTAAACCAACAGTGTCATTCTAGACTTAAAAATGCACCCTATGTCAAGCTGTGTCTGTTAGCTAATGGCAAGATACCGTTCAAGCTTTAGTGAACATTAGCACAGTTTTACACTGTAAAGCATCTAACAGAATTCCGATACTTACATATCAATCAACATAATGGTTACCATCATTAAAGAGTACACTTGGCCATTCTGTCTAATTGTCCAATTGCTTCTTAATACCCACAAGGTTTTTTATATTGTGATCATTGCATATTACTTTGAAATAATTATCTCAGAGCAGTTATGTGTAATGTAACATTGTGTCCAAATCATGACAGTGCTCTCTTGTGCTTTTTTTATTTTCTCTTCTTCATTATGCACTTTACATTCCTGCTGGTAACCTGCTGGATCATCACTTTGTTACTATATACTCTGTAAGGTCTGATATTTCTTAGATTTGTGAAGTGAGTAGTCCATTGTCAAAAATAAACATAATAACTGAAATAGGGATGGAGTCCCAAGAGGGAAAAGTCCCTTCTAATGCAGACATATCGAAGTGGTAGGTGCATTATGACGCCATCAGTATTGGTAAAGCCCACAAAAAGTAAAGAGCAATCTGGTCATTAGAGGCAGCTCTTCATTCTGGCAGATGTCCCTTTAAAGAACTACAAAGTGTCAGTGGCAGTGAAGGCAGAGTTAGGAGGATTTAGCCAGGGGTTGCAGATGTTTGTCCAGGTCAATACCTTTGAAGGTGCAGAGAAAGAAGACAAATGCGTAAGCTCTTTGGCATCTTCAACAATGCTCTCCTTTGATTCCCTAGGCATGTGTGAATAATCAGGCCCCTGACACCATCTTAACATTTTATGACGAGAAAAAAAAGAAGTGTATGCGGTATATGAATGTGAAAAGTATTACAGAAGGAGTGAACTTAAGGCAGGTGATTCTTTTTTTCCCCTTGGATCATCTCTTCTATCTCACAGGCTCTGCTATCTTAGCATGCCTGTCACACACAGTATTTGATCTGTTTGATGCACTGTTTCCCTGAATGCCAGGCCCCATGCTGAAAAAAGTTAATGGACTATGAGTGCCAATCATAAACATGTTCAAACAGGTCAACATCTTTTTTAATACATGATTTGAAGCTCTGGCTATTGCTGCAGACCTTTCTTTTAAAAGGGATGTGGAGGCTTGAAGAATATCTGCATTTTTATACACCAGTGAACTACTGCCTAGCCTTTACAGAGCCTGTCTGCCTTGTGCTGCCTCCTGAATGGTGGTCCCTTTTATTCAGACAAGTCATTAATGCTGAGAGTTGGGGGAGGTTACAGACCAGGAGAGGTAAGGTGGACCCCAGCCCAGCTGAGGTACAGATTTGTAGAAGCTATAGATGAAGTGGCAATCATTTACTTGTTAGACTAATTGATTGGATTAATATATTATTCAAAAAATACTTCTCTTGTAATACAAATTTAGATGTGGTATACAGAACAATACCTCACTCTTCCTAGGACCAGCATTCAAACCCCATCCCTGTTATTGTTTGTGTAGAGTTTGCACATTTTTTCACAAATTTCCAATGGGTGGCAATCAGTTTATTCCACAACGTTAACATGCTAGCCAAACTGTAGACTTCAGATTGGCCCATTTTGGATGCATAAATGAAAAGGAACTGTGATAAGCTACCCTACCACCATCACTGGGTTAGATTTCTTTCTCTGCAACCCTGCAATAAAATATTTAGATTCAGAAAATGCATACTTAGTTGGATGAATTTATTATCCCATACGTTGAACATCCCTTCATTATATTAATGTATGCATTGGTACACAAAGGAATTCACCAACAGGACTTGATGGACAGCAGTGCTAAACAACATGTGTATTGATATTAAAATGCTGCCATGCTATTATATCTAATATTGCCTTCCTCACATGTTTAGCGTGAAATATATTTGGATAGAAAGATGGCACAGCAAGAGGCAATATCACTTCACAATAGTTGTTTCCTACTTCCTTTGCTGGATGAGGTAGCCTATCTTCTGTGTGACATTTGCATTTTCCCTCCTGGTTCCTATGGGTTCCCTGTAGAAATGTTGGCTTCCAGAGAAAGACTGACGGGTAACTGTAAGTTGAGCTGGCGTAACACAACATCATGGAGTGGTACCCTGTCCGGCAGGATTTTTCCTCCTTTAACTCAAACCTGTCTAAAGCTTCATTATGTTATTATTAAATCTCTCATGTTTATTGGCTTATTTTGAGCAAGAGTGAGCTGATTTGTGTCATTGTTTCTGGAGATTAAGGGTATAACTATACAATTCATCCCTGCATCAACTTTAATAACATGTTTTAACTAACCCATTTCTAAAAAAAATGAGAAAGGAGAATCATTAATATCTTAAATAGTGTTATTCTTTTAGGCTGCCATGGTCATGAAGGGTTACGTGAATATATACAGTGGAACCTCGGTTTGCGAGCGTAATTCGTTCCTGAAACGTGCTCGTAGTCCAAAGCACTCGTATATCAAAGTGAATTTTCTCATAAGAAATAATGGAAACTCAGATGATTTGTTCCATAACCCAAAACTATTCATATAAAATAATTAATACAAAATATAAAGTAAAAATACATAAAACAATTAACCTGCACTTTACCTTTGAAAAGAATCATGGCTGGTGTGTGTGAGTTTCTAAACTCTTGTGGGATTCCACCCAACGGGATGACATGTGGAAGAGCGTCCCAAACCAATCGCAGTCTCCCAGCGCTGTAGCAGTTCGCCGTAAAAGCGAATCTGAAAAGATCGCGGACATGCTATAAGCGCCTGCCGTCGATGGGTGATACAAGGAACATTATAAATGCGCAGGGCCCTGCCTAACTGCTGTGTCTGTGTATAGGAGAGCGGCAGATCCCGCTACAATAAATAACCACGCTGTTGTTGTTTCAAGCTAAATAAAGCTGGTGTTGCTAAAGTACTGAGACTCAGATTCGTGTTTTAGGGTGCAAGACGGGGACTCACACGTCACAGCACACACACACTCGAACGCGCGCGTGCGTGCACACACAAATACACACACACGTGAGCAAGCACACACACACACATACACACACACAGTCACAATGCTAATGCTGTAGTAAACAGTATAGCTTGTACGGATGTTGACTATAAGTGAGGCACACCGACTCAGACGGAGAATAGGAGACAATTGCCCACAATCCCACAGCGAGAGAGAGAGAAGAACCATCAGCTCAGTTGTGATCACATGACGCTCAGCAGACAAAGCGTATACATACTACTCGTACTGCAAGACCTCGCTTGTTTATCAAGTAAAAATTTATTAAAAATTTTTGCTCGTCTTGCAAAACACTCGTAAACCAAGTTACTCGCAAACCGAGGTTCCATTGTACTAGTAAATTAGAATCTCTGAGAAAATTCATTTCTTTAATAGTTTCATTCAATGTAGCCTTGGTCAAATTGTTGGTTTATTCATCAGTGATAAATAATCAGTGATAAAATGGTTATGCTTTAGATTGTCACTCCTTTATGCGTCCTTTGTCATGAAGGATTCAGTGCATCTATCATTACCTGTTTCCAGACACATTTTAACAATAACAAGTTTTTTTTTGTGTTTCCTAATAGGTGCAGCCATGCTTTATTTCATGCAGTTAACTATGATTAATCTTAATACAGTGAGCCATATTTGTGTGCATGTTCCTTTTCCACAACAGCTTGTAATGCCAGTTCTTAGGGTTTACATTGGCATCTGGCAGTGAAAGATGTCTGAACAGATGAAGAATATTCGGCACCAGTAAATGAGTTTCAGAAGCCTAACAAAATCTATCTGTTTCTGTTTTTTGCCATTAGTCGGCATGTTGCTGACTGCCATTATTTATTATGGTACTGAGACCTAATGAGCTTTTGATATACTAATATATAAATTGCTCATCCGAATCTCTGTCCTTCTACACCTGCCAGTATTGACTAATAGCTTTTAATCTGTGCATGAAAGACTTGGTAAACACCTCCCGTATGCTTTCAGTGCCTGAATAATAGTCCTGAAAGTTGGAATAGATGGCAAAGATACCAGAGAGTTATATCAATATCTGTACATTACTTTCATGGCCATGATAAATTACCTCGGGTTGTTGTACCTAGTTTACATAGTCTTTTGCAAAATCACTCTCTGATTTGTTCATTTTTCTGTAGCCAGAACAGACAATGTTAGAAAAGACTTTAATCAACTATCAAGAGTTGTGATCCCCTCTCAATGGACTGTTGTGATCTGGAAAGAGGTGACAATATACATTAAACTATACAGGAGGAAAGGAATGCCAAAAGAATCATTGACTCCAATTCTGTACAAGAAAATAAAAGAAAAGACATGTAATGTTCAAACTAAGTGTTTCTGTCCCTGAGAGACACTGCACACTTCCTCCAGTAAAGCAGCAGTAGTAGTGTCCTACCTGCTCAATGGGAAAGCTTTATGCATAGTAAATAAGACACCTTAAGAGGTTAGGATATAGCATAAAATGTGATACCCTTCACTGGCACGAGTCATCAATTCAGAATATGTCAACCGAGAAATAAGCATCAGAAACACACAATGAAGAACTCTTATAAATGGCATGGTCGAATGTGGAATCTGAATCTAGTAGCAAAGACCTGGAATCAGACAATTATAAATTATTGACACTTTAATTTACGTTGAACATATGAAGGCATGAGTGCAAAATATTGAAGAAGCCTGAAATCTGAAATCATGCTCAGAATGACACAATACCTTGTTAATTTTAGGTCTAAAATAAATACTGTAGATACTTATTTCAATATAATTTCAGGTGCACAGAATTTGATATGGTAAAAGCTCTGCTAAAAACATAAAATACGAGAGTGGCAGTAGTTACCACTCCTCAACAAATGATTAATCAAAAACACATTTACATATATTTATTAAATTATTGTGTGTGACTCTTAAGGCCAGCATCTCACAGCTATTTGAAAACAAGTCATTCAGGCTAACATCACCCATCAATCTGTATATAAAAGTTGACTTTTCCAAAACATCATCACATCAACATTTAAAGGTTTCCAATGTATTGCCATTTATGATACTGTTTGGTAACTGACTCCATAGATCAGTTATTTATAAATGGTGAGCTGCTTTTATGCAGTGTCTGGAAATGACCGATGTACGGTTTCAAGTCTTTAATAACCATTTGAAATTCACAGTTTTCTTTTTAACTTTTGGTTCACCTGAAATTGCAATTTTCCATTTTGTTCATCTATTTTCTTCCACATTCTTTTTTCTAAATCCTGCTGCTCAATGTGAAGAGTACTATACAACAAAATTTTACCCGATGCCAAACTGGCCAAAGAGATGGCTGTGAAGCTTATTGTACAAAATGTGTAGGCTGTTTCCTGCTACCATACACCTACTTTTTAGCCAGACAGTGTGGCCTAGTGACTAAAGTGCAGGATTTTATACCAGAAATGTGTGCTAAGTCACTAAACCTGCCTGTGTTTCAGAACAATTATTCTATTCAGTACCTCTGAAATTTTAACCTGAAATTATAAATTGTATAGCACAATACAGAAAGAAGCTATATACAATCACAATTGGTAATTACAACATACATATGCAACCATTAGTGTAAGGACAGTAAAATCAGTCCACATGTTATTAGCTGTGGAAGTGAACTCTAACCAGAATTGTTGTCTCTTCTCCATTTTAAATTGGCTTAATACAGTTCAGGTCTATAGGTGGAGAGCTGGAGTATAATCAAGCAGCTCTTAGCAAAAGGCAGGAAGCAGTCATTCCTTAGCAGGACCCACTCAAACACACCCACACAGGAGCCAATTTGGATTCTTTGGGGATTTGGGGAAAAAAAACATATAGAGACAAGGGAGAACATACAAACCTCACGCACAATGTCTGGGTACAGAATTCACACTCAGGATAATGTTGTATTGTAGCACTACTCATTGTGCCACCATGCCACTCAAGCTGAATGCTGCTGCTGAAGAACTTTTACATTCAAGACAATCTTTTTCCAGTTGTTAATACAATCAAAGACATTTTCATATTAGCTCAATTCTTCCCCCCTTTCTATATGCTTGCCATCCATGTAACACTGTATCAACTTTTAGGACAGGAAAATGACAGGTTGGAGAACCAAAAGACGAAGTTGTGCTTCATTGTGTAGCTTGATAGCTAAAGAATAGAGCTGAAATAAATGCATGCTGAGAAAAACAAAGCAAGTCAAAAATTGCACATTGACCTGCGGCAGTCTTCAGAAATAAAAAAGAAAACAGTAAATGAGATTTGAAATCCTGACTGTGTACTCCACCTGGAGTTGCTGCACTTTGCATTAGGCTACTGTTAATTAGGATAGCAATATTTTTATGTTCATGCTGTGCTTGGCAAAGTTGTTGTTGAGAAAGAACACATTGAAAAGTGAATACTTCTTGAGAAAAACAAATGAGTGTCACTTCCAGATGTAGATTGGGTCTAAAAGTATAGCTCCTTGCTTTTGCAGCAATCATATAATATAATATAATAGAATAGAATAAAACATTTATATATATATATATATATATATATATATATATATATATATATATATATATATATATATTGTCACAAACTTGACCACAAGTCATAGCAAGGTTTGCGGCAGCCACCCGTATAATTGGTATCCTGGCTGCAAAATCGTAAAAATATTACACAGCACTAGGGAATAGGGAAAAGGTGAAGGCTTTTAATGGGGAAGACAGGAAGTGAGGTCAAAGGGGTCGGGCTCATAAGGGTCTTCAGTCATAGGCTCGAGCCCGGACATGACATCACAGGGGCAGGAGCCAGCAAGGTCTTCTTCCATAGGGTCGGACTAAGAAGTGACGTCAAGAGGGCCAGGTGGAATCTCCCATGAATGGTCTGCAGGAAAGGGAGAAAAAAAGTCAGTGCACTCTGCCACATCCCGGTCTGATTCGGAATTGCTCTTACTCAAGCCCTTTAGCTGCCTCCCATGCGCACGTGTGTGACAACTACTTAATGGATTTAGATCGGGTTTATTATCTATAATTTGCTTGAACATTCCAATTGATTTTGCTACTTCTCTCATCATTCTCTCTCAAGTATCATAGTTCACTTGCACGAGCAATTTATTTGCAGAAATCTGACAGAGTGGCTGTGGGCTGAGGAAAGGGGGGCATGGCTCCTCACTCACTCGCCAGCCTCCGTTTGAGTCGGTCTACCTCTCGCAATGTATTGGAGCATACTTTGCCTCCACTTAGCTAGTGATACCTGTTTGTTCAACAGACGTTATCATCTAGAGATTGTTAATAAGTAACGTTTGACATTTTTGAGAGAGAGATCAGAGTTACATGTGTTTTAGAGTGTAACTGCTGATTGCTAGAGATATCAGTGCCATGTGCTTTCCTCCACACACGGGGGATGCTCTCCCATCAGAACTAAACATGATCAGATACAGTGGCAATGTTTGATTCTGGAGTTTACCTACCTTCTGCTTGGCCAGAATTATATATATTTTTTATTTTTTTATTGATTTTTAAAGTTTGTCCTGTTTCACTATTATGTGGGCCGATTTGCGGAGGACAGCTAATAATATAATATAATATAGTATAATAAAACAACATAGTCTGTGTGCCAAGACTCTTACAACAATTTGATTGGTCATTTTTGCTTTGGTGATGCGACAAAACTGCAGTGGGTTGGCACCCTGCCCGGGATTGGTTCCTGCCTTGTGCCCTGTGTTGGCTGGGATTGGCTCCAGCAGACCCCAGTGACCCTGTGTTCGGATTCAGCGGGTTGGAAAATGGATGGATGGATGGATGATGCGACAAAAGAGAAGTGTGAATGTAAGATGCACAAGGATGAGTAAAAGCTGATACAGAAAGTATAAAACTGGACAGGAGGCAAGAAAAATAATAACAAGGTCTGAGAACCAGGCTTTACAGGAACGTGACTATGAAAGGCAGTGCCGGTGAAGAGAGGTTCAGATTACGTGACTATAGAAGAAAGGCGCTGAAACTACATGTAGGGCAAGAAATATCAAATATTTTTGAATTATTCTATTACCTGTCTTTGACAGATACTGTAGCTAGTAATATAAAAAAGATAAATGTCTGTATGTCTGTCTGCAACTTTGTCCGGTTGCTATGTCTCTGCTATTCCAACAGATGGTGCATCACAAACATGAATGCTGCTTTTACGAGTTAAATACCAAATGGCATATAACAGAGACATATGCATTGCATGGTGCACTGCAAATGCTAATGCTGTGGTCTACATTGATTACTTGAATTTCAACTCATCTTAGATGGTGGGAAGAAATCATATAAACCACATAACAGATTTGAGGTAGCCACCCTGTATATTTTTATATTAATGAAAAAGTTAAAGGCAAATATGTCTTTTCAGACTGAGCTCAATACAAACCTGAATTAATTTTAACAAAATGGTGTTTACATATGTTATTGGGAAGAAGTGAAGTCAGGATTGCGGGGACCAGACGTGAGGTTAGGAGCATCAGGCGGGACTTCCTTCTGATGGTCTGCAGATGAGAAAAGAGATAATATAATATAATATAATATAATATAATATAATATAATATAATATAATATAATATAATATAATATGGGCAGTATGGTTGTGCAGTGGTGGTGCTGCAGCCTTGCAATAAGGATGCCTGGGTTTGCATCATGGCTGACCACTCTGTGGAGTTGGCATGTTCTCCCCGTGTCCGCGTGGGTTTTCCCCCAGGTGCTCCAGTTTCCCCAGACAGCCCAAAGACATACAAGTTAAACTGGCCTTAGTGTATGTGAGTATGTTCAACCCATAAGTGCTCACTGATTTCTGGGACAAGTTCCATCTGTATCGTGACCCTGACCTGGATAAGTGGGTTAAGAAAATAAATGGATGGATGATAAAATAAAATAATATAGTAGCATAAGCTGTACAGACATTGTAAGATATTAATTATCCGTGTATTATATTAATATGATCAATTCACTTACAGAATCCTATACTGTGTTCCAAGTCATGAACCAATTCATGGAGGGGGAATCTCATTGCACACACACTCTCATTAAACAAGTTTATAGTTAGCAAGTATCCCACAGCACATGTGTTTAGGATGTGACATGAAATTCCAAGTACCTGTAGAAAGGACACATGACTTGGGGACAACATGGAAAGTCCATACAGACTCATATTTTCACCCAGGAATCTGAAGCTGTAAGGTAATAACTTTAACCTCTGTGCCACCACATTTCAGCATCAAGACAACTGAGTTGTTATTTTAGTTAAAAAGTGTATAAGATTGTAAACTACATGATATATCTTTCCTGCTCAGAATGTCCTATTTCATAATTGTGCCATGAATTAAAATTCTGTGCTTACTACACAGAGTATGCACATTTCAGTGCCAGATTATATTTTGCTAACCAGCACTAAAATGAACAGGAGGCAGTGAGCCCAACCATTCTGAATTCATTTCTAATTCCATGGTGAGTAAGTAGGCCTATAATTAGATTTGGTCACAAATTGGACAGATGGGGTTCTTGTCAGTTTCACTAACAGACAACAGTTAGATGACACCTAATATTCATTGTTGTTGGTATACACAACTATTAATTAGTGTCCTTTGTGGTGAATAATTTACATCTGGACATAAAGATGTGTACTGCTATCCAAAGTTTATTTAATTTGAGGTTTTAAAATCTATAATATAAAAATCCCAGTTAGGCACATATAGTATGTATAGAAATCAGAAAAAGTAAGCTGACAGTGTAAAGAGATTTCCAGGAGATTTTCCATGCTGATGTGTCTTAGAGGTCTTGACTGTCCCTCCATCGATTCATCCAGTTAGAGGATTGCAGCAGTCCTTAGTCTATTACAGCAGCACTAGGCAAAAAAAAGGAATCATCCCTGGCAAACATACCAGTCTGTTACAGGGCACATGGACACACCGACACCAGTCACCAATCAGTGCTCGTCTGCAAGATGTGGAAGAAAACCAGTACAGGTACAATTTGTCCAGCAGAGGGCACTAGCTCCTTGGATGGACCAGGTTTAATATCTGGAGTTGCACAGTGGAGAGGTTGTTAAACTTGTAGTGAGTCCTCAAAACCACAACAGAGATCAAAAATAACCACAATAACAACATGAATAAGTATATTCTTAGCTTGTATTACAAAATTATTCAGCATCCAAATCCATAAACAGGTGCTGTCTGGAGACTATGGTAAACGGCAACAGTGTTGAATGCAGCAGTCAACTAAGGTGCTCTTGAAACTCCTGTTATGTTCTCCACATGTTTAAGGAATTAGTACAAGTTTAGAGGTGGATGGTAATGGAGGACAGTCCCAGGGTTGAACAAAGAAGCAACACTGGTGCTCCAGTGTGTCCAGGGTCCAGCGGTCATGAGGGCCGGAACATGTCAGAAAGTGGCAGCAATTTTTCTAACTTTAGGGTAATAATGCTTTGATAGCATAAACCAATCAGTGTCTAGTATGGACTTTTGTCTCACCTTTCCAGAAGTATCTGTAAAATAAAGAATTACCTTGGTCTTCCTTCTGGCAGACCACAAGAATGAAAACAAAGACAAGCAACACACAACAAAAAGGAAAAGCAAGTACAGTACTGTAAAATAGTGTTAATAATAAAATTACTGGTACTTATAAGAGAACAAGTCTTATTAAGTACACATACCATAATGAGGACCTGAAAACCCTACGTGAAGAACATGTGAACATGAAGCAGACTGTGGTAGGTCTTTGATTCTGCATCAGGACCTTGGAACTGTGAGGATGCAGTCTTATATTAACATAATGCCCAGGTCAGGACCAGTCTGTTTCAAGACAGATTACATATTTTTTAAATTTCAATATTCCATGAAATTAGTGAGGTACACATTACCTAATCTGTAAGCCTTGATTGTTTAATTTTTTACTGAGTTGTAGCATGTGAGTTTTCTCAAGGGATAAATCAAAAGATTGGGATCTGGACATTCTAAGTGTAATGATGCTGAAAATTCTAATTCTCATGACACATTTAAACAACTCATCAAATTTTACTGAACACTAGTTTGTGGCATGGCACACAAAGCAAACACCATTCTGCTGCACTCTGTCTCTCTTTTTATGTAAGAGTTCAAAATCTCCGTGACCTACTACAGACTAAACCAAATCAACATTGAACATTTGCATTTCTGTGGAACCCCACTAGTCAATGTGAATATCCAAAGTAAAACTGAATGAATCCTGGTGTTAGTTCCAAAAAATATTTTAACAAAGCATTGATTTCAAAATATTTAAATTAATATTTTTAAATTAAATTAAGCAAACAGCAGTGATGCTGAACACACTAATTAATCAAGGACTAGACTGAAGAGATGGGTTGTAACAAGAGTTCAGTGCCACTATGAGCAGATGTTATACACTCTAGAGGACACAGTAACACCAGTGGAACAAAACTGTTGGTTAGAAGGCAAATTCAAGTTAACTAAAGAACAGTATTAAGTCCAGGCCGCAAAACAAACATGCAACCAGCTAATAAACAAAGACTTTGAATGCCATGGAAAGTGCTACTGGCTTAGTATAAGAATATATCAGTCATATAGTATATTAATCAAAAGTTGCAGAGTTTATTACTCACACTCTCAAAACCAGAACAGAGCTTAACCAAGGCAGACAGCACACATTTGGATAAGCAATATAAATGCACTGTGGGTGCAGAACACGCATAAATGTAGCAAAGCGCATAAAAAGATGAAAGTAATAAATTCTCCCCATATGAAGCTCCCTCTGTATTTGTTCAGTATAACTTGTTTCTGATTGTCTGTGCCCATAAGATGGAACTTGGTACCTGTAAATAAGTCTAACTCTGTTTGGTGCCTTCTTCACAGCTAATGTCATCACAAATCCTTCTCTTACCCATTTGTTAGCTGAATTGTTTTGCTAATGTGAGGATCTTCCAGTGTAACATCAGATAAAGAGTCAAGACCCCTTTTCAATTTTGTCTGTAATTAAAGTAGCAGGTGAAATTTCAGGCATTTTCTATTATCTTTATTGTACTTTTTCAAAAACATGTTTGAAAATGATGCAGTTGAATTTGTACGAGGGTAAATAAAAAGATAAAGACAATTTGAAAATGACACGATAATCCACAATGGATAGAAGCTAATGCAATACAACACGTTTACAATAGCTTATGGGTAGTTCGAAAATATACAGTGCAGCACACTACCATTAGCCTAGTTGAAGCCAAGTTCAAATGAGCATGGACGCTCCCCTGTGGGATTGCACCATTGTTGAACAACGTGCTGTACTGAGATTGCTTTGGACAGAGGGAGTGAAACCTGCTGACATTTACTGAAGGGTGTTGGCTCAGTATGGAAGTGAAAATAGCATGGCTTAATTAAGAGATTATAAATGGGTAGAAATGTTTAAAGCAGGAAGATCAAGTGTAACTGACAAAGCTTGATTTGGTTGACCAACTGTAACTGACAAAGCTTGATCTGGTTGACCATCAACATTGTACACACAAACCCACACTGATATGGAAAATGCCTTCATCAGATATCTGCTAAGGATCTACACATGCTATACTGCACGATGACTTCAGGTACTGTAAAGTTTGCACAAGATGGATATAAAAATAGGCTACTGAAAGCCTCAATAGCTTGCACAAGCTAACATCATTTGTTGAATTTCAGCAGGCTTCAGTCCCTCTGTTCAAAGAAATCTCATTATGCCACAATGTTGCAATCCCTCAGTGGAATGTCCATATTCATTTGAGCCTGGCTTCAACTCGACTAATTTTCATGTTTGAAATACCCATAAGTCCGCACGGACTTGTTATTTTGCGTCATTTTCTTTTCGCTATGATTGCCCGTTATTTTCAAGTTGCCTTTACTTTTTGATTTGCTCTTGTAAAATATCAATTGTCCTCAGTAGTGGCTTTGGTTGTACACAGAAGCTCTTGACCAACTTGATGCTGAAAAGTCTGACTAACCAGTCTTGGTATAAAATGCAATCATACACACTAGAAGATCGGCCATAAATAAAAAAAAATCTCGTCTTCAATTCTTTGTGAATCCACAGGTATGTATATATTAATACAAAAGAGTATTTTTTTCCTCATTAAAATTGTATTAATGGAGAGGCCTAATTGGAAGGACATGGCCCACAGTAATGGGTCTGGCCTACTACCTCTACAAGTTTTGATTTTAGTTTTCCATCTATATTCTTTAACAATTTTTTTACGTTCATAATTTTGGCAACAGAAAATACCGTAGGATATAGTTTTCCCAGCCAGGCAGAATTAGAGACACATCTATGTTTAGGGCACCTTTTCTAGCATCTACCCCTCACAGAGGGAGCTGAAAAGATGCTGGAGAGGTCTTAGTTGCAGACACAGCTGCTGAATGACAGGCATTGACACTGGGGGGTATAGTTCTCGTTTCAAAGAACTGCCAAAAGAGTTAATCTGTCCCTCTGTATTATTGGTGCAGGCAGTATCTACAACATAATTCAGTATATATATAACCATCAATTTCCTAAAGCACATTTTTACGCAAGCAAAGAAGAAGGAATCTATTCAGGCAACATCAGTGCAAAACAAACAGTCCTGGATATAACGCCTGGATTGTATGCCTTGGCAAACACATACACAGACACTGATACTCAGCATGAGAGGAAACCAGAAAATCCTGAATTATAAAGAAATTAAACATGAGTGTGGAGGAATATGCAGTATTCACACCATCAGTGACCTGGCAGGGGGATAAATTCTGCAGCACAAACATTAAGCGCTATTCCAGAATGTCTCCCTTCCTGCAGGATATTTATATAAAAAGTTGGAAAGCTGAGAGTTGATCCTTGCACTCTTGCTTCAGCTAGTTTCTGACTCAAACCATATTAATGAGCATATCATGTAATAGGTTTAATACTGGATGGACATTTGTCACTTATTTTCTGTGCTAGAACCTATATGATATTTACTCATTGAATACAATTTGATCTGTTTTTAACAGCTTTAAAAATCAGGTTAAGGTGGTCATGGCTGATTTTATTCCTTAAATGCTACGAATACAGTATGTGCAAAGCAAACAAACTGCTTGTCCTGTTCTTATAAATTCCATATCCCCATGAATGTCTCATACTGTGATATCACTTTCTTATGGAAAGAGAACTTCATCCTGCAGGTCCATTGGAACAGTTGTATCAAGACTGGGAGGACTTTCCCCTCAATGACCACTTTGTGAACTTCTGCTACACTCTTGAAAATAATTGATTCTTTAATGGCACTATGTGATTCTTTACTGTGTTGTGTGTTTACTCATAGAGCAATTGTTTGACAGAGCAGCCATTTCTGGGCAGGATTCTTCACATAGGAAGTTGGTTCTTTGTGCTTTGAAAACTTCCTAATATGTAGAGAATACTTTATGTATGGTAGGCTGCCTAGCAGAGTACTGACAGACTGTGAAAACCTGGACTGTGTTACAGTGTTACTTTATACAGCAAGAGTCCTTTTAAAATCATGACCTATTGATATTTCACAAATCTGTTACTGTCTATTCAATGTTATATACTGTATGGAGCATGTTACTGATTTAAATAAATAAAGGTTATTTCTGGAACCTTCTTGAGGATGGCTCTTTAAAATGGTTTCGCTATGGCATCACTGAAGAACCACTCTGGCACTTTTATTTTTAAGAGCATAGGTGCAATAAGAGGAACACACTGCATTTAAGAATGATTTCCAGTAGAAATACTGGTGAGCATGGACTCATTTTGAAGTTGTAGGTATACAACTTTGTATTATAGTTTCTGTATGACAGCATTTCTGAACCTTTAAGTATTTGCGACCCGAGTTTTCATAACAGTTTTAATCGGGCCTCCCTAACGTTTTTTTTGAAAGGAGCCCACTAACACCAATTTTTTCTTTTTTAATTAATGATATATCATAGATGCATATTTTATTATACCTACTTAACTTTTTTTGACATTTATCTAACTATATATTTATTTTTCTAGTATCAGAATGTAGTTTAAGTTAATTTGTTTTGGTTTCAATAGATGTATTTTTCATATTTTTGATTCATGTTTTCTTTTTTTCACATCTTCGCGCCCCCCTTTTTGTTACTTCGCGCCCCCCTAGGGGTGCCTGCCCCACAGATTGAGAACCACTGCTGTATGCAATGTCTTTTGTCAATGATTATCCCTTGTGCATCTCTATTAAATCTTGCAAAAAATAGCCCACATACAATATTCCAGTCTTTATTTTACATTTAAGTGTACATTAGCTTTTAGAGCTCAAACAGAAGCTGAGCAAACTATAAAAAACAGGTACTCAATGATCTAATGAAGCAAAATGTAATTTATGTGTGCCTGTTGAATGTGAGGATTGAGATGCTTCCATTACTTGCTTGCATTTCATTTTTTCAAAATTGATTATCCACTCGAATACATCCTTTTGTTAAAAGGAAACAGCAGTACCTACCATATTGTGAACAGTAGCTATTGCTTGTTAGTATTTTGAAAAACTAATAACAGAAAATAACATTTTCAGGTCTGCTTAATGTAATTCAGAGTCACCGGCCATGACTTCTTCTGAGAGCATCTGGGACAAGCCAGAGACCAGCCCTGGATGTGGGGGTTGGGGGGTACAGGGTATCAAATCATGTGGCACAAAGTGTCCATAATTGTTCCAATCTTCTGTAACATTGAGAGCAGTGATGACTGGGGTTTAAACCTTATAGTGGCATGTGCAAGCTAATTAAAGAGAATATTTCTACTAAAGAGGCGCTGTATAGATAGATAGATAGTATAGTACTGTACCTTAATCTGTCCTTGATCCCAGTTCTTTATAAAGTCATCTCCCTGCTACAGTAAGTGCATCAAAAGC
The DNA here is from genome assembly GCF_900747795.2 of Erpetoichthys calabaricus. NCBI lineage: Eukaryota > Metazoa > Chordata > Cladistia > Polypteriformes > Polypteridae > Erpetoichthys > Erpetoichthys calabaricus. The sequence goes on from NC_041394.2 coordinate 297,914,604, forward strand.
CTAATTGGTATGTGGATGTGAATCTTTCTTTGAACTGAGCACAGAAGGACGGGTGAAGGCTATGGCAGTCCGATATCCAGAGAATAGTCTGTCAGCAGCTGGGAAACAAACACTAAATGACAAACAATAGAAAAACTCGTGCCTCGTACATCTTGGAGAATAAATACAAGGAATGATTAAATAGTGCGCTGAAAAGAGCGATAAACTGCGATATCTCAAAAAAAAACCATATCTTTTGCTGAAGTTCATAATATTCAGACCTGTAATTTACCACATGAATGGCTACAAAGTGAGAAATGCCTGGAGACCGGACATGTAGTCATCATCTGTCATGTCATAGAAAGTAACGCATTAGTATTTTGACAGTGTTCAACATTCCTTGCATATGCATTAAAAAAACAAAAGTGTGGATTGTCTCAAGTCTTTGAACAGTAGGCATTTGTAAATTTTAAATTATTGTCAATGTTTTGATTGATTTTTTTTTATTATTATAATCTAGGTCAGGGGTGTCAAACTCTGATCCTAGAGGGGTGCAGTGGCTGCAGGTTTTCATTCTAACCATCTTCTTAATTAGGGCCCATTTTTGGCTGCTAATTAACTTCTTTTGCCTTAGTGTTAATTAACTTGACTCGGGCCCCTTAGTTGTTTCTTTTTCCTTAATTAGCAGCCAACCAATAATGAGACACAAAACGAACCAAAACGTGACCAGCTCACCTGTGCCCATCACACAATATCTAAAATTAAAGAACAGTTAAGGTCTTAGTAAAATTGATCAGCTCACCAAAACATTTTGACGGTGTTCTTAGAAAAAACAGAAAATCAACAGTTTTGGAAATGTCTGCTGTGGCAGAATGAGAGTAGCAACAAGCAATGGAATTAAATAACGGGTTTAATTAACAGCAAGAATCGGCTTCTCATTAAGAAACTGGTTGGAGTGAAGCTGGTTGGAGTTTGAAGCCCCAGTTTAGCTGAACATCTGTCAGCTATTTCATGTTTCATTTCTATTTGGCTACTGTTTAACAATGAAAAGAATCAATTCAGAAGACTGAATCCTTAAAACCAGAACTATTAAACTGAACGGAAAAGTAGTTAATTAGCAGTGAAAACTGGTCACTGAATAGGAAAAAGGTTAGAATGAAAACCTGCAGCCACTGCGGCCTTCCAGGACTGGAGTTCGACATCCGTGATCTAGGTATTCTTTTTAGCCAAGTTAGGATCAATAAGGGCCAGAGTCTAATTCTTCAGCAAAAGGGTGCAGGAATGGAACACTCCCTAGATGGGATGAGAGGTCTAGCACAGGGCCCACAAAACACTGGTACATAGACACCCACCTCCACTTCAAGTATTGTGTTAGTCTGACAGCATATCTTTAGTTTATTTGTATTCACATTTACATTTTTTTGCTTAGCAGTTGCTTTTATCCAAAGAGACTTACAAAAAAGGTCAACATAATCAAGTAACTTCTGCCTGGGAACCGTTTGGGAAAAAGTGTTACAGGACATGGTTAGAAAATTGATTTCCACAAGTAAAAAGCTCAAACTAAAATATAAGTGAGTTACAGTTCTCAGATTCACAAAACCTGATAGGTATCAGTTAGACAGAAATTCACCAAACAAAAGAGTCTTCAAAGACTTCTTGAACACATTAAGGGAGTCAGAGTTTCAAATGAAGGTGACCAGCTTGTTCCACCAACTAGGAGCTACCCATGAAATGAGTCTGGACTGACATTTGATACCATGTAGAGGTGGCATCACCAGATGTGAGTGGTCGAGAAGGAACACAGGACCTCATAAGTGTTTCTCTCTCTCTCTGTCTCTTTCTGATAGACCCACTGAGTATGTGTAGGCAAGCATGAGGGATTTCAATGTAATACGTGACACTGCAGGAACCAGTGACCTGAAGAGAAGAGTAACATGTGCCCACTTCAGCTGGCTGAACACAGTGCTGCTTCAATCTGAATCATCTACAGTGGCTTGATGGCACATGCCAGTGCTCCTGCCAAAAGAGAATTGCAGTAGTCCAACTGTGATGAGACCTATACCAGGTCTGCTTTGTATTTGTCATCCATATTTGGAATTAAATGTAAAGAACTAGCCAAAGTAAACTACCATCATACTATGCCTAATTAGAACACTTGGATTTTTTTTTTAAATATTTGGGTTTGTTACAGTAATGTCAGCTGTCAAATAAAATAAGTCTAGGCAAAAGAAATAGCTACCCCATATAAAAATGTGAATAACTATTGAAGAAGAAGTCAAAACAGAATGTGTAAAAAAAATCGGATTATTATCGCCTGATTAAAAGCTAATACAGAATTTATCTTACATATAAAGCAGATTAACAATCTTGTGATCATGTATATACAAGTAAGCCCGCGATTCGCTAGCGAATTGGAAGTCCAAGAATGGCAATCAGTTCTTGTTCTGTCCGATATCTGGATGGATGACATATCATGGAGGGTGGGTGCGTCTGGGGAAATGTTATTTAATTACATAAGCATATCTGTACTAAAGCGGTTTCGTTTTGTGGAGACGTGATTCCGTTGCCTTTGCTGACACTGACTGGTGGCATTGTGGAGCACAGCAAGTTTAGTGTACAGGTTGTGGTGTTTGTGTGCCAGCCACTGAGTCTGGGAAGCCGCTGGGTTAGAGTCTGTGATCGTTATGTGATCTATATCACTGGCACAGTGGATTAGAGCAAGTGTAGCTCACAGGTTGTGTTGTTTGGGCACCACCTACTGACTCTGGGAAGCCGCTGCGTTTGACTCTGGGGCGGGCGCCACAGCGCATTACATTGTGTTATTTGGGCGCCACCTACTGACTCTGGGAAGCCGCCGCGTTTTGGGAAGTCGCTGCGTTTGACTCTGGGGCGGGCGCCGCCGCGTTTTGGGATGCCGCTGCATTTGACTCTGGACTCTGGGGCGGGCACCAAGGCCGCAGTGCGCATGCGCCTCGGTGCGTCCACCGTGCGTCCCCATGCATATATTAACTATGGTTTAGTAAGATAGATGTTTTCATCCAGTTGATGCTTATAAACCACAAGGGGGTGTCAGAGAGCTGCAGACACAGTAATACAGTCCACAATATAAGAATATAAATACAATAAAGAGTTTTTATTCCACAAAGCACCTTCCAATTAACACCTCTCCAACAATTAGCCACAATCTTATATATAAAGCAGACTGTGACAATCTTGCGGTCTTGTATGTATGTTATCAAGTTGACACTCGGAACGTTTCTGGTGTGCTCCTTAAAAGCAACTGAGAGTTTTATCATGAAAAATCCACAGTATTATTTGTTTGTCATTTAATATTTGTTTTTGTTAATTATATTATCATCTTGCATTATTCATATTGTTTAGCAATGTTGTAGTGGTAATAGAATTAAATCATCATAATAATATTAATTTAATTCACGTTTTTCTTTTCGTCGTCAAAAATTCTGCATGTAAAAACTTACATGCTACTTATTACTACACCACAAAACAAAATGAATCTGTCAAGTTGTGTTTTTTTTTTTTTATTATATTTTTCTCAAACAGTTAAAAAAAAAAAAACGGTATTGTCCTCCCAGGCAATGACGAGTATTTCAGCTAGTAAATTATAATATTGATGTTGCATTCGTACGACTTATCCTAATACAGGCCGGCACCCTCTCCATTGTTGTTTCTTACACAACCCAGTGCTGCTGGGATGACCCTGAAATGTAACAGAATTAAAGAATGGATGGCTGGATGGATGGATGGGGTTTGTTCTAATACATAGCCACGAGGGTATAGTAATTAATATGATTGTTTCCAAATCATTCATAGTGTTAAAATTAGACACACAAAATTTGTTAAATTGTGAAAACTTAACAGCTTTGCAGATGGCACAATTAATTGAGTAGCTGGTCATTCCCCATTATATAGAGTATCTTCAGTCTTCTATTATTCTCCTTCAGGATCAAATTATATGTCATATAGCGGGTTGGATAATGGATGGATGGATGGATGACGACCACACATAATGGTTCCCAGATTTCCCTGATTAGAAGTCATGTGAATAAGATACATTGGACACCTGGGGCCTCATGCATAACACCATGCGCAGAATTCACACTAAAACATGGCGTAAGGACAAAAGCAGAAATGTTCGTACGCACAAAAAAATTCAGATGCATAAATCTGTGCAAATGGCAACTTCCACGTTCTTCTGCTCCATAAATCCCGGTCAGCATGAAAAGTAAAGCACGTGCACGCGCCTGGTGCCACTCCCCAAACTCCTCCCAGAATTTCGCCTCTTTGAATATGCAATTCAATATAAATAGCCCTTAAGCTCAGCGTTCTGTGAAAAGGCAATGGCAAAAGCACGGGGGGAAATAGAAAAATTTCAGCAAATACCAAGTGGAGGGAAGGAAGAACATACTATTTGTTGGTTTAAACAGTGGTATAAACAACAAAAGGAATTTGACTGAGTGACATAGATTGTTGGAGAAATCGAAAGCTCAAGTTCACAAAGTCACACAGTGCCCGAAATAAAAAAAGAAGTTGTCAGATATCAAAGTCACCGTGAAAAGGCGAGTCGTAGCCCACCATCTGAGTGTCATATGAAAGCTTATTAGGGTACAGAGAAAAAAAATTAGGCACACAGTGGGAAAAAAGCACGAAATGTCAACTTTAATCTTGAAATTTCCACTTTAATCACGTAGTTTATTTTGTCATTAAAGTAGAACATCATAAACTTCATCTTAAAATCATTTAATTTACTAGTTTCTCAAATCCCACCATAACTAAAGTAGCACATTAAATGCTTTGTTTTGTATTTGATCTTCTTTGTGCTCTATGTGTGTGAATCACATCATGCTTCTTAAACAGGCTTTCTCTTCCTCCGACAGGACACAGAATCCATTACATTCGTGATATTACAGCTCTCTGAATAATTAAAATACTGAAATGTATTCTTGATATCATTTTCATAATGATAGGAGTTAAAGCATGTTATTAAACATGGGAACACGGTGGCTTAGTGATTGTTCATGTCTCACGCAAGATGCTTGCTGCGCCATGCACGACCTTCGATGAAATAATTTATTGCAGCAGTACTGTCTCTTTCAAAAGTACTAACCCCCAAGTCCTGTCCTTCCTTTTCTTTCTCCAAATACCCAATTGCCACACAATCAGCTCTGTAATAGATGTAAAACCATCTGTAAGCTTAGAACGCAGATTCTTCTTCTTCAATGTTCTTTTAAGGAACATTGAAATATCTTCGTAGTTCATGTTTAATTATTCTATCCATCTGTCCTTCCAGTGTCGCACCAGCCCCAGCAAGAATACAGCGCGAGGCACCGTGTCCTCACATGTTTAATTATTAACAATATATATTATTTAAATGAAGTTAAAGTTTTATCTGTATAATATAATAAACATATTTTGCTGCATTTCATCTTAAAAATTATATCGTCATCATATGTAAATACGCGCTTTATAAAGTGGCTCAGGTTGTGCAATATTATAACTGTATAGCAAGTTTACAGTGAGGTAATTGTACTTATAAGTACAAAGTGTTCTACAAGGAGCACTTGATGGACTGATTGAGTGCGTTTATAGTTCTTGGGATGAAACTGTTTCTGAACTGCGAGGAAAGGCTCTGAAGTGTTTGCCATATGAGAGGACTTCAATAGACAGCGTGGATGAGGCAGCGTGTGCTTGATGCTGTATACCGATAATTCTCTTTCCAATCAGCTGCTGTAGAGCTGTGATTCCTCACTCAGATACAGTGATATACATACTGTAAATGCTCTGCGTGGTGCAGTGAGAGTAATATGGAAAAAGAAGATCCACTGTGGCAACCCCTAACGGGACCAGCTGAAAGAAGAAGGAGGTGCAGTGAGAGTAACAACGCTAAAGCAGCTATGGTATTTAGAATAGTTTGACCATTCTGTGGACCATTATATTGTTACAGATTAATTACAATCAGATGCATTAAACTAATAAACAATATGTGGTTAATTTCAGTGTATTTATAAAGCCGCATCAGAGATGTGGATCTAAAAAAGAAAGGGAAACCACACTGGAACAGTAGCACTGTTTTGACGCTGGATGGCGCCAGTTTGCAAAACTGAGCGGAGAATTTGCGTATGCCAGGGTTTTAGCTAACATGAAAATGTGCGTGGCTTTACGGCAAGTTTAGGTTTTATACATCGCGATTTTAGCGTGGAAACGGGAGTAAGCAACATTTTTGTGCGTACGCATCGTTTATACATGAGGCCCCTGGTTACTCTATATATACTCCATAATGGGAATTTACATATTTTTCTTAGGTTGAGAAAATACTGCACCTGCATGCAGCCAACACATCACATTGTCATCCCTGGCTCCATACACTGAATATGCCCTAGCATCCAGTGACCCAAAAAAAAGAAAATGTGGGAACAGAAAGTCAATGGATTAGTATTATACACCTTCAGTCAAAAATGCGTAATCTGATTTAGCAACAGAACACATAAAACAATAGAGAGACTGTGGATGGTCTACAGAAAAAAGTCACAGCATTAAAGTAGAATATTAAAAATCAAATCAGATTAATTTTTGTATTCTTTCAGACGGATAAAGTAATAGAATACCACAGTGCACAGCACAATTTTGTCATAAACAGATGGTGTGGTGATGTAGTGGTTAGCAGTGGTTAGCACCGTCACAGGTTCATCATCCTAGGTTTGATTCCCATGCCCAATCATTTTTCTTGTGGAGTTTCCCAAATTTCCCTATGTCCTTTTCTCCAATCTTCCTACGACATCCTTCAAAGTCATGCTGATTAAGCTAACTAGCAATTCCTTATTGATCCTGAATGGATGTGTGCATGAGTGGCCCTGTGATGAAGTGGCACCTTGTCTAGTCCTGCTTCCTGCCTTCTGTCCAGTACTGTTGGAAGGTGCTCCAACCTCCATGACTCTATGTTGAATTAAATGGCTATATTATTATATTATGTCATTTTATTAGTGTAAACGCAGGTAATTTCTTGAGCACTAAAAATATGACACTTTTGTGCATAGCTTTGGTGACAGTAAAAAAATATAAGGGACATTGCAAGAGTCACAGCAAAAGAGCCAATCTTTCGGGGATTAGCAGGGGACTACCATAGGTTGTTGTCTGTGTTTCCATGATTGCTTGTCCCCTAAGCAGCTTTATGAGATTCTTAACACTCGCCAATGTTTTTGATCTCAGGAATGGCTGGAAGCTTTAAAGTAAATCAAGGACAATCTTTGCAGTGATTCAGTATTAAAAGGTCCTGATTTCTCAAAGGAATTTCTCATACAGGTTGACTCTTGGGAAACAGGGCTGTGAACAGGCTGTGCTGGCAGTAGGAAGGAATCAAGCATGCACTTCTGATTGTCTGTCATGTCAGAAAGCTGACTTGGTTACTAAACAGGAGCAGGCACATCTTACAGATTTCAGAATTACAACACAAGCTTATCGTAAACATTTAAAGCAATCACATTAAATAGTGAATACAAATATGAAACCAGACAGAACTGCTGTTTTGGTAGTGATAATAAATTCAAAAGTGTATATTTCAGCAGGCATCCCACACTAAAGCAATTCCTAAGCCCTGGTAGGATAGGCATTCTTGCCCCAATATTAAAAAAAAAGAAAACCATGAGAATTATTGGCCAGTTAGCTTATCCTTTTTGACAGACAAATGAATGAAAAGAGGTCTAAAATTTGAAATGGAAAATCTACACATGTGTTAGTAGACAGTCAGTACAGGTATAGATGGTGGATCCTCCTTTAATAGTATGTATGTTGTGGGTTCATTAGCAATCAACAAAACCATTTCATAATAGTAAGGTGAATGATACTTTACATGTCATACAGTGTCCCATGGAAGGATGCAGGGGACATTCTGTGAGCACTATATCAGGCAGTGCTAATGAAAAAGAAGCCAAGTCCTTTGATGTACTGTATGTATGCAAATAGATGAAGACCTGGTCTGCACACCAAAAAATAATTATGGTGTACAGAGCTTTTTATAAATTAGCTTTACAGATCAGGATGCATGTGCCATTATCTATCTGCAGATCTAAGGTGTCAGCTACCCTCTGGACACTGTCCTCTGCCATATTGGGGGATTTCTTCTGATCTTTCCCAGGATGCCACTTTCTCTCTGTCCTTTTGTTTCTCAAAGTTTCACTTATGGGACACCACTCATGCAGATAATTTTGCCACACAATTAACTGCCAATTATGTTCTTTAGTTCCTGTTTGGGAATCTCCCAACTTGCCCCAGCAACTCTTTTCCAGACAGGTACCTTATCACAGATTTTGCTCACAATACAGCATAGAAGAACCCGAAATGAAATAATGCATTTCATATTCAGTGAGTATCTGTGGATTTAAAATAAAACACGCAAACAGGCCTGACTGATATCCTCTACTATCTAATGGCATATGTTGCAAGAGTATTTGGTTCTAAGCTTGCTTCTGCATGCCATCAATTCCCTATGTAGCTAGAGTTCCGTTTCAAATTATGTCAAATCCATTCACTGTAGGCATTAGACTCTGGCAAGTGTGCATCTGGTCTCCTCTCCTCTTCATGATTTTCTTAAATAGGGTGTTAAGGATATCAGTGTCTTTAAGGTGGCTTGGAGAGTATTCAATTTGGGAACTTAAGTGTCACACCTCTGTTGTTTAGAGATGGCATTATTCTCTTTGTCTAATCAGAGCGTGATTCTGGCTCGTACTTGAGTGGTTTACATTTAAATGGGATATGGCTGGGATGAGAATCAGCATCTCCAAATTTAAAATCATAATCTTCTCCTGGCATAAAGTTTCTTATGGTTTCTTCTCTTCAGGTAAGGGATGATCAGGGCCCCCAAGTGTAAAATTTTAAGCACCCTGTGGTCTTTTTCTAAAATGAAAATAGATGTAATTGTGAGATTCAACACACAGTAGTGTAGTAGTTTTGTGGATATTGTATCAGGCTATACTAATGAAGAGGGAGCCAAGTATTTTGATGTATGTTGATTTACTGGTAAGTGTACATGTGCATCCTCTGCTATGGTCACAACTTTTGGGTAGTGAACAAAAAAAAATGAGGCTCCTACAGAGAGTGGCTGGGCTAACTCTCCATGACAGGTGGGGCAGCCTAGCAATACAGGAATATCTTAGAAGAAGACACAGATCCAGCCAAGTTTCAGAGCCTTTCATTTCATAAAGTAGCCAGAAATAACAGCATCTTCTTCTTTGTTGATGGGGATAAGACCCCACTGTTGGCAGAATAGTCAGTACAAAGTCTTCTGAGGCTTTACACTGCTTAACTCTCAGACAAACACATGGCTTCCTCTGTCATGATGCAGCTCTCTGGTGATCTGGAGAAGATAGGCAGAAGTCACATCCTGGGAAAATTCAAGGTCTGGTGCTATCAGTTCTCTTTGTATCAAAGCCTGATGTGTGCGGTTAAATTGTGAGAGATCTCCTCAACAACAGAACTGGAGATTGCCTCAAAGGCCAATAATTATATCCACAAATGGCAAGGTACTGAAATTGCTGCACTTCTGCAACAGGCAGGAGAAGGTGAGGCTCATGTTCGAGCTGAGAGACAAGACCAGCCCATCAACTTCACAATGGTGGATACACTTCATCAGTCAAGGAGATGGCACACAAAACATCAACCAGAGGGAGTGGTCTATCCTGACACCATGTGAGACTACCACAACTTTACTCTGGAAACAAACATTGTCCAGGGCAGTGGTCATGATCGAGCTCACTGTCTCATGGGAGGAAGGCATGGAGTCAATCTTTGAGAAGAAGAAGAATAAGTACAGTGTACTGACCATGGCATGCACAGAAATAGATGGAAGGCATCTACCTACCCAGTAGAGGTTGGCTGCAGAGGCATTGTTGGAAAATCCACAAGCATTTCAAGGCACTTGGAATTATTTGGTCCAGACGAAAGAAGGCACTCGAGGAAATGGTTGAAGAGGTGCAGCAAGGGAGTTTCTGGCTATGGCTCAAAAATGAAAGATGCAAAATTGCATAAAAAGGATCTTATGGTGAGCTGCAGGAAGTGGTAGGGAGAAGTTCCTACTGCTGCCCCACCACCTGGAGATGTTCTATAGAGGGTGGCTCCCAGATGACAACCCTGCAGCTGTCCCGATGGCAGCACCAGTGGTGTGACAGGCAGCAATGCCCAGCAGGTAGAGAATTTCTGTGCTTCCATCTTCCATCTAGTCCTCACAGGTGGCACAGTGGTAGTGCTGCTGCTTTGCAGTAAGGAGACTTTAGAAGATTGTGGGTTTGCTTCCCGGTTCCTCCCTGTGTGGATAGCGCTTTGAGTACTGAGAAAAGCGCTATATAAATGTAATGAATTATTATTATTATCTAGCGATGGGAAGCAGGTCTGCAATTCCAATGCTTATTCATGTCTGAGTCCATTCCATTTTAGTTCCCAACAGTGTTTTCTGGAAGTGACCTATTTAATAAAATTTTAGTAAAAATACATGTGTTTGGGAAATTGTGAGCATATGCCTGGATGACTTTATATGTGGATTATGTGACAAAACTAACGTGAAATTTTTTTATGAACATTCTGATAGTGTTAATTGTTCTCCAGTGTTGGTCACCATAGACTTCTGTTCTATCTCCATGTTTTTATCTCTGTTCTGCATGAAAACACACATTACAGATTTTTCTCAGCCATCACTACAAAGAACATGGGGTAAGCAGTATATTTAAAAAATAATCTTTTTTTTTTTTGGTGGAGTATTCCTATCAGTGTCATGAAAAACTCTTTACACCAACACAGGCCACATACAGAGATGCAGTTCTTTCCAAAAGAAAAGATTATTTTATTTACATTATCTGCTATGATTAGATTGTGTTTCTCCTCATTTTAGGAAATAAGATGGCACAATCAGTCCTGAAACGAGTGATTAGACAATGCAAAGTACAACGCAACTGTCTCTTTCTCTTTCCCTTAATACCTGATCCTGTCATCATCCTTGACAGTAATGTTTAATTCTGACATGTCAGCTTTAATCAAAACATATACAGTGTGACATTTCATTGCGGGTGGAAAGATATTCTGTCACAACTTCTTTACATTTTTGCTGATGTTTTTAGAGTCAACTCACACAAAAAAAAAGACAATGACAACATCACCCCTCAACTAAATAGGCTATTCTGGCTCCCTGTCCAACACTGAATCATCTGGAAAACGCATAAGCTTCAGAATACCTGTAACCACAGCTTATTGGCTTTCAAAAATCTATTCTTAGATAAACCAGCTGTTTTCTTTGTGATAACACTATTATATACAATTCTATAAAAACACTGAATTATTATTGTGAATCCTGATCACCTGACATCTCTTCCTGGGTTTACCTCTGAAATACCCTCAATCATAAGATTTAAATCACGACTTTCTATCCCTAGCATTGTAGTTCTAAGTTTTCTGCATGTAATTCTGCTAAAATGACACTTTTGTACCTGCAGTTGTTTACTCTTCTGTGCTCTCCAGCAATTTTAACAGTCAAGCAGCTTTATTTTATAACCACAATCAGTAAAAAACTATCCATCTATTTATGCACTAGTAAGTGCTTGAGGGGACATTGTTCCAGTTTGCTTAGGGAATAAGTAAGGCTCTTGTTAGCACTGTTAGTTTATTTGCTAAATTATTGAACCACATCTGTCAATATTTCAATACTATATACCTTGTATACAGTACATACAAGCATACATATAAAAGACAAAATGGTGGTAAGTGCTGCTGCCTCATAGGTCAAATCTAAATCCTGTGCCCAATCATTGTCCTTGTGGAATCTTGAGTTCTCTCCAGGTCTGCAAGGGATTTCCTCCAGGTAGTTCTGCTTTGAATGTATATCCCCAAAGACATGCATGTTATTTTGAATATAATCTCTAAACTGACCCAAGTGTGTGTGTGGCTCCTGTGATGGACTATAATTTTTTTTTTTTTTTTTTTTTATATTTTATTCATTTTCATTGTAATCATTCCATACAAATAGATCAATTTATAACCAAACAAATTAAAGACAAATCAAACCCCACCCCTGAGAAGGAGAGCTTAGCTAAAGGAGAATTGCTTACGGCTTTTTAATAAGACAACATTAAGCAAAGGAAAGGGAGAAATAAATATATATGTAAATAAGAGATGGAGAAGGGAATTAAATGCAGTAATAGTTATTTCTCTTATTCTAAAATAATATTGATCAGATCCTGCCAGGTTTTGAAAAAATTTTGTACAGATCCTCTAACTGAGAATTTGATTTTTTCCAATTTCAAATAATATAAAACATCGGTTTCCCACTGACTTATCAGAGGAGAGTTAGGATTCTTCCAATTTAACAGAATGAGTCTGCGTGCCAAAAGTGTAGTGAATGCAATCACCGTTTGCTTGTCCTTTTCCACTTCAAGTCCGTCTGGAAGAAAACCGAACACAGCTGTTAGTGGGTTAGGAGGGATTGTGATACTAAGGCTGTCTGAAAGGCACTTAAAAATTTTTGTCCAAAATGATGTTAATTTGGTGCAGACCCAGAACATGTGACCCAGTGAGGCAGGAGCTTGGTTGCAGCGTTCGCAGGTTGGATCTTGCCCTGGAAACATTTTGGACAGTTTTAAGTGAGACAGATGAGCTCGATATATAATTTTTAGTTGAATAATTCTATGCTTTGCGCATATGGAGCTCAAGTGAATTCTCTGCTTTGCTACCTTCCACTCCTTTTCTGATATATTGATTAAGAGGTCTTCTTCCCAATGTCCTCTTGGATCTTTGAAAGGTAGGGACTCTAATAGGATTTTATATAATGTGGAAATGGTGTTTAATTCCTCGGCATTGAGCAGTATTTTTTCCAGCATTGTGGAGGGTGCGAGGTGGGGAAAATTGGGCAATTTCTGTTTAACAAAATTTCTAATTTGAAGATAGTGAAAGAAATGTGTAGCTGGGAGGTTGAATTTTGAATGTAATTGTTCAAAAGATGCAAATATGTTCTCTATATAAAGATCTCTGAGCATTTTAATCCCAAAACTTTTCCAGGTATTAAAAACTGGATATGTTTGCGAGGGTTGAAAGAGGTGGTTTTCTTGCAGAGGTGCCAATGGACTATAATTTCTTACCTCGAAAAATATTTCTTTTTGGTTTATGTGAATTTTGGTTTCTGCCTGTTGCTACTAAAATTTTTCCAGGTTGCTTGGACTCTGTAGTCTTTTCAGCATAACTTTGATATTGTGAACTTTTCAGTTCTGACTTGGGGTTTGAAGGCTAGAGCCCCTTTAAGTGATTCATTGGTTGATTTTTTTGTGGCACAATTTAAATGATATGTGAAGTTGCCCAACTCTCAATTTTAAATTAGCCGTAATTATCATGAATAATGTCGATCACTTACATACAGTATGATTTAGCACTTTGCCCACTGAACACAAATTGTAAATTTATGAATATTCAACAGAAAAATATATTGATAGATCATCATTTGTGTGATTTTTTTTTTTTATGTCAGCTGTCAATTTATCATTACTGGTGCTGGTAGCCTAATATATTGTGAAATGGAGTGGCAGCATTCCTCCCTAAAAACCTCCACTGTTGTGACACCATTGATCTTTTTCTGCCTCGTCCCTTGACATCCCTTTCTCTGACATTCTCACTTGTGCTCAACATAAAATTTTGCTGCTGGTTTTTAAGTCACTATTTGGGTATGCTCCTGCCTAATAATCTGAATTGTGTGTTATGCACCAGCCATCCAGAGAGCTTCAATCTACCGGTCAGCTGTCTCTTGTTGCATCTGTTGCTCCTCATCTGTGGAATTCTTTACCTAATTACACTAAGGAGTCACCTTCAATTGTACTGTTTAAAACTAGATTGAAGACTCATTTCTATTCTCTGGCTTTCTTTGACCTTCAGTTACACTGATGGTTCCCTCTTCTTAGTCATTTGTTTGTTTCAATTTACTGGTGGTGTATTATGTTTTATTGTATTTCTTCTATTTAATTTATTTATGTTTATTGAATGTTACATTGTAAAGCACTTAGGCTACAACATGACTGATATTGTTTTAAATATCCTCTATAAATAAATTGACATTGCCCAAAGGCAACACCATGCTTCCCAAGATCTCCAGCATCAATGTGCAAGTTCCAATGAATTTAAACAGAGGACTGGGTGTCATGCATGCTTGATCATCTCTCTGTCTCACTTGCTTGTTCACATATACTCACTACATAGTTTATCACAAAGGCCCAGGTCCTCCTGACAGCATTCATTTCTCAAGTCAGTGTGGCCCAATTCGAATTTTCATGAAAAAATACAACCATGTCTACAGTATATACAATTTATTGTGGCCACTATGGGGTACCTCGGAGCTTTGAACACTTGACACAACTACTACACACAGAGTCTCAGGTTAAAATAAAGTTATTTTATTTTATAACAGTACCTTAAAAGGCTTTTACTCAGTCCAGCACAGTACAATACAATAAATCAATGCTTTTTCATCTCCAACAACTTCCCCATAGTGAGCATTGTCTTCTTCTTCCTAACTCTGACTCATACAGTGAGGTGAGGTGCCACCTTTTATGTTGGACCCAGGAGTACTTCTGGTGCCATGGCATTGAATGGCAGAATCCCTTCAGGGTCATAAAGAAGCTGCACAAAACAGGGAGAACCTCTCTCGGAAGGGCCTTCTGGCAGCACCCAACAGGGATGCCCTTGCAGACTTCAAATCTAAGGCAAACCTGTGGGTGTCCAAACTAGGACCAAGCCAGAGGAGCACTGTCACCTCTTGTAATGGGGGATGAATTGTTCTTGATACAGTATGTCTCCCCCAGTCCATCCATTAACCTTTGACCCAACCAGGTTGCACCTCCATTCATGTTGTCCTTCCATTGTGGCCTCCTATCTGTGCAAGGAATTACCTTTCATTCTAGGTGGGATGTCAGTCCATCTGTTATGGAAGTCACACTATGTATGAATTTTTCTTTGAACCATGTGTTTTTTGTTTTTTTTTGCAGGCAGGTCTCTTGTCTTTTTCTACATAGAACTACATTCAAATTGTTACTCACACTATGTCATTGTGGTCTCTGATCATTACAACTGCATTTTTAATCTCATTTGCAGCCTTTTTCTCCATGCGGAAAAGTCTGAGGGAATTTACTCTAGTGCAGAAGGGAGAAGAGGGGTGTGCAGACAGATAGAATCAACCTGCATGCTTTTCAGTTGTGCTTCTTCTGTGCTAAAATCCATTGGCCTGGGCATGTGGCTACCGGTGAGTCTATGGAGAGATCCTTGATTGGATCAGCTTACGAATTTGGGCAAAATGACTACAGATGGTGTTTTTTCTGACCCAAATTGAGAAGTGCAAGGTTGGACCAGAGGTGTGAATGTGCAGACAGAATGGGAGCATTCATGTTGCATTAGAGGTATTCATTGTGTCATACGTTTTCATTCTGTTTGTCTTTGAAATTAAAACACAAATACTTTTTAAACTTACACTTTTACTGTAAAACTTCAGTAAAAACAATTTTTTGAATGAACTTTACGTAAATATCGCATCGAATTTTGATTTCATGTTTGGACTTACATTTTAACAATGCTAATATAACTGCCCGTGGGTGAATATCGTTTCTTTCTCTCTAATAAATAAACCAACTTTTTTGAATGTTTGTCCCTGTGATTTGTTAATTGTCATAGCAAAAACTATTCTAACAGGAAACTGTAAACGTTTTAATTCGAATGGCAAATCAAGATCTCCTTTGGTGTCTAATGTTATTCGCCAAAGATGTACTACATTACCTTTTTGTCACCTGTTAAAATTTTACATGTCATTGCCGTGTAATCGATTAACAATTTTCACGTTTCATCGCTTCTCGGTGCTAGGATTGCCCGTTTACTCATTTCTTCTGTTGATAACCCTTCGGGATGAAATTCATCAATAAGATTTCAACATAATAAGTCTTCTTTTATTGGTAACTTAAAGTGAGGAAAACATAAAAACAAAAGCATTCGCACAAATGGGAGGTGAGTGGAACATGGGTGTGGTTGTAAATGGTTGAGAGGAGGGCTGGACTTGACAAAATCTCTTGGCAAAAGTCTCTTCTCAAGATTTTCTTTTATAATATAGAGATAATCCAAAGCAGGTCTGGAAGGGACTAAAAACAATTACAGGACTGGGCCCTAAAATGAATGTGGATTTTCCAGCTGACAAAGACCACAAGCTTTTAGCTGATGAACTGAATAACTTTTATGCCAGATTTGAAAAAAGTGATTTCAGCACCCAAAATACAGAAATAAAGGAGATGCTTTATAAAAACACCAGGTATTCTGCTGTGATTGGGTTCAGTTTAACTGAAGTGGAAAAAGGCTTGCGGAAGGCCAAAACAAACAGTGCAGTGGGACCAGACGGCATATCAGGCCGGCTCTTAAAGTCTTGCTCTAAGCAGCTCTCCCCAGTTTTTCATTTGCTTTTTAACTGGTCTCTGACCTGTGGTATTGTACCAAATCTGTGGAAACAATCAATCATCACCCCTGTATCTAAGGTTTCTAGGCCAAGCTGTTTAAATGATTACAGACCAGTGGCACTTACATCTATTCCAATGAAATGCTTTGAACACTTGGTGAAAAACATTTTAATGACAGAGACAAAGTCTTTTCAAGACAACAATCAATTTGCTTATTGTGCAAACAGAAGTGTGGAAGATGCTCTGCTTGTTATCTTACATCAAATCTACACCTTTCTTGATCAGCCTGGTTCATATGTCAGAGCACTATTTTTGGATTTTTCTTCAGCGTTCAATACTATACAGCCTCATATACTGATTGGGAAATTAAACAGTATGAATGTAAATCCATTTATCACACTATGGATTCAGAACTTTCTTTTAAATCGTTCACAGACAGTTAAAGTTCAGGACACTTTTTCAAAAGCTCTTCATTCAAACACAGGAAGTCCACAAGGGTGTGTCTTATCACCATTACTGTTTACTCTGTACACAAGTGACCTGAGACAGAACAATGACCACTGCTCCATTATTAAGTATGCGGATGACACCATGATCATAGGATGCATATCTGGGGAGGATGAAAGCCACTATCTAAATCAAGTGGACTGTATGGTAATCTGGTGCAATAAAAACTCTCTCAGTCTGAATGTAACAAAGACCAAAGAAATGATATTTGATTTTAAGAGACAGAAATCTGTATGTTCACCTATTGTAGTTCTGGGAGAGGAGGTAGAAATAGTGAATGAATATAAATACTTAGGAACTTACTTAGATAACAATCTTAACTGGAATACAAATACAAAAAAATTATTTTCTAAGTGCAACCAGCGCTTATTTCTCCTCCATAAACTCAAACTATTTAAAGTAGACAAGGACCTCATGTTGTCCTTCTATCGTAGTATGATCCAGTCCATGATCACTTTCAGTTTCATTGCCTGGTTTAATAGTCTGACAAACCAAAACTCAAAAAAGCTCCAGCAGATTATGAAGTATGCAGCTAAAGTTATTGGGGCTGATGTAGATGATTTGACTAGTGTGTGTCAGAGGGCAATGCTAAAGAAACTGGAAATCATCTCAACTGATGACAGACATCCATTACATGTAGAACTAAACTTCAGTAAATCAGGAAGGATAGTTGCTTTGAAAACCCACACAAATCGCTCCAGAAACTCCTTTCTTCCTAGTGCCATACGACTTTTCAATAAGAAATATCGGAGATAATGTTTAAGGTTTTGATATATATCCTGTTACCTTTTTTTTTTTTTTTTTTGGTATAGATATGTTTTATCTAACTGCCTTACCTTAACCTTTCTTATTTCTATTTGTATGTTTTATTTCATTCTGTCTGTTACTTGTTATTAGATGCAACTGAGAAGGCAAATTTCATGTTTTCCTGTGTAAACATGACTAAATAAAGAAACCTAACCTAACCTAACCTAACCTAATGGAAGCTATCTCATACAAATGAACTATGAGGAAACTAGGAGAAGTAAATAGAAAGTAATGGCTTATCTCCCTGTCATTTCTTTGACATGCTTATCCAAATCAGCCTAACAAAATGACAGACTGTGACCTTGTAGAAATGTCCACCAGGCAGTAATTAGTCCTGGATCAGAAGCAAGTCCATCTATACAAATGAACTAGGTTAACGAAATAATTCATTTTATTCAGCTACAACAGGAATATTAATCCAAGTTTTTCATTTTCTATGATCTACAGTAAAAGCAATGATTGCTTTCTCACTTCATTGGAAAATGTTATTTTGATGAGCAGTATACTCTACTGTCAATGAATAAAAGAAGAAAACCGAAAAGAAAATTACCAATTGCAGTGTTTCTCAGTAAACTAGTGTAATTGTATGTCATAGACACATAGGGGGATCTGTCAAATATGCTATATATTGAATGGGTGAGAACTATAGCTGGTTCTATGGATTTTTTTATTGTTTTGCATTTACTTGTGTGCAGTGTTTTGTAAATACAATCTGCTCTTTTGTGGCTTTCTAAAACTCTGTCTTACAGGATCCCTATGAGATTTTACATACCGATAGCTAATTCCTAACTCCCTACCATTCTCTCCTTATCCTGTCATCTTGTGTTTTCCTTTTTGATTCTTGATGCGCTATATATGATTTAATAGGTCTATGTACTTTGTATCACTAACTCACCCACAGGTCATTGAGATGCTGTTAGAATTGCTGGGCATACTCAATTACCCTGCTGTAGGTGATCAGAATGGCATCCTATTTATCAAGTGTTTCTGCCCTGCTAATGGGGTACAAGCTGTTTGCATCAAGTTGCAAACTACGTTAAATAATAGGATGAATTCTATATGTATATATTAATGGAGTCATCCATTGTGAACATACTTTTTCTTCTCACATTTTATTATATCAGTCTTACCCTCATTTGTTTCCATAAAGGCTCCAAAATTCCTTTTAATATGGAGTAGGTTGTTAAAATAATACAAGAGTCACAAATTCATTTAATTGAATTCAGGTTCATTGTGTGCCTGGGGGGCAGGGGGGGTCTGGTGCTAGGGTGGTCAGCAGCAACCAACCTTGAATGGAATGCCAGATGATCACAGGCCATGCCAAGCTCACATCCACAGTGATCAAATTTAGACTCACCAATTAAACTAATAGGCATATTTTGGGATGACGGAATAAAGCAGAGAGTAGGAAAACCTTCAAAATAACAGTCTTTTTTCATATATCTCATTAATCATGGATTGTACATATTGAAGAAGCAAATGTTGAATTTTAGATAAGCTTGTTTCCAGTCGGGCTCATTTATCTCTAGTGGCCATTAATAGAGGGCCAAAGATTGTCATTCTCTCAACACCGATTCGAATAAGGTAAAAAAAAAAAAAAATCTACTGAAGCTGTGAGGCACTGGTGCTAGCCACTAAACCACCATACTGTCCTCTTCTTCCATGCGCATTAAGATTTCATATGAAGTTGTGGACACATATGACAGCAATACAGAGCGGTTTGGAATCTCACAGTGTATGAGTTATTAACAGCTGTAGGCTCAGTCTGACGGATGTCACTTATGCCATACCTCTGCTAACAAGCTAGCATGTGCAGTCTTGCAATATGTAGTTGTTGTGCGCTTTTCATGTAAGTGTTGTCTGCTCTAATTATCTGTTTTAATTTTACTTTTCAGGACTGGAGCAAAGAAACATTAAGGATACATCCTTCAAAAGCAGTCTGGTGTGGAAATTTTACGCTCTTATTGTTTGTGCCGGAAGATTCAAGGTATGTTTTTGCTTCTGTGTTTCAAAAACTGAGTCATGCTGTTCTGTTTGCATTGCTTTTTATTATTTCAGCATGGTGGGTCCTCAGCCATCTCAGTTACACCATCTACCAAGAGTTTAATGTGTACTTCATAGTGGATGAGTGCTCATACATAACAAACATATTTTTGAAATTTCAATTTTAGGGGAGCAAGTGAATCAAGTTTGAGCTGTATATCCTGCAGTGAAGTGTAAAAATGTATACAGTTACAAAAAAATGCAATGTTTTTATCAAACATTCCCTGCAAGGCAAAATAGCCAAATCCCCTTACAGGGTTACAGGATGTCTTTCTGCTGCTAACAGTAAAGTAAATGCAAAGAGTCATTCATTTTTATCTACTGCTTGGCTCAGTTAATGACATGCTGAGGTTTATTGCAGTGTACTGGCATTTTTAAAATGGAAAGCAATAGCATCTAAGCCATTGGACTTTAAGATTTAAGATTACCTGTTCAATTCCTACCTCCAGCTTACTGTGTGACCCAGAGTAAATTGAAATTAAGAATAACAACTGTAAACAACTGTACCATATCCTAAATGTGTAAGTCATAAAAGGTGTCAGCTAAATATGCATTAATAACATGCAATAATATTAATAATATGCAATAATGACATAGAGGAAGACTTGCTTTCAAACTACATGTGGCAATAAAAGGAATCACCGACTGTACGCAATGCTCACTTGTTTTTGTTCTGTTCCTTGCTGTCCATAATAGTTTGGCTGCCCCCAATTACTACTGTTGCTACAGAGAATTGTGTTATGTGGTACAGAATAAAAACAGCAGGCTGCGAGGGTTTTGTCAGGCCTGTTATGGATTATGTCTTTCTCTAGGAGGAAGTTGTCGACATTGTTAATCCCTGCTTCAGGGTACCCATTCTTTTGGAGTGTGACTTGGAGGTGGCACCCGTGTAAAGTGTGGCTGGAATGAAGCCAGAAACCAGAATTTCAGCTCAAAAGGTGTCTGTGCGGTTAGATGTGCTCCATTCTCCTGATTAATTCAGTGACTTCTCTAGCTGAACATCCAAGATGCACAGAAAGAGTGCAAGACTGCTGGCCCAAGGTCAAAATAAAACAGCATTGGCTCAAATGATTCTTTGATTTGATTGAAATATTTTTTTCCTTTTGGATTTTAGAGGTTTTAGCGATGTAGTAAACAGAGACTTCTGGTAATCATTTTTTTCATTATATATATATATAAAACCCTTACAGTATTTCAGAAATGCAGAGTGAATTGACCTGCCAGCTGGCATATCCTTGCAGACACTGCAAACTTTATTTAGCTTTCCCATCCAACATCATGGCTGCAAAACACAGTTGTGATGTATGTGACTCTGTAAATAAAATGGAAATGGCTGGTTAAATGAGGTCTCGGGGGCTGAAGAGGTAGGATATGTGAGTATTCAAGTAGGTTATGGCAGTGCACCGCTTTAAAAAACGCATTTAATGAAATATTGATTTTGCTTTTCTGGTAAGGAAAGATACAAAAATAAAACAGGAGAGGAATCTGGAGCACTGCGCTCTTGAGAAAAGGGGAAACGGATATCTCCTATGGGAGGGATTTTGACCCGAGACTGTGGTGTGAAATGCACTGACTTCAGGGAAAACAAATTAGTTTTGCAAATTGCTTTTCTGAAAAGATTTATATTGTTTTTCAGTTGTGTTTATTTAAATAATATTGTGGCTTTGAATTCTCTAGTTGGCCATTCTTTTAAAATAATGTGTCAGCACAATGGCAATACAGTTTCAGTGAGACAAGATGTATTTCGATTGTATAATCAAATGTTTAATGTGCTGCATTGTTTCTGTGTTGGGAAGCATGGTGTTACAGTGCTTCGTTCTGAGGCCACATAGCTCTAGGGACCTGTGTTCAACTCCTAATACCCTTTTGTTGAAGTTTTACACATTCTTCCCATGTTCATATGGTGTTCTGTTTACCTGCCACAAACTGCAAAGAACTAAGCTAGTTTTAAATAAACCCAGAATGGGGAGGTGGGTTCTAAAATGGTTTGACATCCTGTCCTGGGTTGGTCCTTCCCATCCATCTAATGCTGATCAGCTGCTCTTGATTTAATATACAATAGAAAGACATTTTACACTCAGGTGTCCTTTATAAGGAGTACTATTAAAAGCCATCAGTCTATTCACTCTGTCAAATTTACAGTACTTAATCTCAGTAGTGACAGAGTAACCATCCCTGCATAGCACACCTGCTCTTTACCTGGCACACTCATATACACACTTAGACTCAAACATATTGAAGTATTTTAGAGTTACTAATTAATCTAACATACATGTCTTTGATAATGTGGTGGGACAATCCATGTTGACACAGAAAGACTTGACAAATCCCACACTGATAGTGACCAAGTCTATGATTCCCACCTAGAATGCCAAAACTACAAGATTGCAGCACTGACCACTATAGCAATGCTTTATAACCAATAAAAAAACTGAAGTAAATATGGGGAACACATTTATAAAAAAGATAGGTACTTTAACAGATTTGAGACCATTGAGACCATTGAGATAGTTAAAGAATTTCACATCCCATCATTTTAAACGTAAAGAAAGGCTAGACAGAAGTAGCTCTTCATTATATTGAATATGAGTGCTTAAAGTAGTGATCTCATTGGCTTTGAAAGACATTTGACTGTTGGAGTATATTTGCCATTCATTCAATAATAATAAGAAGAAGAATAAAAAGTATTTTTAATGTACCTTTTAGAGTCTAAGGACATGGTAAAAAACATAACAAAAATAGTTAAATATCCATAAAAAGATTTCATAAAAGGATAGCAAAATAGTGTATATAAAAGATTTAGCAAACATAAGTTTTCAGTCTGTTTTTATAAACTAGTACTACCGTCTTTTTCCGAAATTAAGACATCCCCCGAAAATAAGCCCTATCGAGATTTTCGGAACTTTTTGTAATATAAGCCCTCCCCCGAAAATAAGCCCTAGTTAAAATAATGTGAAAAAAAGAATTCGTTAAAAAATGCTGTTGATTTATTAAGTATGTTTAGCTTCCCTAATACTCGTATTTCAGAGAAATGTTTGAAATAAAATATTCCGAGAAATTCATTGTTTACCTCTACAGTTCGTTTCAAATTAATTCTTGGAATTTATCTTAAAAATACAACATAAGGCAGCATGAATACATAAATATTGTGTCCGCTCTGCTCTGCTGTGTTGTACTGCGTCGCGCGTATCGCAGAGTATGGTCGAATGAGGTGGGGAGGGGGTGGAGGGGGGCATGCATATGCGGAATGCGACGGAACGCGTCGTTGGCGCACACTATAAATAATTGTTCGTTAAGGCAGCAGTCTACATTGAGCGACAGTGCAGATACAGTGTTTGTTCATTTCAGTCTTGTAAGTCTGATTATTTCCTCATACGTAATTTTATTTTTTATAAAGTGAATAATTTTTAACCGCAGTTAAAATGAGTACAAAACGAAAGAGCTATTCCGTCGAGTACAAAAAGGGAATTGTGGAAGACTCCAGGGGTGTAAATTTTGATTTATGACGATGTTCCAGAAGAAGATGACATGACTGTAATTGAATCAATTTTAATTTCTGTATTCTGTGTAAAATAAATAAATATTAAATAAAAATATATAAATATACTTTTATTTTTGTCCTCCCCCGAAAATAAGCCCTAGTGCGTATTTTGTACCAAAAAAGAAAGTAAGACAGTGTCTTATTTTCGGAAAAAGACGGTATCTTGACTTCTCTGAGTTTCTAAGAGCATTCCACAGGGTTAGAGCTCTATCATCCATTATACTGGCCTTAGCCCTAACATGGCTAAGTAGAGCACTAATTTGAAATGTGGGCAGGAACACAAAGGTGTAAAATATCAGAGAGATAGGATGGAGCTCAGTCGTATAAAGCTTTGTAAGTTAACAGAAATATTAAAGGTTGAATATGAAATTCAATTTGAAGCCAGTGTAGTTCCCTTAAAGTATCCATAATATGTTCTAGCAGCAGGGTTCTGAACAAACTACAATTTGGTAAGAAAAAGACTTTGGAAGACCACACAGTATGATACTACAGTAGTCTTGCGTAGATGTAATAAAAGGGTGGGTTAAACATTAGGCATTTGATAAGGTCAAAGTTGGGCTAAATTTCTTAAAGAAAAAAGGAAATTTTTACTAAATTATTATACGAGGGATGTTCAGAAAGTTTCCGCACTTTTTTTTAACTCTATTTATTAAGAATTTCAAAAACAAATTACATCACGTTTCTACATAGTCACCTTCCTTTGCGTTTCAATTTTCTCAGCGTCATACCAACTTTTTTAATGCCATCAGCAAAAAATGTTTTTGGTTGAGCGCCTAGCCAATGATGCACTGCTGCTTTTACATCATCACCACATGAAAATCCTCTTCCCATTAAAGCTTCTTTGAGCGGTCCAAAAAGGTGCAAATCAGATGGAGCTAAATCCGAACTATAAGATGGGTGTTCCATAACCTCCCACTTCAATTGTCTGAGGGTTTCCAATGTGTGGGCTGCAGTGTGGGGGCGGGCGTTGTTGTGCAACAACACAGTTCTCTTCTGCCCACAAAAAGCGTATGACAGAACACTGTTCATATTTGATGTAATTTATAAGTTTTGCGGCCATCTTCACCAAAGGGTACTACTACTCTTATACTAAACTGCAAGGACAGCTGCCTTGCCAGATAGAACTAGTCACATGACACTCTCAGAACCAACCAATTACTACCCCTCCCACCTTCACCATTTCCAACGAAAATATAAAAGTGCGTAAATTTTTTTGAACGTCCCTCGTAGTAGTATTTACTTCAGTGACAGAATTTATTTGTGGCTTAAATAGAAGGGGAGATTCTAGGCTGGAAGTTGTAGGAAAATACATCATCATACAGGAGCATCTGAGATGTCAATGCTTTAATAAAAAATGAAAAAGCAACTGGGGCTTATTTAACTTTAAATGACAATCCAAAGTAGGAGCAGGCAGGTCCATCCATGGCAAACTTCCAAAATGGTCATTTTACCATGCATAAGAACCATATCTATGTATATAAATTGCTAAGGGCTGTGTCTGTCTGTCTGTTTGTCATGCACTTACTCGAGAACCACTAGGGTTATAGCCTTGATCTTGGTCTTAATCGAAAGTTTTTGATGCAATACAGGCTGTTGAAGCAAAAAATATGCCAAGTGGCAACCTCTGCCAAGTTATCGAGCCTCATGTCTTTCTTCTGGCAAAATGATTGAGCTGACATTTCCAAAAAGAAAAAAAAATACACAGTGACCTCTACCGAGTATGAAACAAGTTGCAGAACACATTTCTTGGATCTTGGTCTTAAATGTTAGATTTTAAAGTGATACGTGCTAGTGAAGTAAAAAATGTGGTTAGAGTCAAATTCTGCAATGTTACTGGGGTTTATGTCTTTCTTGCGGCAAACTACATTGGCAAACCAATCAAGAAAATGACATGGTATAAGGAAAAAGAAGAGCAGCCATATTTACTGAGCTTAAAGTGAAGTAGAAAACGGAATAATGGCAGGTCTGGCATCTGCTGCCCATCAAGCACATGCGGCATAGCAACCTGCTGGTACAACATTGATCTTGAGAGGAACAGAGGTCTGTGTGTTTTCTAGTTACACTTAAAAAATGAAATGTGTGTAAAGTGGTTAAAAAAATCCAAACAGTTGTAATCTGAGCCCTTGAAAAAAATCAATCTGGTCAGATATGTCATTCTTTATTGTAACCAAGCAAATGAGTACATGCATTGTGTATAGCAAAAGAGGTCTACTAGTCAGAGTGTCTTTTTCTCCTTTGTTAAGTTTCCTGAAGGAATTATGCTGTGGAATGTATTCTTGGCATGATAATGTGTCTACTGATTTCCTCAAGGTTATAGTAAATGCCAGAAAGTACAAAGCAGTTCTGAGTCATATGTTGTATAATGAAGCATTTCTATCCTGATGGTAGCGTTAATTCTAGAATGACAGTTTCTCCATTCATAGGGCATGAGTGCCAGTGTAAGGTCTGATGGACAAAAAAAAAACACACTGAGACAATATTCTACACAATCATAACTGAAAACCCCACATGAAAGAATTTCTCATGAAAGACTGGCATCTCTCTAGTACACTTTTTGATCCTTGTTGAATTTCTGTCAAGGCGAACTGAGCAGGTCTGATGGCTCCTGCTGGTCTAAACCCCTTCCTGAGACAATTTACAAAGGTGTTTCCTTCATTCCCTGCTTTTCCTGTATTTATAAATACATTAACCTTATTTAATGTGCTTAGACTCTTATCATTGTTACTCACTCATGTTTGTTTGTTTCTTAATTCATATATTTGGACACTGTGATTTCCTTCTATTTTCCAAAAATGTTTCCATTGATTGGCCCTTTAAATGGCCTTCTTGAGCTGTTAGGTCTTTATACTGCAAGACTGTTATCATCCAGGGAATAATGTTGCTCTCTCTCTCTGTCTCTCTCTCTCAATGTATTCTGTCAGTATTAATTATTTTACGACCTTCCATTGATACTGATACTTATCTAACTATGCTTATAATGATTATTGATTATGTTCATTTAAAGGTCTGAACTCTATCTCTTGGGCCCATAGAGAGAAAATGCCAAGTTAGTGTTGCCCTATCCTGTCAGCTTCTTCAGTCAATGTAAAGCGGCCGTTATAGAGCAGAAATGGTGATTGTGACTCACTCTGGTTTAAATTTCATTTGTTACTGTTTAGAACAGCACTCCCTCTCCTAGTCTTAGAAAGAAAACAAGCCTAAGTCGAGAGTAGAGAATCGAAGCACAGTGCAATTTTTCATAGTTATTATAGGTGACATATCCAAAGTGGAAGTATGCAGGCTGCAGAAGGCTATGTACATTACAAAGATGTTTTAAAATTATTTTTTATTTCTTTGATTTTTCTTGTGGAATGTCCACAAGCCATTTAAGCAGTTTTATTTAATAAGAAGAAGAGGTTAAATGGTGGTACGGCATGATGTGTGGCTTTGTGTGCATGGATATATAAATAGATCTGCCCCACTGAATTGGATTAAGCAGGTTTGAGAATGCTCTCTTATGTTAGAAGACAATTCTGCCTCTCCTGATGTGTTTCTGCATGTCAAATCGATAGTTTATGTATAAATCACAGGGGAATCCAGCTAGAATCTGGGAGTAGAACTTTTTAATGCTTTAAGTAATGTAGTACTATTTAAACTAAAAAAGATATATCTGTAAATGTTATTATGTGTATGCTTCTGAGTTTTGGCATTCAATGTTAAGTTTACGCTTTTGTTGCATATCATTTTGGGTTTAAATTGCATCTGTAATAATGTAAACATTCTTTGTTTAGGGTGACAGAGTGACGGTGCTATTATGGATCCATGTCATAGTTTCCCTGGAAGCTTTTTGCTACATTTTTAAAATTTTTATTGTATGTATGAATGTTTATTTTTATGTGTATTTTATGTTTATTATTTTTGATGTTATGATAGTGGTATCATCTTGGAGCCATTTTGGAATGCTTTCTATTGGAGTCACCACTACCATTTTGTAGTATCTTTGCATGGCCATGTTACTTACCATTGCTATGCTCGTTGCTGGTCACATGAAATGGAGATTACGTGACACACTGACACACATGCAGTAGATGTTGGCGCACAGAAGTTAGAATCCTAGTGTTGGTTCTTATTGAAAAAATATACTATTAGTTAAAAAAATGAAAGCAAATTTAGTTTCGGAAATCTGGCTAGAATAGTCCTGGTTAGTGTTGTAGTTTTGGTGTCTCAGGTTAGTTTGGCTTCTCTGTAAATGGATATTCTGAACTTGCCTTTGTCTTTCCCCCATAATACTTTCCATGCCGTGGTAATATCCTTAATGTAAATTTCCAATCTCTTTCAATTTCAGGAATGTTCCCAAAAAAATCATTACAGCTGTCTCATGGCTCCAAGAGACAAATCCTTACTATTTTCACGTTTCAGTATTGGCCATTTCTGGTACTGATTCCAATTTTTTTTTTCATTTATCCCATTAAAAACTTTCACATTAAGCTCCTGCATAGCCAGACTCAGAATTCTTATATTGTATATTAAAGTGTTAATTTTGGTATTTTTATAATTAAACTATAGAACACAGGGGTTACTTGCTCATTTATTTATGTAGGCTTATTGTTAACTGACAATAAAAATATTGAAATAAATAAAATTCCCCAAAACTACATACTTTAACTAATAAAAAATGTACAGAAAATATTTATCAATAATAGGTATGGCATAAAAGAAAATAAAGTGCTTCTCATAATTACAAGGTGTCATATTAATTTCTTGTATAATGTACTTATCTGAAACAAAGCTTAATTTGAAAAAGTAGTTTTCACCATTTGTCTAACAAAAAATATTCATTCCCACTCATTAATTAATTGATATTGGCAGTTAAACACTGCTCACATGTAAATATAATTGCACTTATAGGTTTTAATAATTTGTAATTATTCCTTGTACTACAGCTTTTATGCTGTTCAAATATAAATGTACTATATTTATACAGGTGTTTTTTACAGTATATCAGCTAGGTATAATTATAAATAATTTAATTATGTAATACTTGTTTCTTACCAAAACCTAGACTGTATGACATAAATAAACAAACAAATAATAAACACAGTACAAATCTTTAAACAAAGCCACAAATGTACCAAGTAATCACAAGATGTTTATCAAGAAGATATAAGGCTAACAAGATAATAAGTTTAGAAGTAAAATAGACAAATGTTGTTAAGCTAACAAGCCTATTGCTCAATAAACAATAATTTAAAATTGTTTTCTATCTCTTCTTTTTCAAATTGAAAATGTGAGCTACTGTA
The DNA here is from genome assembly GCF_900747795.2 of Erpetoichthys calabaricus. Taxonomy (NCBI): domain Eukaryota; kingdom Metazoa; phylum Chordata; class Cladistia; order Polypteriformes; family Polypteridae; genus Erpetoichthys; species Erpetoichthys calabaricus. The sequence goes on from NC_041394.2 coordinate 297,943,226, forward strand.
CTAACCATAAGCTCACTCACCATCCTAACTCAGGCAAGCAGTGTCAGTTTTAATTAAAAAAAATATAAAAATAAAATAAAAAAATAAGAAGTTCTGAATTCATTTTCTTGCCATTTGTCTAATTGCATGGGGCGACTTCTCCAATTCTCAGGGAACTGGTTAACAAATACTTCTGCCAAGCTTAACTTCATCATGTTCGCTGTGGTGGAAGCCATTAACCAAATATCGAGGTGCTACAACCAGTTTTCCCATGGTGTGGATTTACTTACATAAAACGCATGTTTTTGTCAATACAAAAAGGCAATTTTCAAGGGTGTTTGTTTCTTCCAGCATAATTGGAGCAATTTACAGCACTCATAGTGCAATAAGGGCATCTAAATGAGATTGATGGTGCTTTTGTTAACTGTAAGAGGCTACATTCCATTAATGCACAAGTTGTGTGTGATGCCCAAATGAGACTGACAAACATCGTGGTCCAGAGGCCTTGGTCAAAGCACAACTCATTTATTTTGAGGCAGAGTAGCTTTGACAGACATGATGGTACTGTACATGGTGGCTGGTTCGTTGGTAAGGTAATTGGCTGAATCCGCAGTTTGTCGTATGGCCTATACTTTTCATTGTAATAGTAATCATATCATTACATATGTCAGCTTACACGTTTTCCTGACATGTAGAATACACAGGAGAGGCGCTATAATGCCACGCATGACCTTGCACAGGCAGCCAGACACTCTTGAATACGGGAGGGTCTCGGTGAATCAGGAAAGTGACTACTCCACCAACCAATAGAGGCCTGCAACATTGTGACTGCATATGTTTGAGGTTGATTAGCATAGTACATGTATGATGGTTTTAGGGCGGCAACCATGCAGAGTTCAAGGCTCGTTCATGTACTCGCATTTATAAGATGATTGTGATTTATAAAGGTAAATTACACACAAAAGTGTGTATGCCAGGCTTTATAAATCTGATTTTTTTTTACACATTTTCCCGTTTGTAAGTGTTCGCATAGTCTCACACTCGAATGCATGCAAAGTTTTATAAATGAGACACCAGGTTCGATGTTGTCTTTCTAGGCAAAACTTGTGCTTTTTTCCAATTGTGAAGTAGTTTTCCATATGTCTAAAATTGGGAGTTCCAGAAGTATACATAATTTCCTCCAACTTGGTCAGTATTTCAGCTAATTTTGAATTCATCTGCATACTATTCCTAAAATTTGCATGTCTTTTTTAGCCCCTCAAGGCATTATCTTTTAAAGGACTCTTGTGAATATATGAAATCACTCAAGTGATAATGAGCACTAGTTTAGGTTAATAATATATTAACCTTTCTACTTCAACTTGAACATCTTTGTTTTTAAGTAGTTTTCTTGTTTCATGTTTTGATCTTTTGGCATTGCAGCTTATCATTATTATTATTATAACTGATTATTTTTAGTCAAGCTGTTATTTCTTTAAAGCACTTTAAAATGCAGCATGTTGAATAGCACATGCAAATAAAAATGTGACTGTAAACCTATAAATAACTCAATCTTGCTGAGCAACAGTGTGGTGCTGTGGTCAGCATTTTAGCAAAAAGGATCCAGTGTTCTTGGTTTCAGTCCTACACAAGACCAGTGTCTATTCTGAATGGAGGATGGATGCTGTTTCCTTATTTAGGTGTTTTTTTCCTCTCTGGGTTCTTTGATTTTCCTCACACATCCCAGATACACGTGTTCATTTAATTGCCACTTTTCAGTTTGCACTATGGATGTATAAGCGGGCTGGTACCCTGTCCAAGACTGTTTCTTGCTTTGTGCCTGATGCTGCCAGATTAGGCTACTGCCTGACATGATCCTAATTTGGATTAAGCACTTTTAAGAATGTCATGTTATGTTATAAAATAAGTAGTCACAGTACTTGCTGAAGATAGGTAATAGAAAAATTTAAAAATATTTGCTACCTTTTGCCCTACATATATTCCTTCAGCCCCTTTCCTCTGCATTTACATATGTGAAAGTCTCTTCACTGGCACTCCTTCTCTTGAGTGTGTTCCTGTAAAGTCTGCTTCTCAGACTGTGTCATTATTTTCGAGGCACCTTTCTTGCCTCCTGCACAGCTTTATACATCCTGTCGTTGAAGGTGATTCTCTCAGCATCCGTTTCACATTTGCATGTATTCTTTTGTCACATCACCAAAGTCAAATTGACCAATCAGATTGCTCAGAGAGACTGGACACACACTGAGCTTAGCGTTTTTTAAAATATAGTAGATAGATACACATTGTTAATAGTATGGCATTCAATGTAACTTTCATGTATTGATCCCTCTCTTTAAGTACTGTGTAATAAAGTTTAAGAATCAGCTAGCAATTCACCTCCAGATATAATCAATTTACAGCTTTACACTGATGCCTGAAAAAAATCACATGAGGTCAAACCCCGATATTCTCAATTCTTTTACCCCAATACAGGGTACCATAAAGTGCCCTCGTTCAAATTTCCACTCTCACATCACAATATTTTAGAGTCATGAATTGACCAGCCATTGGATCGAAACCAGAGATGTCCCGCACAGATACTGTATGTGAGTAACACACATTCTATATTGATAATGTGTAGGTGGGATTTGAACACTGGACTTGGGGGAACATTGTTTACCTTTGCATCATTTGAAAGTATTAACAGCACAATGTGTTTGTTAAGTGGCTGATAATATTAACAAATAGCTATGCCTATTTGGGTGTTTACCCTACTTTGAAATGTATACTGTAAGTGAATTATTAACCAGGAGGTTTGCATTCATAATTAATAAATAATTAATAATTCAAATCTAAATCATTTATGGAGTCACAAGTGCAGTAACTATCATTGGTGAACAGAAAATATTCTTTATATGCAATATGTTTAATACTTCAGCATACTTGCCTAAAGTTAATTTTGCTTCAGAAATGGATGACTATATCTTCAAATTAAAATGTCTCTTTCATCTTTCACTTCTTACTAGATGCTGATACATACTTTCAAGGACATTTAAAGGGTACAGAGTGTGTGTGTGCATGTGTGGGAAGGTGTGGGCTGGCGTATTTGTGCCTGCATCTGCATGTGTGAAAGCTCTTTCATCTTTCCAGAGGAGAGCCTAGAAATTTGTACAAAGTGACAGAGTTTTCAAGCCATGCATGTCCAGAACCGGTTTGTTGTTTAAAGCTGATCAATAAAAAGCTTTCTGTCTCTCAGCCAGTCTAAATGTGTAAACTATGAGAGGAGAGCAGTGTTCACAGCCACATCCTCACAGAGTTAATCATGTCCTGCCTGCAGGATTTCAGGATTACAAATGCAAAGCCACTAGAACTATATATATATTATGAGTCACATATGGGCTTTTTATGTAATTTGCTATCGTTAAAGCTTGGCTCCATTTATCTTTCCACATGTATTCATTTTTCCTGTTGAAAGCAAGGTGTTTACTCACATAAGGAAAGGCGTAGAACAGACAGCAGCCATTCCGGTAGCAGAACATCTGATACTTTCATTCAGTTATCTGTCCGCCTTTAGAGTAAATATTGAAATTGATGAAATGGACCATTTTGTTTAAACAAATAGCATACATATTATTTCTACAAAGCAAAAAAATATGTACAAAAGCTACATAAATATGAAAAATTCATGTAAATAAACATTTCAGAAAAATACAGTCTAAGTAATATGACTGATAATATGCCATCATTCACCTAGCTACAAATAAAACAATATATAATATACTTTTTATAATGCATAAGGTCTTGTTGCGCAGCGTTCCACATACATGATTTAATCTCTTTATTTATGAATGCATGTCATATAAAGCAAGATCTTAAAGTTACAACCAAATAATCTATATTCTTTAAAGCCGTATTTCTTTATTTATCATCTAAAGTATAGCCAATCTTATGAGAAGGATGAGAGCAAAGGTGGGGCACTTCATTCATTTAACAACCACAATTCAACTGAATTCACATTGAACCATTTAAACTGTTCCATTCAGGCTCCCATACTTGAATATGACTAGGAATAATTAAAAATAGGACTCTCTTCTGCATATTTTGTGGGTTTCCTAAACTGGGGCTATGATTAATAGAGACTACAAGGAGTATTTGTATTGTGGTTCTAGAGGTTAAATTCTCGGACTGGCACAAGAGATGTGAGTATAGCAATGTATAGTATAGTAATGGCAATTAATGTTAATATTAATCTACAACAAAAATCTGAGATTCAGAGATAATCAGATATTGTTACAGTTCTGAAAATAAATAATGGCAAAATTTGTTCAAAAGCATCAGTACAATACATCCAGCAGAATTCTTTTAATTTAACAGCAAATGAAGTACTAAAGTACACCAGTGTAAATGAAAGGAAAGTGTATTGAAGTCTGTAGTCAGGGAGCACTTCTTCATACAAAAGAGTCACGTGAATGTGGGATAAACTACCAAAATATGTAGTTGAAGCAAAAAATACTGAATAGTCTACTTTGATTTATCAAACCTCCACGTTCTTATGTTTTATGTTTTGTTTCTTTTTACATAGTGCACTTCTCACATTTACAGATATACTGTAGATAAGTATAACACAAAATAACATTTAATAAAAACATCTTTTCCTAAAGCATGAAAGGTATCATGCAATATGATTAACTGATAAAACCAAGAAAAAAGCTTTGTTGTGTCAGCTTAGTTTCCCTGCATTGTCAGGTGCAGTTTGCAAGGTATCTTTATTCTTTCTAACATGTACTGAAATTTCTCCATACAATAAATATAATTGCAGAAGCATTTTAGATAGACCCAAGATTCCTCTCAGCACTTGCATTTCTCTTTTTTAAAGCAAGAAGTCTTTCTCAAGTCCTCCTACACACAGAGTCCCAGAAGATGCCCCACATAATATATATATAAACATTCCTCAGGGATTTTGGTCCATATTGACATGATTGCATTATGCAGTTGCTACAGATATGTCTGCTGCTCATCCATGATGGGAATTTCCCATTCCACCAAATCCCAAAGGTGCTTTGTTGGATTAAGATCTGGTGACTGTGGAGACCATTTGAGTACAGTGAACTCATTGTCATGTTCAAAAAACCAGTTTGAGATGATCTGAGCTTTGTGACATGGAGCGTTATCCTGCTGGAAGTAGCCATCAGAAGGTAGGTAAACTGCGGTCATAAATGGATAGACATGGTCAGCAACAATACTCAGGTAGGCTGTGTCATTTAAACGATGCTCAGTTAGGCCGAGAGTGTGCCAAGAAAATATTTCCCCACACCATTACACCACCACCACTAGCCTGAACCGTTGATTTGAGGCAAGATGGCACCTGGTGTGGTCACCTGATGCTGTAGCCCATCTATTTCAAGGTTTGACGTATTGTGCGTTCTGAGATGCTCTTCTGTTTGCATACCTCGATTGTAACAAGTAGTTATTTGAATTACTGCTGCCTTTCAAACCAGTCTGGCTATTCTTCTGTGACCTCTGGCATCAACAAGGCATTTTTGCTCACAGAACTGCCACACACTGGATATTTTCCCTATTTCAGATCATTCTCTGTAAACCCTAGAGATGGTTGTGCATGAAAATCCCAATAGATCAGCAGTTTCTGAAATACCAAAGTCAAATTGACCAATCAGATTTCTCAGAGAGACTGGACACACACTGAGCTTAGCGTTTTTTAAAATATAGTAGATAGATACACATTGTTATTAGTTTCTGAAATACTCAGACCAGCCCGTCTGGCAACAACAACCATGCTACGTTCAAAGTCACTTAAATCAAATTTCTTCCCTATTCTGATGTTCGGTTTGAACTTCAGCAGGTTGTCTTGACAATGTCTACATGCCTAAATGCATTGAGTTGCTGCTATGTGGTTGTCTGATTTAGTGCTGGGCGGTATACCGGTTCATACCGAAAACCGTTTTTTATTTTTTTTATGATATGGATTTTTCTTATACCGCAACACTGGTTTAAATTGCCTAAACGACGTTCGGAACGTGGCGCAGCGGGAAACTGTTCAAGTGGGGACCTTTTTCACTGCTACACCGCTAAACACAGATTTGTTGCACTAGGGCTCTTTTTCACTGCTACACCACCAAATAGTGGGCGGTAGCATAGGTATGCCGTGTGGTGAAAATGGACAGAGAGCCGAAAAAAACCAGTCACGTCTGTCGCCTGGAGATGCTTTAGTTTTAAAAGGTCAGATGTGTAAATACTGTTTCTATACTACTGGATAATACTGCAAGCCAAGTTGTACTTGTTTTATTTGTTTTCAATACAGTGTAATGTACCTGGGTACTGTGTAATAGTGTGACAACATTTTGACTTTATTCTCGACATTTCCACTTTAATCTTGACGCTTATGAAGAGAATATATTCTTTTGACTTTATTCTCGTAATTTGTCATTAAAGTAGAACATCGTAAACAAAACTTCATCATAAAATGAATATTTAATTTACTAGATTTTCTCAAACCCCGTCATAAGTTATATAGCACATTAAATGCTTTGTGTTAAGTGATTCGTTCAGAGATGGGCGCAACTCTGAATGGATGGCATAATTAAACATGTATAACGAAGATATTTTTAAAGTTCTGAACACTCCGTGGGCTAAGTTTATAACTAGTTTTAATTTCACAAAGACGTTTATCGTGTGGTGATTGGTTATGTGGTGAAAGAAAAAGGAAGGATAGGACCTGGGGTTTTGGTACGTCAGATAGAGACAGCATGCATGCAATAAAGATAGCCCGCTCAGAAGAACATGCATTGAATTCTGTGTTCATGTCTCCGACCAGCAGATCACAAACCCAACATTTACACAATATTTAAGTTAAACCTGTGCGATAGCTATTCATACATCCAGTTTTTTGGAGCCTTGTCACACCTGCCATAAAGTTCTCAACACTGAACATACACCTGGGGACCCCTTACTGCGAGGGAGCAGCACTACCACCTCACTACCGTGCATGTGTAATACCTGCTTTAATGCATTTCATCATGAAAATGATATCAAGTATTTATCTTAGCATTCTAAATTTTCAGAAAGCAGGAATATCATGAAGTGAATGGATTCTGTATGGTGATTGCTGTCTTCTGTTAGTGCGGAGGAAGTCAGTTTAAGAAGCGTAGTGATTAACCACTGGGTCGGGGAACGTAACACAAAGCATTTAATGTGCTGCATTAATTTATGACGGGGTAAATTAAGTAATTGATTAAACATTGATTTTAAAGAAGAAGTTTAGTTTACGACATTCTACTTTAATTATGAAGTAAACTATGAGAATAAAGTGGAAATGTCGACTTTAATCTCAACATAAACGGCGAGAATAAAGTGGAAATGTTGACTTTGTTCTCGACATATAGTTTGTTCTTTTCTTCCCAGTATAGCTTAGCTTGAAGCAAGGTCCATATTAATGCAGTTTGCCTAAATGATGGTTCAGCTGGTAAAGATGTCATCACCAAGTTGCACTTGTCGTATTTTATTTTAATTTGGTGAATACTGTGTAATGCACCTGGGCTTGAAGTCTTGAAGTAATAGTGCAACTAACTATCAGTAATAATACTATTATTTATTTTATTGTTATTATTTATTAGTTTAACTATTATGCAGTTTAATGATAATAAAGTTGTTTAAAAAGTCACTTTAACGTGTCAGTGGACAGAGATTGTTAACATTAACAGAAAGTGTAGTTGGTTTACAAAAAATATTTACTATTTATTCCTTTTCTAAGACATATTCGGTGCAATACAATTTTTGACAAGCACTTCTGAATATTTTACTAAGTCTAAATGCCTCTTTGTATATGGCCTTTAAGGCCAAAACTGGAACTGCACCACCTTACATATCAGCACTGGTTAAGCAGCGTGTCACTTCTCGCTCTCTCAGAACATCAAGCACTGCTCGTCTCGAACCACCCTTACTTAAAAGAAGAGGACGACATGCATCAAGACTCTTTACAGTGTTGGCTCCTCAGTGGTCGTACAGTCCTCTTGCTGTACGAACAGCGGAGACCCTCACCGTCTTCAAACGTCGTCTGAAGACACACTTCTTTAAGCAGCACTAAAAAAAAAAAAAAATCTTTGTACTAACTCCTAGTACTAACAACTTACTATTTTCTTCTAGCATGGTTTTGTGTACAACTTGGTCAGCGGTAACTTGTTTAATGACAGTAGATTTAATCCTAGCCTTAAAGACTGAACAGTCGTAGACTACTAAACACTGTTGTAAGTCGCTCTGGATAAGAGCGTCTGCTAAATGTTGTAAATATAAAATGTAAATGTAAAATGTATGGTTGAAAATATTTTGTCAAAATTATAGTTTGTTTTTGCAAAATTTGTTCAATAAAAAGGTTCTATATTTTGACTGCATCTGTCATGCAATGTGATACCTTCTCCATTAGTGCCACCCCCTTGAAAACTATCACTTTATGGGGCAATGCAAAACTGTATTAATACTTGTGTGCACATTAAAATGTTTTTTTTTGTACAATGTACAATACTCTTGACAGTGGAATAGGGTATTCTTAGCCAGTAATTGCAGTGGAAAATGTGGTTAACATCCACTCATGCATGGGGAAAAAAATACCGTTGAATACCGTGAAACCGGGATAACTTAGAAAAATACCGTGATATAGAATTTTGGTCATACCGCCCACCCCTAGTCTGATTAGATATTTTTGCTAACATGGAGTACCTAATGAAATGGGTATATATATATATAGAGAGAGAGAGAGAGAGAGAGAGAGAGAGTAATCCCTCGCTATATCGCACTTCGACTTTCGCGGCTTCACTCTATCGCGGATTTTATATGTAAGCATATTTAAATATATATCGCAGATTTTTTGCTGGTTTGCGGATTTCTACGGACAATTGGTCTTTTAATTTCTGATACCGTACATGCTTCCTCAGTTGGTTTGCCCAGTTGATTTCATACAAGGGACGCTATTGGCAGATGGCTGAGAAGCTACCCAACCAGAGCACGTATTACGTATTAAATAAAACTCCTCAAATATATTGTGAGCATGGGGGCCGTTCGCACCCCTAGAGGATACGGCCGCTCCTCAAAAAATGCTGAAAGATTACCTTCACATTGCTCTCTTCCTTGCTGGGCTTACATATGGCTGCTTTATCAAGCGATATGCTTCCTGCATGGCGCTTCGCATACTTAAAAGATCAAACAGCACGTATTGATTTTTGATTGTTTGCTTTTCTCTCCTTTCTCTTGCTCTGACATTCTCTGCTCCTGACGGAGGGGGTGTGAGCAGGGGGGCTGTTCGCAACCCTAGACGATACAGACGCTCGTCTAAAAATGCTGAAAGATTTCCTTCACGTTGCTTCCTTCTGTGCAGCTGCTTTGTCAAGTGACATGCTTCCCGCACGGTGCTTCGCATACTTCAAAGCTCGAAGGGCACGTATTGATTTTTGATTGTTTGTTTTTCTCTGTCTCTCTCACTCTCTCTGACATTCTCTGCTCCTGACGGAGGGGGGTGTGAGCAGAGAGGTTGTTCGCACACTGGCCTAGAGGATACGGACACTCCTCTAAAAAATGCTGAAAGACTACCTTTAAATTGTACATCCTTGTAGCTGCTTTGTCCGGCGGTGCTTCGCATACTTAAAAGCCAAACAGCCCTATTGATTTTTGTTTGCTTGTTTCTCTCTCTCTCACTGACATTCTCTGCTCCTGACACGCACTCCTTTGAAGAGGAAGATATGTTTGCATTCTTTTAATTGTGAGACGGAACTGTCATCTCCGTCTTGTCATGGAGCACAGTTTAAACTTTTGAAAAAGAGACAAATGTTTGTTTGCAGTGTTTGAATAAAGTTCCTGCCTCTTTACAACCTCCTGTGTTTCTGTGCGAATCTGTGACCCAAGCATGACAATATAAAATAACCATATAAACATATGGTTTCTACTTCGCGGATTTTCACCTTTCGCGGGGGGGTATGGAACGCAACCCCCGCGATAGAGGAGGGATTACTGTATAGATAGATAGATAGAGTCCTGCGGTGGGTTGGCACTTTGCCCGGGATTGGTTCCTGCCTTGTGCCCTGTGTTGGCTGGGATTGGCTCCAGCAGACCCCCGTGACCCTGTGTTCGGATTCAGCGGGTTGGAAAATGGATGGATAGATAGATAGATAGATCTTTATTGTCATTGTCACTTTTACAAAGGAACATATCAAATATGACCTGCTTTAGCCCTTGTCTTTTTGTACTTCTTTACTTCTCACCAAACCTATATGCTACACAGCTGCCAGGCATTACATTATACTGGACAGTATGTTATGTTTTATTCATGCTACTCTTCTTGTGTGAGAGGTTGTTCTAGATAACGGAGTAAAGTGATGGCACATGCATGAGCTTAAAATACTTCCAATCTCAGAAATATGTAGTATAGATAATATAGCAAAAGAAACCTGCTGAAAATTCTTTTATAAATAATATTATACACTTCTGACAACACAAGGAAATGACTACTGATCATTATTCTGTTGGATAATAATATACGTTATTATGTTATTATTGCCAAACATTCCCCAGGAGACAAAGTTCTATCTATCTATCTATCTATCTATCTATCTATCTATCTATCTATCTATCTATCTATCTATCTATCTATCTATCTATCTATCTATCTATCTATCTGTCTGTCTGTCTGTCTGTCTGTCTGTCTGTCTGTCTGTCTGTCTGTCTGTCTGTCTATCTATCTATCTATCTATCTATCTATCTATCTATCTATCTATCTATCTATCTATCTTTGATGGAGGACAGTGGTGGTGCTATTGCTTACATCTCCTTACCAAAATGAGATCCCATTCCAGAAATAAAAAGGCCTGCATTCCTAAGTTGCACCATAAGACATTTAGAAGTAAAAAAAGATTGATCAGAATTAGTAATAGCCCGTCATACCCAATTAGCATAATTGTTAAAATGATATATGAACAGTGACATAACCAGTTTTAATGGGAGTATGCTATGCTAATACAGTGACAGTTGGCCTTGCTTGTAAAAGCTAAGAAAAATGGAACTTCTATTACAATATATTCACAGATAGGTTGTTTCATAGTTTTTTGACCTTAAAAGGCTCTGCCAATTGTAATGATTTTATTTCTTCTCAAAATGTTAATAGCACGTGTAACTTGGATTGGAGAACACTCTCTCCTGTATTTGTATTAATTGAATTCTGCAAGGTAAAGAGGGTTATGTCTTTCGCAGCTTTATATATAGAGAGGAAGACTTTAAAATATTGCACTAAATTTCAGTGAATGGAAACAGGAGCATATGCTGGTTTAAGTTATGATAATTGCAGTAGCAGGATATTAGTAGCATATAACCAAAATGATTTGAACTGCCTGACATTACACTAGTTTTTTGTGCTTGATACAAGCGAATGAGCTAGCTTTCTGTATCCATCATCTCAAGAAACCACAGTATCTCTGTAATATTTATCAACCACAAAAAGCAGGTTTATATTAATATTGAGGATAGCACATACATTTTGTATGAAATCAGCCAAACACGTCTGAGCCTTGTCTTGATATTTGCTAAACCAGCAACCATAAAATTATAAGTCACATATTCGTTTTGTCTCCTAATATACCATATTAGAAGTAAAATATTTTCAGTCACATAGTTATCCCCTTTGTGAAGCCATCTTATTAAAAAAGTTAAGTTTACGGTGCTCAAGTTTTTCCTTGAATGCAAAAGTGTAATGAAATGTCTTTCAGAGCAATTTACAGTGATTAAATAGTCAAGGATTATTAGAAATTGTTGTTTCTTTAGTACAGATGGTATACTAACATAAATTTGTACAATATACAGTAAGTTTCAGGAAGAAAATGATTGAATATGAACTATAGTGGAGGTTTGCGTCACTTGGATTCTTAAAAGCTATATTTTCATGCCCTCTGTGTCTCCAGTGTTCCAGTCTGAATGTCACAATTGTGATTTTGCATAAACGTCAACCCTTTGCTATGGACAAAAGGTCAAAGTGATGCTCTTATCATTTTCCTCAGTTTTCACGCTTATATGATTTTGAGGGAGGACAACTTAAGATTTTTAAATAAAGAATCTTTTGATTTTTTTTTTCTTTTTAGTTTAAATTTAGAAAATGTGAACAAAAAACAAGGCTCACATCAAAGCAAAGAAAAAGGTTTCAACATGAAGGAGAATTGTGAAATTGAGAAATAAGCAAAGGAGTAAATTTCCTACTTAAAACAGCTCCTTTCTTTCCTTTGGCTAAGGTTCTATATCTTAAAGTCAAGCAACACTTGTATGTATTCCCTTTTATTGTTGCCTTGCTGTTTTATTTGAAAACATCTGAGATTTTGTAGGTTGCTGAATGACATTGTAAACCATGCACAACACCATCGTTAAGTGTGCTGAAGCATGCATTGCCAATTGCAAATGAATGCAAAACTTATCAGCCTGGCAGGATCAACAATATGAGCCACAATCTCTTAATATTGGCCATCTGGTTGCTCAAAAAGCAACCATTGAAGGACTCAAGATCATCATTTTTCCAATGAAACAAATTTTGTGTCTGCAACCAATCCACCAGTCAAAGAATGTTAAGCACCTTCTAGTCCTCCTACTTACAGAGGACTGTGATGAAATATTCCAAGATGGTACTGGTTTCAAAATGATACAAAAACGTTGGGAATACCTTTTTAGAACTGTGTAGAACAGAGCTATTTAACTACATCATGGACGATTACAATGGCTGTAGGGTTCTGCTTTAACAAATCTCTTAACAATAGCCCATTTATTTACTACTAAAGCAATATTTTCTTGGGCTTCGTTTTTAGTTAAGTCGCTTGTTACAATTCAGATCCCTTAATTGCCTATTTTAGTTTTTAACAGTTTCATTAAGGTTTTACAGTGATCCCTCGCTATATCGCGCTTCGCCTTTCACGGCTTCACTCCATCGCGGATTTTATATGTAAGCATATTTAAATATATATCGCGGATTTTTTGCTGGTTCGCGGATTTCTGCGGACAATGGGTCTTTTAATTTGTGGTACATGCTTCCTCAGTTGGTTTGCCCAGTTGATTTCATACAAGGGACGCTATTGGCAGATGGCTGAGAAGCTAGATTGCTTACTTTTCTCTCTCTCATGCGCTGAGTTTCTCTGATCCTGACGTATGGGGATTGAGCAGGGGGGCTGTTCGCACACCTAGACGATACGGACGCTCGTCTAAAAATGCTGAAAGATTATCTTCACGTTTGAGCAGCTGCTTCCTGAAACGACATGCTGCACGGTGCTTCGCATACTTAAAAGCTCGAAGGGCACGTATTGATTTTTGACTGAAAAACAAACTCTGTCTCTCTCTATCTCTCTCTCTCTCTCTCCCCCTGCTCCTGACGGAGGGGGTGTGAGCTGCCGCCTTCAACAGCTTTGTGCCGCGGTGCTTTGCATACTTAAAAGCCAAACAGCTCTATTGATTTGTTTGCTAGAGATTGTTTTCTCTATCTATGTGACATTCTGTGCTCCTGACACGCACTCCTTTGAAGAGGAAGATATGTTTGCATTCTTTTAATTGTGAGACAGAACTGTCATCTCTGTCTTGTCATGGAGCACAGTTTAAACTTTTGAAAAAGAGACAAATGTTTGTTTGCAGTGTTTGAATAACGTTCCTGTCTCTCTACAACCTCCTGTGTTTCTACGCAAATCTGTGACCCAAGCATGACAATATAAAAATAACCATATAAACATATGGTTTCTACTTCGCGGATTTTCTTATTTCGCGGGTGGCTCTGGAACGCAACCCCCGCGATGGAGGAGGGATTACTGTACTTGTTGCCAGTTTTCTTAACCAAGCATCAGTTAATAATGAGGTGCAAACAACAAAGGAACCAGCAGTACCCCAGCTAAAGTGCTTCTGTTTAAATCTGTGTAGATGCATCAGGAAATTATTAATTATATTTTTAATAAAATATTTTAAAATAAATGAGATAGAAGGGAAGTTGCCAAGAGGTACAAATCTGTTTCATAAAATAAAACATATGGATAATGTACCAGAAAATGAAAAATCTGCAATGGGATAAAGATTTGTCTTGGAAGAATGAAAACACTAACAAGTCATAAAATTAAATACCAAGTTTCATTATCTGCTAGGCCTGGCATCTAATTATTAAACATGTTGGAATGAAAACCTGTTGCCACTGTCACCCTCCTGGACCATAACTGAGGAGCCTTGGTGTAAAACATGACTGAAGGTTACAGAATCTGACAAATTTTACCTAGTGCATGATAATAGTAGGCTTATTTCCATGATGGGAATAAAATCAAGGAAGTGTTTGTTGAAAAGATAAACCCAAAACAAAGTCCATTATGATCACACATGGGTACATGATGTTTATGGTTCTTTTCAACTTACTTAAGCTTACAATATCCTAAAATTTCTAATTATAGAATTCAAACCATACACTAGTAAACCAAAAGGAGTGGGTCTTTGTCAGTATGTTGATGAATTCAGCTATCCTGAAGAGACTAGTATCTATCCATCCATCCATTATCCAACCTGCTATATCCTAACACAGGATCACGGGAGTCTGCTGGAGCCAATCCCAGCCAACACAGGGTGCAAGGCAGGAACAAATCCTGGGCAAGGCTCCAGCTCACTGCAGGGCACACGCATACACACACCAAGCACACATTAGGGACAATTTAGGATCACCAATGCACCTAATCTGCATGTCTTTGGACTGTGGGAGACTAGTATGACAACACAATTTCTCTCTATCTAGTCCTTTGACTCAGTACTTAAGATCTATGATCCTCATTAAGAGATCACGGAAATAGGAAAACATTCTACTACAGATTTTGATGTCTAGTAACATTATTCTTTCTTATTACAAAATATTTTATCATTATTTAGTTCTGTTTTTCTTAGTTATTCTTTTGCATTTTCTGCTTGATTGTAATTAATTTACAGTATGATATCACTTTCTTGGGCTGTGCACATGATTTTTGTTGCCAGTTGTGTATCCATTCATGATGGTGTGTGATGCCACTGCTGCCATTTTATATAAAAATAAGCTTTTCATTGGAAACGTCTCTAAATCTGTTTAAAGTTAAAGAGTAATACATTCTTTTATGCAAATAACATAACAACAGGTAAACATGTTAATTTGGTCTTTATAGACAAAATAATATGATCATGACAGTAACTTTAAAAAAGTTCTACTGGTCTCTTAATGATAGGCAATGACCTGATAAGTCACATCTAAAAGTAGCTCATAATCATTAATATATGGTAGAATGGGAACAAAGTTAATAGTTATTATGTCAAGTCTGAAAAAACAGGCAGATTGTCCTGAAAAAGACAGTTAAAAAACTGAGTAGGAAATGGGCCCGGGGAGAAAGTATCAAAAGAGTAGTTGAAGTTTCAAGCAAAAGTCAAAACAGAAGGGCAAAAAAAGGTAAAAAAAAAAAAAAACAACAAAAAACAAAACTAGAATCAAAAGTCAAAGAACGATAAGTGGGATAATTGCCTTAGCTCAAACAGTTCAGTTTAATGAAATTCCAAAACAATATGATCTAGATATGTCCAAATACTTGGTGTACTAACTTTGCTGAATGGTGACAGCATTTATTGTAAATAAGAATAGAATTAGGAGATGGATTGGAGGTTTATTAAGAAGAATAAATTGATATCGGGAGGATAATCAAAGAATGAGAGAATCAAAGAAAATAGCAGAGTAGTTTATAAGCAAAATAATTCTTAATTGACCAAAGCCAAAACAGGAAATGACAGTCATAATCAATTAACAAAAGAGTTTGTTTCCAGAAATCTGATTGAAGCACTAATGACAACTCTAATCTTTTCTTTGTTGTATCCACAAATTAGAATAAACCAAGAAGTACACAATGCTGACCTTTATACCCTTGACCTGGGGATGTCATGTGACACAGACTATGCAAAATGGTGATGTGCATGTCCCAAACAAAATGACATAGCCACAAATGAATTTACCGATAAACATGATTAAAAACATTTCTCAATTACAAATGAATGAAATCATTGTGTTCCTTGGTCTACAAAATCCCCTAAATATTGTTTTGTTTATTAAAAGCCAAATACCAACTACAAAAAATGAAAATATGACTTTGATCATGACACTTGGATGCCACCTGATCTGTGTCGCACCATGATGTCATGTACCTAACTACAACCATAGAAATTGTAAGCAGATAACCACAAAAAATGTAAAACCCATGTATATTCAAATTAACATCACATAAAAAATATGGTGAATAAGGTATAAACAACATGTAAATAGACCTAAGAGTCACAACAATAGGTGACTATGCTCAGGGAACAATAAGTATAGAGAACAGAATCAATATAATAGTACAAAAAGAATTAGTATAAGGCCACAAAAAGCCTCAATTTCCTGTTTTATGTCATCAGGTATCATAGGTCACCACAAAATAGTTGTTTAAATCTTTTTTCTCCACTTAATTTAAATGATTAGGCATTTATATTTATACGCTTTTTAACTAGGCCAGTATGAAAAGAATACAAAAATGACTGAAAAAACATCCCTACCAAGTCTGTTTAGGTAACAATTGCTTTCCTGGGTTTTAAATAATACACCAACATTTTTGATCTAAAATCACAATAACTGGATGCTTATATCCCTTTTATTTAGATGCCATTTAACATCCAATAGATCCATATTATCACTATGAGAGCAGCTCTACAGGAGATAATTTTCTTGAGAGGAAATTAAAAGGATGAACTGTGTTTATATCTGGCGGGCTTTGTTATATAATAGCAGGGTGTCAAGTTTCTTCCAAAATATGGTTATGCCTCCAAAAAGAAGCCACGAATCAGGTCAGAAACCTACCTGGTTTGCCCAGCAAAGGTAACCTTAAGTTCAGCCAGCTCCAAGGCAACCTGTTAACTTTAAAAACAGAGAAGGCCCCAATAATCGGAAGATGGCAAAACAACTAAAAGTCCAAAAAATATCACAAAAGCCCTACAAGTAGAAGAGTGACCATGAACCTTTGGCTTGTTATTAAAAGGCAAACAAAAACCCTTATAAATAAAACAAGAATTCAGAAGAGCACCAAAGGCACAAATGGACTTGACTAAAAAAAGCAATCCAGTAACAAACAATGTCTTGAATCACAATCTGAAAAAATGGTGAAAAACGGAGCAAGAAAGTCATCCAGTAAATCAAAATAAGTAATAGCAAAACACAGAGAAAACTCACCAACTCCATGCTTACACAATGTACCCACTGAACTACATATCCTTTATATGGTAGGGGGCAGTTCCTGAATGGAAATAGACAGGTGACCCTGCCCCTTGAAGAACCACCCACAAAACACAAGGAATATAACAATACATTCACATAGAAACACAATTACCCAAAGCTAAAATATGATGAACGTAAAAAATACCGTAAACATATAAACATTCATTTTAATTTAACAGACATGAAAAAGAAGTATAAATAGATAATACAGAACATGAACTGGTAGACACATAACACAGAGACTATGATACCCAATGTCTTCATCCATATGAAAAAAGCAAAGGATGTGAATGTCTGAAGGAGCAAGTTTCAAATGTTTCCTAAGCTTCTAAACTCTTTCCATATTAATTGATTTATTAATGTATTGTGTTGTAATGATTAAAGCAGTAATTGTAAAGCTAACATGCTATGATAACTTGCAAAACTAACAAATGCTTGAAGTTGCTTTACTAAAGAAGAATGAAAAAAATCATATGTAAAGTACTATAAATATTAATTTCCTTGCTTTTTCACAGAGTGCCAGCTGGTGTTGGATAACATATACCGTAAATGAAATACGTGAAAAAGTGCCTGTTGGTCTATTCAGGTGCCCTTCATCTAACATTACATTTTGGGTGAAGACATGGAAACATTTGGTATCAACAAATTGCAATAATTGAAAAGATGAAGAAGGCTGGCAAACGTCTGTTCATGGCACTACAATTTGCATCTATCCACCTTTGCAAATGGATGATTTAATTTGCTCTTGGCTGTAAAGAAAAAGAAAACCAGTGCTAAATGGTTAAACTGAAAACAAAATCTGTTTTCCCTTGCATAATCATCAGTTGATTTAGCCTTAAATTCAGCTTGCAATTATTTCAGGACCACTTGCAGTATTAGGACAATTACACACTAATAGGTTTTATGTATGAGCAGGGTAAATTATATTGTTTTTGTTTGCTATGCATATCCTGATATTTTGTTCTGCATGTAGGAAGCTGTGAAGGAGTCATCTTCATGATCAATATAACTTGACAGGACTGAAGACAATTATTTTAACAATTGTTACCTCAAGATCAGGTAATAATCATTATCTCCCTGTTGTAATTAACAGACTCAGGTAAAAGAAAGCAAATTATCAAATGTAAAATTATCACTAAAAAACTGGGACAACCATTGAGAGTAAAGATTTTTTTACTTTTTTCACATTTAAAAATTCTAATTTTTGTTAGTTTGACAAATTAATATTCTTGAAATTCATTGATGAATCTGATTTTGAAACAGCCCTTCATGCATCTATTCATTTGTGTGCACATTAAAATAAGACAAGTGCTAACATGTGAGATCTTGATTTTTATGTCATGGCCTCATCAATTAATAAGCAATGCTATTTTCTTGCCAAAATAGATGAAAACTCTTGAGGTGGTCTGCTAAAAATAACAAATAGGCTTTTATAAATTTTCTTCCAGAATGCTTTAGTTGAAATTTAAATATTACTGTTTTGAAATATGCAGATCATTATTTAAACTTGTTAGAGCTTTTTTCATTGTTTTTTTTTCTTTGTTGTAATTTACATCCAACTTAAATAAAAAAATGAATACTGCTGTATAAATAGTAACTTAGCAATCAATATTTTAATCCTTCAGATCAAGTACTTTTAAATCAATTCTGAAAAAGTGTTTTCAGAGTAATATAATTCCATCATGAATCAGCCACGAGAGTTTTAAAGTTTAACATTATTCTTGGAATTGTACTTTGCTTTAAGTTAACTTCATCTATGCTTTTTGCCTATATGCCTTAAAGTAGTCAGATATTCTCAGCAAAATCAGTGAGACAAAAGCAAGAAGTATATCCACTCTTAATATAGCTGTTGCCCAATCAAGAGGTTTACTTCATAGTCAAAAAAGAACTTTCAGTTTAAAAAATGAATTGTACTAATTAAAGGAAAACCTTAAAACCCTCTGGAATTCCATATGACAGTGGTTCTCAAACTGTGGGGCAGGCCCCCCTAGGGGGGCGCGAAGTAACAAAAAGGGGAACGCGAAGATGTGAAAAAAAGAAAACAAGAATCGAAAATATGAAAAATACATCTATTGAAACCAAAACAAATTAACTTAAACTACGTTCTGATAGTAGAAAAATAAATATAGGGTCAGATAAATGTCGATAAAAGTTAAGTAGGTATAATAAAGTATGCATCTATGATATATCATTAATTAAATAAGAACAAATTGGTATTAGTGGGCTGATTTCAAAAAACGTTAGGGGTGTGCGATTAAAACTGTTATGAAAACTTGGGTCACAAATACTTAAAGGTTGAGAAACGCTGCCATATGATGTGTTGCAAGGTGGTGTGCCTGTATAGCTTGAGTTACCTCTGTTATCCCTGAAGCGTTTATACCTTTGCTGACAGCAAGCCTAATGTTTTGTTTCTGTACTGTCCTTTTATCTAATTTTCTAACTGAAATAATGAGTTTTATATTTTATCCTTATTTTATAGGGGTTTCATGGAATGTTAATGTAGTTAGCAACTCATTTTCTTATTTTTTTCATTTTACTTTTTGTTTTTTTTTTTTGACATTTTTGACTGACCATTTTCATATTTTTGTAACAGCTGCAGCCATTCTGTTGTTTGATGATTCACAAGCATGTTGCTGTTTGACTCCAAAAAGTCGAGACTATTTAAGTCATCGACAGACATCTGTATGTGTCCAAGTTTGTGGATGCTAACAGATGTGTTTTGCAGTGTGTTTTGCGGTATTGTTTCATGGTATTTGATGTCATTTTCCTGGCTTTCTTTTTCTACTACAATTTTTGACTATTGCTTTTTTTGTCACTTCCACTTTAACTGAGTCCTGGTTTTGATCCTTGCAAGTTATAACACCACTTGTTTTTGAACTTCATTTCTTAGTCCAGATTTTATTTTCAATTAGTCCTATCGTGCATCTCGTAATTAGGCAGAATATTTAGCCAGATTAGTTAGTGCCTTGCGCTCAGTGCTGCTGGTATAGAAGCCAATGCTCCACAAGCTCATACTAGATAAGAAGGTTATATAATTATTTAAGTGAAATTGTTGTTTAGAGTGTTAAGATTTGTGTTCACTTATATGTAAATGATAGCTTAGAATGGTTTGAGTTGTATTTTTGCAATGGTAAATGATTATCCCTGAAACAATATTGAATGTGTTCTGTCATACAAGATCAAAGTGAATGATTAGACAGATTGTGAAAGATGAGCACAAAAGTGTGGGTCAAAACTGGGAATCTCAATGCATGTAACAACAAAGTCAAATCGTGAGACAAATATCAAAGTCAAAATGGAGAAAGCAAGATCAAAGACCAATAGATCAAAGGAATAATAATTTAAACAAGAAAGTTTTTTGGTCCACAGATGCAGATTAGCTAATAGTGTATGAGGAAGACCCTTTAACCCATTTCGTTGTTAGCATCAGGATCGTGACCTCTGTGACCCTACACCTGATGACAATGATGGTGTTTTACCACCGTTAGATTAAAATAGCAATGCCTGTTAAAACCAAAATGGTGACAGAAATGATACACAATAAATTATAAAGATCCAAACCACACACTATAACAAGAAAACAAACAAACCGAATTCCTTACATTTGAAAACCCCAAAAGATAGGGTTTAAAAGCACAGACACCTAATAATGAATGAGCAAACAATTAAATAAATCAAACGTCATAACAAGTCCTCTGTTTTTTACCTTTTAGTTGTTTTTTTTCTTCTTGTAGTTAATATTGAGGTGATTGAACAGCATCAGGCAAACACAGGTATATCTGTTGTCTGTAAGGATTTTATTTCTTCTTACATGAAACGAGTGGACAGTACAAGCTTTTTTAGCATTCCAACCAGGTTGCTGTGAAAGAAAAGCAGAGATGGGAGCCCTGAAGGTAACAGCAGTTGTTATTTCAGTTATTTCAACTTTCACGTGCCCTTTTATGGTTGCCACCGGATGTGTAATGTTACCAAAAATTAGGTCTGGTTTTTAATAAGCAAGTTATGTGTTTGACAAAAATATAATTGTAAAAGGTATATTTATCATATGCTTTGTTGAGGTTTTGGAACGTAGAAAGGACACTATAGTGAAAATTTGCTTGTTTCTGTATAATTGCATTTTGCCAGGTCTTCCTTATCTGACAAGTTTATGTTTTTACCTGTCTCTGGTCACTTCATCTACTGCCTACATTGAATGACAAGTTGAAGCTGCTGCTGTGCCTTTGGAGAGAGTGTGTGTGTATGGGTGTGTTAATACAATATATAGGCTGACATAGTCTTGTACCTCTTTTAAAGCTTAGCTATTTTGCTAGTGCTTGCTAACATGTTGTATCCCCAGCAATTCTTAAAGTAATGAGCAAGGACTGTGACCACAAATATCAGATTTATTTATTTACTTAGTTATTTTTTGAGTAAAAGGCAAAACTTTTTATTCATTTTTAATTTTGTTTCACAATCTTCTTAAAAAGTCAAAGGAGTCAACCAGTCTTTTATGACTGGTTAACATACATCCACATCAGAATATTTTACAGGTTGCTCAAATGAAGCTTTGATTGCTTTCCCAGGCTCTTTTATATCTTTCTTCACTCATAAGTACAGTAGACCTGGGAAATTTGTTTGGTCTTTACTAGGTTATCATTATTAAGAACACTTAACTCTGGTTTCATTCTCAGATTCATTTATCCACACAATTTATTTGTTAGTAGTTGTGATAGCCTGTATGTGTGAAAGGGAATATTGTAATAATCATGCCCTATGCAGGATTATAACGTATGCATTATGAAAGAAAAAAACACTTAGCTGTGAATGTTTGGAAGTAAATGGAATATATAGTATATGATATTTTGTATTTTTAAAGTAATACTAGAAAATTACTATACTTTTCAGAAATTTACTCCTATCCTATCTTAAAAACAAAATGCCTTTCATTTTACACTCATAAAAGCAATATGCCCTTGGCATTGTGGCATTGAGCTTTTACTGGTGCTGTGTTTCTGCCTTTTTCGCTTTACTGCAGGAAATCACTTTAGACATGCATATTAATTGAAACACTGCATGTAAACCTTAAAAACACACAACCTAACAGTTCATCACTATGTCAGGTGAAGTGTTAGTCTCTAAAGCAAATAGATAGACCTATTATCTGCTAGGATAAACAGAATGGTCCTCTCAGGAGATAGCACAAGACAAGGTCAGCTGCTTTGGCTCTGCTGCTTTACCATGTTCCTGGGGGAACTCCAACAGTAAGCACCAAACTAAATGAACCCTACTGTGCTTCACAAATATCACTTTATTGTGTTTTAGATTTTACAAAGACTACTTGGGAAATACAGGATATTGTCATGTACACCAGCAGAGCCTGCATGTTTGTACAATAAAAGGACAAGCTAGTGCTGCTAAGAATGAATTTCCAAGTGGCATTACAATGACACTGAAGATCCTGTACATTGGGAAAGCAACAGTAGAATCTAAAAATGCAGACTACCTATATGAAAAAGAATGATGCATGATTTCTGCCTGTATAAAAGTAAATCATTGTGATGAAAAATAGAATTTGTGCTTGCTGTTGTGTTTTGTATGTGCCTGCCACTGATGACTTGTTTTATGCTTACTTCTGTGTACATGAACATAGACATGCCCTGATAAAGATGCTCCGTTTGGGAGATTGTATCAGTATTCCTGGGCAGTTACAAGAGTGAAAGACAATGTTTCCTTTAATCATAGGGTGACCCCTGGGTTACTCTGGTAATATCATGGTAACAAACTGACAATGAGGAACTATGGGTAATAAGTAAAAAGTCAACCAGTAGCTACAAGGCAGCTGGTGCACTCAATATTTTATACATGAATTCCTGTATTTCATATAATATGTCAGGTGTCCCGGGTTGGCCTGTGCCATTAAGGGAAATTTGGTGTCCAAAATTTCAGGGACAACTGGGGCTGCAAAGAAGAGCTATAGTAGGATGCTCGTTTAAATCCTAAGTCTAGTGATCCACAGACTTCCCTGGCAACAGTTTCTGTCCATTACACAGGTTAGTGATGGGGGGGGGGGGGGGGGGGGCGCATATAACTTAACAGGCTTCCATGCTTTCACCTATTGGGTTGGGGAATTCCTGATATATATAATCATCCCAACTAACCTTAATGTATCTCTCTTCTAGAGGTAATTAGCTATGGGGCTATAAGTGTTGTTCTGGAGCAGATCAAACCCTATTAGTGGTGGTCTTACCAATACAAATCCTCCTGGACATGCAATGGCCCAAGTCCTGTTCTGAATTTCTTTCTGTTGTCCTTGTATTATCTGCAGTAATTTTCCTAACCAGGCACTACTTCTCAGTTTGCAAATATGAAATGGATTATACAAGATTCACAATATTATAGCATGGTATGTTAAGAAACAGGACTCGAGAGTTCAGGCTAGTCTGCATAAAATAAGTTAGTTGTTTCTTTCGTGAAGGATGTTGGCTTGCACTGAGCCGTAATCTGTTTTTTGTACTTATTTTGCACAAACTTTACAAGTCATTATGCACTAAGGCATGTGCAGATCCATAGCGTATATCCAAATGTATAGCAACAGCAAACAACATAATCCTTCAGTCTTCCCTGATGAAGGCATCCACCACAACACTTTGTGCCTTCAGCATGGGAAAGGTGCTATATAAATAAAATGTATTATTATTATTTAGTATTATTTTGTGTACAATGTTAATGGTCAACCAGATTGAGCTTCATCGGTTACTCTTGTTCTTCCCACTTTCAAACCATCTACCCATTCATAAACGTTTTGTTGAGTCATGCTGTATTCATTTCTGTACTAAGCCAACATTAAGCCTTAAGCCTTCAGCGAATTCCAGCAGGTTTCAACAACAACAACAACAACATTTATTTATATAGCACATTTTCATACAAAAAGTAGCTCAAAGTGCTTTACATAATGAAGAGAAGAAAAATAAAAGACAAAATAAGAAATTAAAATAAGACATTAGTTAACATAGAAAGGAGTAAGGTCCAATGGCCAGGGTGGACAGAAAAAACAAAAAAAACTCCAGAAGGCTGGAGAAAAAAATAATATCTGTAGGGGTTCCAGGCCACGAGACCGCCCAGTCCCCTCTGGGCATTCTACCTAACATAAATGAAATAGTCCTCTTTGTAGTTCGGGTTTTTCACAGAGTCACTTGATGCTGATGGTCGTACAGACTTCTGGCTTTTAATCCATCTATCGTTGTTGGAACATCATGGTGCTTTGGGTAGATGGTGGTGGCGCACGCCACCACCAACAGGACACCGGAAAAGGAAACAGAAGAGAGAGTAGGGGTTAGTACAGATTTTGAATGAATAGTTATTATAATGAATTGGATATACAGAGTATCAGGATTAAATTACAGTGAAGTTATGAGAAGGCCATGTTAAAGTAATGTGTTTTCAGTAGTTTTTTAAAGTGCTCCACTGTATTAGCCTGGCGAATTCCTACTGGCAGGCTATTCCAGATTTTAGGTGCATAACAGCAGAAGGCCGCCTCACCACTTCATTTCGCCTGCCAAAAGAAATCTCACAATGGCATATTTTTCAACAATGGTGCAATCCCACAGCAGAGCGTGTGTGTTCATTTGACCTTAGCTTCAACTAGATATAGGCAGAATAGTGCACAGGGCATGTTTGAACTACCCATAAGCCATCATGAACATGTTGTATTATGTCAGCTTCCATTCTTTGCAGTTACTGAGTAATTTTCAATTAAATTATAATCGTGTACATATATATTGTAAAAGATATACCCGGACACAGACAGACACTGAGACCGCCAGATGTCCAAACCACTCACATTTTATTTACAGTCCAGCACACTCACAGTGTCCATGCACCAAACACCTTTTGAGTCCATTTCTCTCCCTTCTGGACTTCTCTGGCTGCCTTTCCTCCAGTCCTCCCGAGCAATGCCTTCTTTCTCCCGACTCCGGCTCTCCTGCTCGAGGGAGGTGGCCACTTTTATAATCACCCAGATGAGCACCAGGTGCTCTCTGACAAACTTTCGGTGGCACCTCCTGGAGTGGCGGAAGTGCCACATGAGCACCTGGAAGCATTCCAGGTGTCCCTGGAATTCATCCTGCCAGCACTTCCGGGTGTGGCGGAAGTGCTGGCATCCAGGGCTCCACAAATCTCCGGGTGCCCCCTGGTGGTGAACACGGGCCCAAATAGGGTTGAGCTTCCATGCTCGGTTCCCATGGCCCCCATACAGACCAGGGCGGCTGCTCCCTTGTGGTCCAGGGGAGGTATAATCCCTCTTCCGGTTCTTCCAGGTGTCCCAGCTGGGCATAAGCCCCCAGTCATCCGCCACGATATATACACATTATATATATATATATATATATAATAGTGTTAAATTTTAGGACATGTGCAGATAACCCCATGTATTGTTGTATTTGGTAAAGGAATGGGGAAATCAATCTTTTTTTAGCAGTCTCATAAAGATTGATTCCATGTTAAGGAAATGTTTTGTCTTTCAAGGTTGGGGAGTGGAAGAGGAGGGGACAGAGGCAGGAGTTGGAGTATAGTTCATTATTCTTCTTCCAACTCGTAATGTTCCTGGTTAGAAAGGAAGAGTCAAATAGTTATGTGTTTTTGTCATCTCAATATTAAATTGGTCTTCATAAGAATTGTGCTACACTCACACATTCGACTGTATATATTGAGAGGAAAACTACCACTCATCTTGTCCTCACCAATTCTTAAAATCTCATTGGTTAAATAGCTCATAACACATTTTTCTTCATCACTATTTATTCAATTGCAGCGCCATGTCAATCGGGCTTTCCTTTCGTTTTAGCCTGCAGTACATCCCTATTGAAGTGCACCTCAGGTTCATTGACAGCTGTTAATAGGCTAACTGTGAGTGAACATGTTCTGTAATAAACTGATGTCTTGCTCATTGTTGTCTCTGCTTTGCTGTTAATACAATTGACATATGCTTTGACCCATCATGGCACTGTTAGAATAGCTTTGTTCACAAAAAAATAATAACTATACTGGTATATTCCAGTAGTTGGTGAAGGAGGAACAGCAGTTTGGGAGTATGGAATCTTGAGGTCAATATTTTCATTTTAAAGGGGAAGATACACCTCTTAGTTGATGGGTGGCTGATGAAAAGGGGGAAGAATTTATGGGTTCAAGGAAAGCTCTAAGCTGAAGATAAACCTAGAAGTTTACAATAAAACATGGATAGCAAGTTTTAGGGTTAGGTAGTGAGATGGTCAAAGCTATTTGGGAAAATGACGGAATCCTGCCTTTTTGTTTTGGAGATGAAGTCTATAACTCTGCTATCAGAGCTAATTTGTTAAAGGAAATGGAGTGCAAGTAAAAAATAGAAAACCTCCAGCATCTGAGTTTCCTGTGTGGCTTTATTACACTAATAGCTGCAATATCTTATACTGTATAATGATATATACCAGTGTATAAAATGTAGGACAGCATGGTGGCACAGAAAGTGGTTATGTCTGTCAAATTTGCATGTTTACCCCCATTCAAAGCCAAGTCAGGCATGTTCTCTTTTGAATGAGTTTCCTCCAAGGATTTCAGTTTCTTCTCACAGCCTATAGTTACATTACTATGTCACCTGACCAGTGGGTATATACAGTATGTGATTGCGCCCTAAAATAGAATGCAGACTCCTTAGCCTCTAGTTTCAATCTGATAGTTTTGTACTTCAAAAAGGAGGATCCAAAATTGGATGCTAGATTATTAGGTAGATGTTAGTAATCATAAAATCATACAGAAAAATTATAATACAAGATTTTAACAAGGATAAATTATCAAGGGCATCTTTTATAAGTTATCTAGTCAAAATCATGTACAAAGATTTTTAATATTTATGATTTTTAAAATGCATATTTTATCTTACCAAAAGATTTTGTTTCACTATTTTATACAGTTCTACAACACCTGCTGTCATGTGAGGCTCATACTGAGTCTGTAACAAAATGGCAATGTATAAAAATAAATACAAGTATGTGGCAGTGTGTCAGCCACCAACCCAGACTGTCGCAATAAATGTAAATCCAAGATGAGAAGGAAACATGCAAAAGAAAGTATTTAGGCAAAAAAGTAAATGATGCAAACTGCCTGGGATGTATCATAAATGCTTATAAGAGTTCAGTCAGTTTTTATTTGATAGTGACTTCATTCTTCCTTCTCTTGACCTTGATTTCAAATTGTCTTCTGCCACCCTCATGACAGCTTTGTGGTCCCTGTGTTGTTCAGTAATCAGTGTTCTGCCTCTTGTGTCATCTTGAGTTTTCCTGAGGACTGTCATCAATTTTACTCAATTGATTCAGTGGAGGTTTTCTAAAGTCTATAAACCACACTGACAATTTATTGTTAAACTTCAAGTTACTTTCTTGCAATATTATTCTGTCCAAAACCCTCTTATGTGTCCAAAATGATCGTACACAACAAAAAGTATCTTTGTCACTCAGTTTATTTCATTAAAAAATAAAACCACATCACAAGTGCTGTGTTTTTTGTTTTTTTTTTACAATTTTGTAATGTCTTTTACCCCATATGTGAATTTGCTAGGCCGTTGTGCATCATGATATGGTGCACAGCAAAGCCTGCTATCCAGATTGAATAATAAATTGCAGTACTTTTTTAACGCTACATGTTAGAGAACTTGGTAGCACAGTGTCAACAGTTTCTGCATCACTAGACTGAGAGTCTGACTTTTTCACACAATTGCTCAGTCCGAGAAAATGCTCTCAGATTAATTACCTTCACAAGCTACCCTACATTTGAGTGTTTGTGTATAAGTGACACGCTGTCCACTTGTACAGTGTGTGCAATGTGATGTCACATTCAAGGAGAAGACCTTCAGTAGTGAGATTCAGTGTGACATTGTTCATCACATTAGGAAAACCAATACACAGCTAATGCAGCAATTACTTTGTTACAAGTATCTTGAATTAATGTTAGTGGTGCTTATAAGTCGCAAATGTTCGGGCCAGGAGATACTGACTGAGCTAACTAGTTGATTTATCAGCCATTTAATGACAGATATGAATGCTATGAAATGAGTATACATGCAAATGCAAAAGACAGCACTGTAACTTTAAGTATCATTATTGTCTGCTGTTCAAAGTACAGTGAAATTCCTACTTACATGTGTTAATTAACATACAACACATTGTCACTCTTAATAGAGTAAATAATATGCTTGTTTTTTAATAACATTATATAATATCATGTACTTAAAAATATGCTGGTGTCTTAGACGTAAGACTCTAATACAAGAACATGGGTGATTCTACGATTTGATTTTCATCCTCATTCTTATACGTTTATAATATTGAAGTGCAGAGGAGGGTAAATGTGGGCTTCTTTGGTGTTTCACGCATGTTCTTAGAGGTATATAAATTCTATAAGTGAGGGGGTAGCATGCTTGTTCATACAATGAGATGTACTTTGATCTGGGGCTAGATTATATATACTGGACAAAAGGATTAGGGCTTGGTGCAGTAGATCATGTATATGATGAGTACAATGATCAGGAGCTTGGTTCAACAAACCATGGGCTTTAGTCTCTGAAGCCTCCGTCTTCAATGCTCAAGACGTGTAAAAAAAAAAAAACTACTAGTTGTTGGTTGTGGAGGGTCTATGGCTATTGTAGTTCATGTATCTGAAATGAAAATCATGTGCTCATGTGCGCAATTCTGCTACCATTTCAATAACATGTCCTGGGATATGTTGGGCTAACATCTTTCAGAAATGCAAAAAGGAAAATTTACCAGTTCCTCTCTAAAGGTTAATCAGAAAGAGTAGGTTAATCAGTAGTTGAGGTCACACAGAATGTTATTCTTTAAAGGCAGATGAAGTTGAAAATTCAACAAAGCTTTACAAATGAATGTTTTTGAAATGAAAAAAATGTACAGTGCACTATATACTAGATATCTCAATGAAAGTGAACTCATATTTAAGTATATCAAATTTTAATGAAACTGGTCCACTGAGAGCCAAGTTTTTTCATGAAGACAGAAAGACACATATGGTGACAACAATACTACAATAGGCAGTTCTGTTTTTCATGTGAGAAGAGGTATACTTATGTTTTTATTTGGTTGGCAGTTTCCCCTAGATGCCTAAAGTATTTGCCTTTAAACTACAAAGTCACTGCTTTGACATCTGACCCTGACTCGCTGTGTGAACCTGAACAAATCAATTAACTTAGAAGGTTGCCAAATATTATATATATATATATATATATATATATGTACAGTATATATAGTGTATGCACTGTATGCACAGTTAACAGTTATACATCACAAACGTAAAATTTAATTTCCTTCCTCAAAAGTATAAATGACAGCATTTTTTTATTGTTTTTGCCTAGATTTTGGTATGTAATGAAGTGGTATAACATTGTGGCCTAATCTTAACCAAAGCCTAAATGACCAGCAGAACAACAGACAGAAACATTGCTGTATATTTTGTTTGCTTGATTTTTAATTTGTGCATTGCATGAATAGCAAAATACTCAAAGCTCTTAAAGTGCACTAATCCTGTTGTCACTTATTAGATATTCAGCTAGGACTGAAAGATCTTTTCCTATGGGCCTCATGAGCACCGACAACATCAATTCAATAGATTGACAAGAAACCAAACATTTGGGACACAGCAATGTATCCGTCAAAAACTTAACCAGTAGACCCTGCACTCTTAAAAATAAAAGTGACAGAGTGGTTCTTCAGAACGATGCCATAGGGTAACCATTTGTGATTCCCAAAAGACCCATCCAAATGTAGGTTCCAGAAAAAAACTATATTAATTTAGATCCATAACAGGCTTCATAAATAGACTCTCGCTGCATACGATAATGCAGACTAAGTCCAGGTTTTCTTAATCTGCTAATGTCCTACTATGTAGCTTACTGTACATTAAATATTTAATTTTTCTTCTACTTATTATAAAGTTTTCAAAGTACAAGAAAACATCTTCATATGCAAGGAGCTCTTCTCAGAATGAAATGTTTTTTTGTCAAACTATAGCTCTACAAGGAACCACACAACCCAGTAAAGAACTGTATAGTGCCATTAAAGAACTGTTATTTTTAAGAGTGTGGAGTGAGGTGTCTCCTACCCTGGTATCCTCTGGGAACTTCTAAAACAATGAAGACACATTGAAGCCTGTGCAGTATCTTTGATAGTGAATAGTTGACAGGTTCACATGTTGTATACTGTAGTGAACTGGTTGTTTGCTGACCCCAATAGAAAACAACAAGCAATGCATTGAAATGGGGAAGAACAGTGGAAACAGTGGATATTGAAAACAAAGTGCCTTCTTTTAGCAAGATACTAGATAAGATTGTGAGCAACTTAGCTATTTGCTAAATGTGCAAACAAGATGTAATCAATGATCAGTTATTATCTGTAAACATTCTCATGTTCTTATGCTCCTATTTGCTTTCTACCAGGGAGCCAGCACCTTTTGCTGACAGTAATAGGCACTCTTATTTTTCCATTTAGATGATTTTATCATACCATTTTTGTGGTAAGTGCATGTTTCTATCTCTGCTGTACCTGCACTATGAAGCATATCAGAAAGCTTTGATTTGGTGGCCTCAGAGAAATAGATCAATCATTCCTCCATCACTGTCCTCTGGAAGATATGTGTCTACAGATATGAACCTGTAATTGTGGCTCTTTTGCTGTTAGGAATATCCGTATTAAGGGGACAGCTTTTCATTTACCTTTGGAGAGGAAAGTAACTGAAATGAGTCACTCACACAGTCTAGAAGAGCTAGTTTCTTTTTTCTCTAGGGTTGAAAGTCATTATTGGCATCATAAGCCTGCAATATTGAATGCTGTGATGCCTTAGAGCTTAAAGAAGTATAAGTAGCTTTTAAATATACACATTATTTTTCAGCAGACTTATTTCAAAAAAGACGGTCATAAAATATTAAGGTAGACAGATTTATTTAGCTTTGCTTAGCTTCTTGCCAGTAAAATTGACATCTTGCAGCCTTATACTGAAAGGTCCAGTACCAGTTAAATTTTATAGTGATGGACCTGTGTAGTCATTTTACAACACAACAGGTTTTATTAGCAAAATTCACACAAATGCTCACACTTTGAGTTAGCAGAATCAAATCTTCTAGCATAGCCTAATAGATGCAGATCCATTTTCTTATTAGCAGATACCGTAATTGTAGTAAGTAGTGAGACCAGGATGAGAATATTTTTATTCATTATAATTGTTTTATGTTTATTGTTTTTATGTCTCTGTATCTTCACACAGTTTAAAACTTCCTGTGAGTTATATATTACATTTTTCTAATAGTCCTGAAATACCTTTGCTGTTGCCTTATTATACACTATAAAAAAAAAAATTGTGTATTAATTAGCCTGATTTGTATTGTTGTCCAAATGCTCATAATTTGTTCTGTATCTGAATATTTCTTAAATTATATAAGCTTATTTCTTCTCACGTATCTCTATATGTAGATCTTCTGAATTTTTTGTAACTTCATAACATGTATTCAAGCTGTGCCTTTTTATTTTAAATTGATGTAATGCCTTTGATTTTATCTCACATTTATGATTTAAACATAATGAATTCACTGGGTCTCTTCCTGCACATCTATTGCCATGTGAGCATGGTAGTTTCTTTTTTTTGTCTTGTCATCTCCAAACTGCAGAACAATTTATGAAGTTGACTAAAAAGAAAACAACACCTTTTCCTTTCTGAAAATGTAACTTTTCTAAACAATAAAAATATACCTTTATTGTTTATTTTACACACATGACCACCACTCTATATATTTGGTGTTTCACCCTAATTTACTTTTTTTTTTAATTCTTCCTACTTTTACATTGAGCAATGACAATTGACATTTTGCCGGCATGTTCACATAAGTCACACAACAAAAACACAAATGATCTTTGAAAATTTATTTTTCTGGGTTATTAAGCAAAGCCGGTTGTCACTGCATTTATTTTAACAATAGTAGTCAAATAAGTACTCATCTGTAGATTTTAAGCAGAAACCTAAGGATTTTTAGTTGTTATACCCTTGAAATTATTTTGGAACATCAAGCTCACTGGTGGGTATTTGTTTCCTGCCTTGCGCCCTGTGTTAGCTGGGATTGGCTCCAGCAGACCCCCGTGACCCTGTAGTTAGGATATAGCGGGTTGGATAATGGATGGATGGACATCAAGCTCATCTGCTTACCTTGTAGCTAAGCTGCTCCAGTATTTCATCGAGATACTTTTTAAAAACGTGATAAGGCTTTTCTTCAACTTTGTGGAATTATTATATTCAGTAAGCTAGCTTTGTCAAAGTGGCTGAAAGTTAAACAGTTGACAAGTAGAAAAAAATATAGAGATACACATTATTCAAGTTTAAGAAATAGCATACTCTATGTCAATTTAGAATGTTGAGTCTAACGCAACATAACTTTTTCAACTGGCTTAACCCAATTCAGGGTCAAGGGGCAGCTGACACTCATCCTGGCAGCTTCAAATGCCAAGCAGAAACCAATGATGGACAGAGTGCCTGTCTATCAATAGGCCTAATCAAGCACCCACACACAAGGGAAGAGTGGATTTATTTATATGGTATCCAAAGAATAAAACACAAGCAGTGATGCACAGTTATGTCAAAGATACAATTAATACATAAATACTTAAATTATGCTCCAAAAACAAAAATTCTTCCAAAATGAACACTCAACCACCATCTACTGCCAGGTTCAAAGACCTGTTTGATAAGAGAACCCAGTCTAATGCAGTTCCCTCATATATATTAAGATTACAGAAAAGGTTCAGAATGGAACTGGTAGATTCTTGCCAAATTCTAAAAAACAAAATCATCTTAAGGCACTATAAAACTTCACTTTCTCATTGGGTTAGTCAATATGGCGTAGGATTTTTCCAATTAAGCAAAATGGGTCTCTGTGCAATTAATGTTCTTTGGGATACCCAAAACAGATTTTTATTTTTTCAAAAAGGACTGATTGTAGAGTATTCCCAAAATCTATGACTTCATGAGGTGCACCTGTGTTTTAAATCTTGTCCAAAATACGTTTGGGGAATTCTAAAAGGGATATACGAGACAGCAGTGTAAAACTTCTAGCTACATTAAGAAATGATTTGTACAGTTTGGAGATGAATATATTTTATGTGAAGGCTTTCTAATTCTTGTGATTATACCCATAATTTTACAATTATTATAACACAGTATGAGACATATGAAGCTACAGTATCACAAGAAGATTAACTGATAACAATGTAAAGGTTACATTTTTTGTGAATTGAACTCAAATATCATTTACGTCACTCATTGAGCTCAAAACACTTTGGCGTGATTAATACATGGCTCCTTGAATTGTAGCATTGTGTTTTAAAGTAGTACAGTGCTTGAAAACATGGGAAACAAAGGTGATAATACATCAACATGTATTTCTATAGCACATTTTCATACACAGAACAGAGCACAAAGTGCATCCAGCCCCCACTGGGCATTGTACCAAACAGAAATGTCCTTAAGTCATTCCTTATTGTTTTTTTTGGCTTTGTCCCAGTGGGTCTCGTGGACGGCTGGGGCATCCGCCTTCATTTGAACATGGCAGGTGACTGCACAGTGCCTCAATCAGGTGGTGGTGGCACTAGAAGAACTAGAAAAAAAAGCAGAGATTAATAATGATGACAAATCCCTAATGAATTTAATAATTGTATGCTTGTATGGTCTAATAAACTTAAAATCGAAATGTAGCTATAAAAAAGGCAAATTAAAAAAGTGGGTTTCTATGAGTTTTTTTAAATGATCCTCACTCTTGAAAATAACGGTTGTTTAATGGCATTTTATAGTTCTTTATTGGGTTGTGCGGTTCCTAATAGAGCCATTGCTTGACAAAGAACAGTTTTATTCTAGTAAGGGTTCATTGTATATGAAGTTGGTTCTTTGTATTTTGAAAAACTTCCTAATGTGTAGAGCAAAAAAATCTTTAATATATGTTAGGTTACAGGCCAGTAACAGATTAACAAAACCTTGACTTATCCTGTGTTACTGGACGTATGCAGCATGAGTCCTTTTAAAATCATGACTTATCAATATTTCACAAATCTGTTATGAACTATTTATGGTTATTTACCATAGGGAGCTTGTTCCAGATTATAACATTTGAGGATTAGAACAATCTAGATGAGAACAGGCCACTCAGCCCAACAAACCTCGCCAGTCCTATCTACTTATTTCTCCTGTTTTGAAGGTCCCTAAAGTCTTACTGTCTACCATGCTGCTTGGTAGCTTATTCCAAGTGTCTATGGTTTTCTGAGTAAAGAAACACCTCCTAATATTTGTGCAAAATTTACCCTTAAGAAGTTTCCAACTGTGTCCCTGTGTTCTTGATGAACTCATTTTAAAATATCAGTCTTGATCCACTATACTAATTCCCTTCATAATTTTAAATACTTTAATCATGTCACCTCTTAATCTTCTTTTGCTTAAACTGTAAAGTCTTAACTTTTTAAATCTTTCCTCATAATTCATCCGCTGTAACCTTGGAATCAGTCTAGTTGCTCTTCTCTGGACTTTTTGTAGCTCTGCTATGTCTTTTTTGTAGACCAGGGACCAAAAGAAAAATCTAAATATGGTAAATAAAAGTTCTTTTTGGAATCTTCAGGTCGATGTGTATTTTGAGCACCAAAAAGTGGTTCCCCTTTTCTTTTTATTTTTAACAGTACATGGAGTTAGCCTGGCATATCTCTATTGGTAAAGTAGCACAGATTTTTGGAGCAAAGCAAGACAGATATTTTTTATTACAAATATTAAATGTTGAAGAAGCTAGCAGACAGTAAATATTTTGTATTGAACATTAAACGCACAAATATTAATTTAAATAGAATTCGGATATGTTTATTTAGTAAAATCTAAAAGTTGGTGGTTTGATATCTATAATGGCTGAGAATTACCTCTGACTTGTGGCCAATGTGTTTGTCTTGGTGTCAAAAAAGTTCTTAGTACAGAAATGAACAAACTTTATTCCATTGCAGACAGAAATCTTAACAGAATTACACTCCAAGCACTTAAAAGACTAACTAACACAAGGGTTTCTTTTCTATTCCACTTATCAGCTTAAGCAGTACCCATGACATGTACTGAACTTGGTGTTCATTATCTGCAGGTTCCTGGAAAACAGGATCTTCATGCTTGTAAGGGAATGTTAACTGTTTTTCAGGACATAGGAGGCAAGTTGTTTGAGGGAGTCTGGCTCTTTAAGGAGCTTATGTAGCTGAGGGACTGTAATGAGACAATACTGAATGGTGACTCACAGCTTTTAAAGATGATTCTGGCACTAATAATAGGCTATCCGAGGCAGTAGCGCAATAAATATAGAGCCTGAAGGAAAGTGACGTAAAGGCAAACTGGTATGGGGAATTAAGGCCAGATCTGGGGCAGTACGTTTGACTAGATAAGAAAAAGAAAAGGTTTATTGTTGTCTCACTCTTATTTGTTGGAATGATATGCAGAGCTGGATCCCCAACCCAATGCCACTTAGGTAACATGGAGTCTTTCACATTATTCTCTTTAATTGCACCATCTTTATTATTAAATAAACGTGATGTTTAGCTGTCTAGCCAAGCGTTCATTACTCTTTTGAAAAAATAATAAAAATGCAGTCTGGAGGCACACATTTCTAAATGTAATATACAGTTAACTGTTAATACAAGGGACCAGTTTGTACTTAGTGTGCACAGCACAAGACTAGCATATGACAAGAAGCGCACTTTCAAATCACTAAACTACTTGTAAATTTTCTTTATTTTGTGTTGCAGAACAGTTCCATGTTACATTATTCATACTAAATATACAGCATTACCAGTAGTTATATCTTTGTTAGAAAAAGATCAGTATTCATACATGGGGTATCTGAAACAGACGACTAAACTAGCAAGTAGCTGATAAACAGTGTTTAAGGTTTCTCAGGCATTCATCCGCAGCGTTGGTCCTGTTACTCCAAGGGGAAAAGTATGTGGAAACTAAAATCAGTAGGGAGCTCACCAGAAGGAAAGAGAGCATACAGATGATGACCTTAAATTGTAAACTGCAACGAGAAGCATTCAAGGCAAATTGTTACTACTGCACTTTTAAGAATGAGTGTTTAAGGAAACGTATGTATCAAAATTACACAATGTGGAAAGTTTCCACTTCATACCTTGTGCTGTATGGATTAATATTTCTGTGTTGTTGATGTTCAAATATGAGAATGTAAATTAATTTTCTCACAAGACCCACATTGTCCTTTTTACTCTGTTTGTACTTAATTTTTGTTAGTTTGTTGGGACGTCATTTAGTACTGTGTATCTGTTTACTATGAAATAGTTCTTAACGTTTTACAGTTGGTTTATGTGCTTTTTTGGTTATGAATAAAGTTGAGCTGAAGAAACCTTTGTATTGGGTGGCATGTAATTGGATGTTAATCCATCATATTTCATAGCATCTGCGCACAAGTTCACACCTTCACTGCTAACGTTAATTTTTAGTTTTTAATTTAGTGAACATCTAAAAAAATATTTCAGGTACTTTGAGGAAAGCATTATTGTAGTAAAGCATATGACAACAA
This sequence comes from Erpetoichthys calabaricus, assembly GCF_900747795.2. Lineage (NCBI taxonomy): Eukaryota > Metazoa > Chordata > Cladistia > Polypteriformes > Polypteridae > Erpetoichthys > Erpetoichthys calabaricus. The sequence continues at coordinate 297,980,092 of NC_041394.2, forward strand.
TCAAAGAAGAAAGCAAGGCACTGTAAACATGCTGTAATGTTAGAGCCAGCCATCCAGCTTTGTGCATTTGCAGTATTGTAGCCAATAAGAATTCAGCCCTGCTCTTTGCATAAGCATTCTCCTAAGTGACATTGTTCCTCAGAGAAGCAGAGCTTTGGGAGTCTCCATACATTTACCTCATGGTGTATTTATGTGTTCTCCTTCGTGGCAACCATTCTTTATATCACTGTTTCTTTCTTTGAATAAGGTTGTGTTTGCAGAAAAATTGCATCTCCATGCAAAGCCCCAGTGAACTAAGCATTTGTAGAATTCCGGACAATTATAGTATAATATGCTTAAGCCAAAAGGGTTTTGATCTCTGGACTTTAACAGCTCCTGCAAACTTCTGATCAACTTATAAATCTGCCTTTAGACATTTTTTTTTAATTATTCAGAGCTCTTCCCATGTAGTAAAAAGTGTAAAGTGCCAGATGTTTTATGAAATATATAGCAGCAGTAGAATTTACTTTGTGAAGAGTACACTGAAGTTTTTGCTAGCAAACTAACAAAATATTGGATAAGTTTGACTTTTAGAAATGACAGTAGTATCAATCCTGAAATATTTAACTCATACTATGCATTCTTTTTTATGTTTAATGGGAAGAATTAAAGATGGGGGAAACCTGACCTAACAGCTTCAGACCCCTAGGTTCAAACAGACCCATTTGCTTTCTGTGTGGTGTTCTCATTGTCACCCTGTGTCAGTGTGTTTCTTTCCCAGAGAGTCCTGCGTTTTTCTCCCACATTCCTGAGACCTACATGATAGATAAATTGGTAACTCCCCTTATTAGAGAATGCCATCAACAGTTGGACACCATCTTGTAACCAATTTAGGCAGCCTGTTTCAATTTAGGCTGTTCATAGTTTCCTGGACAGTGGGTGGCTCTCAGTTTATTTAACATTTAAATCTAAATTGCTATATATCTTCAGGTGATGATTATGGCAGAGCATATCACAATTATCTGATCAAGGTTCCAGCATCACAGTGTTTGATTGATTTTTGTGATGCAAACAATGTGTAATTTTGCGAGTCTGGCTAGGCATTAGCAAAAGAGGGAGAGACATTATTAGTGAGGTATGTTAATGTCTATATTAGAGATGTCTGAACACATATAAGATAACTGTTTTATGGCCCCACCTGAACTTGCATGCCAAAAATTCCACTAGCCGCCATTTTCATGAAATGCATGATTCGCTGTTTCATTCAAAGAATTCTGACAAATCAGTTTTATTGAGAATTTTGAAGACCTGAAATAGGTCTGACCCCACCCTTCAATGTTCATGACTAAAAAAGATTTAATTCCCTCAGCTGCATTATCATAAATGATGATTAATGGAAAAAAGATCACATTGTGAAGGTTAAGGTAATATAGAGGTTGGCACCATTCAGATTAAGGACATGAATGTTAGACCAAGAATGCACTCCATTGTTCTCCACCACACAGCCTCTAGAGCTTGTGGCATGTCCTTCATCTTTAACCGCCTTAAACAGAACTTGTTTGTATGGTTGTGAGGGGATATGTGGGGGAGTTGTTTCAGAAAAAAGAAAGAAGGGAATGAGAAGCAGGTTAAAAGGAAGAAAAATAATTCTAGTAAAAAGAATCATTATAATCAATGCCTTGTAACCAGGACAGTATAATCCTAGCTAGCACAGGAAAAGCCGAATGCCCTCTTCTCACGAACAAGTACAGTTTTATGTTCTTAAAGCCTAAAATAAGTTTCTGTGTGACCCTCTTAACCCTGCCTTCCCACTGAACACCCTCTGCCCCACACAATCGCTACTCTGATTTATAATCTATTAAGGCTTTTCAGACAAACCCCAATGTTCTGCTCTGTGGCCTTGCCCAGGGAGTTTAAATGATTTCTTGTTTGTTTTCTGCAATTGATCTTCTTAGTACATAGTCCCATTTGTTGAAAGAACATGCTGTATATGTACAATGTTCTACAAAAAAAAATCCCTTGTTAGAGGCATGCTATTCATTTCTTTTCAAGCCATTTTTAATAAAAATGCACAGAAGAACATTTTTAAAGTGTCAGATATGAAAAATTTTGCCATTTCACTCCTGTGCTTAGCAGGTTCTGTGTTTTATAAGGGTGCATGTATTGCCTACAGCTTATAAATTTACAATTACTCCAATTCATTTTGAATATTATAAGAAGTATCTTCCTTTATGTATGTTTAAAGTAAAATGCTCCAAAATCTCATGTGTCCTTTTTTTCTTAAAGTCCATTTCTCAGCTGTCAGAGCGCTCCTAGTAAGATTATTTTTCATGTAGAGAGCGAGCATCAAACAATCTGGTGATAGCCTTGTTTATTTTTTCTAGTAACACCCATTCTGTTGGATCGGCACTGCTTTTGGATAACCAGGATGCAATAGTTTCAGTCTACTGTAAGGCAGTGGCAAGTCTGCCTTCTGGGATGTGACTTTTCTTTCTCAGAGACACTTAATACCCTTGTATATGAAATGAATGGAGAAGAAATGCAGTGTTTACCAGCAAACAGGCCTCTTTTATTAAATGTATTGATGTTGTATACATTACCATTACAAGAATAAGTAAATCAAGAAGGGATCTATGTAATAGTGGGATGGATAATGAAACAAATGTAGCAAACTTACTTGACCAAATGCTGGTCAATGACATCAACATATACTATTTTGCTGTGCTTGCTGTTACCTTCCTAGTTCCAAGTATTCACCAAATGTCAGAACTACCAGGCTAAAAGGAAGGGTTCTCCTTTTAGAGACATATATTATTTTGTGTCACAAACGCTGTAACATTTTTGATGTTCTCTGCCACAAAGGTATTGTGATATGCTTATCCACCACAATAAGAAGCAGAATTTTGAAAACAAATGGATGCAATGAGAAGTCAAGCAAAATGACACCTTTTATTAGCTAACTAAAAAGATTACAATATGCAAGTTTTCAAGGCAACTCAGGCCCCTTCTTCAGGCAAGATGTAATGTAATGTTCATTACATCTTGCCTGAGGAGGGGGCCTGAGCTGCCTCGAAAGCCTGCTGGTTCCCGAATGGGCACCAGTAACAAGGGCTACTGCCATCTAGAGACTGGGGGGAATAAACATCCCCCAGAAACAGTCCTTCCCTGACCTCCTCTTCTATCCTGGCCAGGGATGATGCTAAACATATTTCCAGACGGGCTTCCTGTCCAGGAAAGGAATCTTCCTTCCCTTCGTCTGGGATGTTTGTCCATCCCCTTGCGGAGTCTTGTTCAGGCCCAGCATCTTTCTCTCTTCCTGCCCATCCACTTGGGGCCTCATGTCTGTGTAAGGAACCTCCCCTTCTCTTGTTCGGGATGCCCGTCCATCCCGTGTGGCACTTACAATGAATGCACATTGTACAACTGTGCTACGCGGTGCTTTGTGTTTAAATCATTTTCAGTGCTCAAATATGTAAATATTGTATGGTTTAACAGTATGCTGTTAATGCACTGTGTATATGCATTCATGCATGTACTCAGTGATGAGTGCTATACCAAAATAAACTGAACTCAACTGAATCACAAAGAGTTAACATGGAACATAAACCAGTATATCTACCATCCTTATTAATTATTAAAAAAGAAAGCTTCACACAGCATAAGAAGCTATGCTGAATAACAAAATGAATGCACACATGTGAATATGTTACAACTCCTACTGCACAGGATTTGACACAAAATAATCTGAATTTCAAATGACTTTGTGTGAAATAAATGCAGTGTTGTTCTTCTACGTTCTTACAAATGACAGAGTTTATCAGATTAATGCTTCAAAACAATACACTCGCACACATCATTGAACAACTAATGTCTATAAATTAAAAGGACATGGATTTTGGGGTTGTTAGCTATAGTGTTTTTTTATTGATACATTGTTGATAATTTGTTATAATAAGTCATTTCTTGTAATAAAGACATAAGGCGAGCCTGGGGGTGCAACAATTAGAACTGCTGCCTCTGAGATCCAGCATCCTGTCTACAAATCTCACAACCTGCCATTTTCTGTATAGAGTCTGTATGCCTTCCCCATATCTGTGTGTATACATATACTCAGGTTTTTTTTCTATCAGATCTCCAAAGATGTGTGTTTTTTGGCTAATTGGTGGTTATAAATTGCCTTAGTAAGTGTGGGTGTGGACGATGTGATGGATGCCAGTTGTATTCTGCCTTGTGGCCAGTGCTGCCAAAGATAGACTCTGGTCCCCCATTAACCTGAATTAAGTTAAGCGGCTTTGAGAGTGTTATGTGAGAATATTCCTTTTGTTAATTACCATTATCCTAATAGAAACTGATGCAAATTCCCCAATTCTTTCATACTGCTGTTTGGAGATCACACAGGTTATTGTTCTCCAATAGCTCGATGCCTGACAGTAAAGCCTGTCACATAATAGACGTACTACACCGCCAGTTTATATGGTCTCTCTGCTATCTGAGACTGTTCAGAGTGAAAACTTCTCTCCGATCAAATGGTTTTGTTCTTTTCAAGCCACAAAACATGATTCTCTCTGGAACCAGAATAAAAAGCTATTCAAGAAAAATGGTTAGAAATGTCCATATTTGCAGTATATTGGCGTCACAAACATTTACAGTATAAAAACATTAAGTACAATTTTCAGAAGACTTAGAATTGTGTTAGATTTAATGATGGTAGATCTCTCCATGCAAGCCTACTTTTTCTTTACAACTAGTACATAATTTAAATGGACAACTTTCCTATTTTGTAATCTTCTTTTCTGATTATTCTGATAGATATATATTAGACATCATAATCATCCCTAAACAGCATTTTTGTAATGTTAACATTATTATCATCAAAAATCACTATGTTAACAAATATTTTTACCATAGTTTTAGTCAATAAAAAATCAATTGTAATTAAAATGGGAGCTGCTGATGTACTGTTTTTTTTTACTCCACATATAATACAAAGTTTCAAAATGTTAGGCACTTTAACTTGGTGATGTGCAAGGAGAACAAACCTTGGCTCTTCTCCTCCTGCCTATGTACTAAAATGAAAATAGCTAATATGGAAACAAAAAGGAATAGGAGTGAGACAAGTAAAAGTGAAACAGGGTGGAGCCAGGGACGAGTTGAAATCCTGAGACAAGTGTCGTGAGGCATCATTCCACTCTCCAACTATACAGTATGCTCGTATGGAGCTGTGTTTGCGTTTCAGTTCGCTGCCTACTGAATAGGACTAGGTATCACTCCACTCTCCACAAGTCTCCCTATCCAAGTGTACTTTTGCAAAGTACTGCCTTCTGAAAAAGATTATACCTGAGTGTACTTTCCACCTATATTGTTCTATTTCAGCCAGGGTTCCATCCCTAGCTGGGGTTCATATCCATGTTTTATATACTTTTTGTTCTAAGTTGAGCCATTTATTTGTGTTAATATTACTTTTTAAATGATTTGCCTAAATTAGCTTTGATTGTGTTGTGTTCCATGTGTTTTTTGGGGCTCTCTCACAGTTCACGGAGGTTCATTTGAATGAGCAAAGGGGTCTTCTTGTATTTTCAGCTGTACTTTGTAATTTGTTGGATTTATTGACTTGCTTGCTCTGCCTTTGGACCACTCTATCGATGCTGTTATGGGACTTTGTTTGCTTTTGGATTTGTCTTTAATATTCATTGCATGCCTTTTATGCTCTTCAGAGCTTCACAGTATTACAGAGCATTTTTTGGTGAAGAGTAAATCTCTATTTTTAAACATTGTTTGCTTGCCCTTGTAAGCTGACCAGGTTTGACGGTTCCCCCTCTAGTAGGCATTTTGGGACTATGTGCTTTGGACCTCTTTAGCACTGGGATTCTCTTGTGATCTGTAACTATAGTGTGATAACGCTTGTAAATAAAGAAAAGTTAAATGGTTACAGAATATTTTCCTTTACATCAACCATTGTTTGAGGTATGCACATTTTTGATTTATTTTGTGAGAATGCAGCATCTTGACTCCTGTATTGTTTTGTTTGTTCATGTAAAATCTCGTACCTTTGATCTAAAAGAGCATGTATAAATAAGAATCATTAGGTATGCAAGTTTGTCAGTTGTTCCTCTTGGCAATAACAATTCGCCCCAAGTATATACCACATTGACACTTTGAGCCTTAAGACAGCCTTTTAATCTGCATTGTCTGCAATAGCTCATCTACCTAGCCAAGTGTCACCCTAGTAATGATATAAGCAGGCAAACATTTATGGACATGAGCAGTTAGGAGTAGAAATTCATTAACTGTAATAGTCTGGAGTCAGGAGTAATTAAGTGCTTGATTAGTGTGACTTTCTCGCTATTGCTGCATTGGAGTTCAAGAACATGCAATCAATATTTACACTTTTTGTTGTTGTTGATGTTGATTATTTCATGGAGGAACTAATCAACAGTATGTAAAGAATAGCAGAATTGTGTTTAAGCATCATAGCACATGAGGCCATAGTAAATCTGGTAATTTATTAAAATGTTTTTAACATAATTTTACCTGTTTACTACAATGTGCCATCATCACCAATTCATTTCTTCATGGCACAAGGACCTCCATCCACATTGTTTTAATTACCCGCTCTTGATTATTTTCCTAGCATGAGGAACTATATCCTCATGGCTTCAGCTGCGTAAGTAAATTTGTCCTCATTGTTCTACTTTTTCTGCTGCAGAATGAGCAAAATAAAGACATGATCCTGTTGAAACACAAGCCTAAGTATCTCCTCATGCTTTGAGTTATCTGTATCTCTTGCTGGCAGATCATACCAAGCTTATCACACCACTCTAACTCACTAAATTGTAAACATTGGATGGCTGAACATTTGTAGCATTATCATACCTTTTTGTGTGTGCACGCTCCAGAATACAACCTCACGTTAATGGTGCTTCATAGGTCCCTCTAGTTCAGTAGGAGTGAGTAAAAGTAATTGTTCCAATAAACTGCAACATTAAGGTGGACATTATTTATATCAGGCGGCAAAGCCTCTCACACTAAGCTTCATTTTGAAATGGGGAGGCATTTTCCGTTGAGAATGGGCATGGTTGATACTGCTGATGTCTTAATAGATACGGCATGGCGACCTTCTCACAAAAAACACTCAATATTTTCATTGTTTCAGTCCTTGCTTATTACTCATAAACCAAAATGGTTGGTTGAAGCACCAATAATATTCTTCATTCAATGTCACCACCAAATACAACAAATGATTAAAGATAATCTGTACTTGTAAAGGTATATTCAAATAGTGATATGAGTATGACAAAAAGTCAGTTCACTTACAGTATAATGTCATCTTAAACCAGACTCCTTGAAACCACCCATCATTTCTCTTTTAAAGTAATGCACAGTGTGGTCACCAAAACTCATTGCACTATGCAGCATCCAAAAAATAATAATAATAACAAAAATGCTGGCCTAAAACATCACAACATACCTATAGCAAGGAGTTCCCAGAGATCCCCTCCTGATATGACAGTATTATATGAGCTTTATATTGTAAGTAATATCCTAAGTTCACCAAAATTAATTTTTCATGTCAGTATTGGTCTAAATATACATTAAGATGGGAGGGATATTGTATTGCATGAGAGAAAAGACTTACTGTACATGACCTTATATAGCCTAAATCTAAATGCAAATATAGATATTCAAACAGGTCAAGAAATATTTAGCCACCGAGTGAAAACATTTAAATATTTAAATGAGAGATTTTGAATGTAAAAAATTAAAAATATTTACCAATGTTGTTTCTTGTCCTAGAGTGTGTATATAAACATAGGAAACTTCAGTTTCTGTATTACATCTTGCCTGAAGAAGGGGCCTGAGTTGCCTCGAAAGCTTGCATATTGTAATCTTTTTAGTTAGCCAATAAAAGGTGTCATTTTGCTTGGCTTTTCTCTACATTCATAATGGCTAACACGGTACAACACCCTAGTACAATGGATGTTTTTCAAATGTTGACAAGCAATAAACAAAAGGAATCAATGAAAACCACAGACAACAAAAACAGCAAAAAAAAAACAGTACGAGGAAAGTTCGAAGAAAGAGATTTTTTTACAATGTTTCTGTTTGGGGATCGTTGTGCAAACGTGCACAACTGAGCTGCGACCACAGATCTAACTGCTCTGTGGATGATTCGTTCAAGCATTTCAAGGTCACTTCGTTGTAATGAAAGCATCTGTTGAATGTACTTCGTAGTAATGTGATTTCTATAGACTCGTGTCATATGGGGAAACTGTCGGGACCATAAAAATACTTTGTTGTAATAGTCTCTCACCTCGGTCTCTCTCCACTCTCTGCACCGCTGCAAAGCCCCACCCGCCAAGCGTTCTGAGAAGTCTGAGTGAGTCGCCGTTGCCGGCAGTTCTCTCGCGGCCCGGCTGTCAGACGGCTGCAGACCGGTAGTGGGCTGCGGACTGGGGGTTGGGGACCCCTGATGTAGAGCATTAAACTCAGAACACCACACCTGCTGAAACTGACATACAGAATATGGTAAAGAGAATGCAGAAATTGAGAAGAGACAATCACAAACTCAATTGTAAGTAAATAATCCTCAGGGGGTCCATGGTACTCTGAAAGAAAGATAAGTATGGTTTATTTTGGGCATCTGGTGAACAGAAATGTATGGCTTTTAATATTCCTCAGTATTCAGTTTCAATAATCAAATGAACCTTTACCTGCCATAAAATGAAATGTGTAAAATATATTTAAAGTATTAAGAAGACTGCTAATAGTGATGTTTTATTTTGGAAGCATTTAAAGGTACAGAATGTCTGCTACATCTGTCTTAACACTAAAGCTTTTTTTCCCCAGTACACTCTTAAATATAATGGATTTTTAATGGCACTTTATGGTTCTTTGCCAGGTTGTGTGGATCCTTGTTGAACCGTAGCTTGACAAAGCACCATTTCATTCTGGAAAAGGTCCTTTGCATATGAAATTAGTTCTTTTAGCTTTAAAAAAACCTTCCTAATATGTAGAAAAAAAACTGGAATCTTCGATGTTTGTAAAGTCAGGACATATGCTTTCATTCCTTAAGAAGAAACCATATATTTTAAGTGCAGGAAGGCAGCTGACATGAAACAAGTACCTCAAACTCAGGGTTGCTGAGCTGTAGAAGCAGATGGATGGCCTGCTTCGTAGTAGAGAATTTGTGGACCTGGCCCAGATATCCTTTATGGAGATGGTGTGCACTCCTAAGGTGGTGCAAGAGAAGACTGCAGACCTGTGGGATAGGTAGGTCAAAGTCAAAAGTAAGCAAAGGGCAAAGGGTGCACACTCTCCAGGAGCATCTACATCATAACTGGAAGTGTGAAGACATTTTCAGGTCCTTATGGAGCTGGACGGAAACTCTGAGGTGGTAGGTAGGCATGAGGATCCCCAAGGGTCACCAACAAAAAAGTCCACAAAAAGAGAGAGGTTGTGTTTGTGGGGAACACAATTATTAGAGGGGTCAAAGTATTTGCTCCAGAGACAAAGAGACTCACACAGTATGTTGCTTTCTGGGTGCACAGGTGGGCGACTGCTCTGGAAGGGTGGATAAACTCATTTGTATTTGTATGTCATTTATCCATGTTGGCATAAATTTATATAGGAATACACAATGGGAGGTCTGAAACTTGAAAGTATACCTTATGAGAAGGATTTAGGAGTCATAGTGTTTAGAAGTCATTAAGAAGGCTAACAGAATGTTAGATTACATAGCACGGTGTCTAGAGTACAAGTCAAAGGAGGTTATGCTCAGGCTTTATAACACACTGGTGAGGCCTCATCTGGAGTACTGTGTGCAGTTTTGGTCTCCAAGCTACAAAAAGGACATAGCAGTGCTAGAAAAAGTCCAAAGAAGAGTAACTAGGCTGATTCCGATACTGCAGGGGATGAGTTATAAGATGGTTGAGCCTTTTCAGTTTAAGCAAAAGGAGAAGAAGAGGTAATGTGGTTTAAGTGTTTAAAATTATGAAAAGGAATGAGTACTGTGGATTGAGGCTTATTTTAAAAGGAGTTAAAACAAGAACATGGGGACACAGTTAGAAAAGGGGTAAATTTCACACAAACATTTGGAAGTTTTTCTTCACACAGAGAACCATAGAATAAGTTACAAAGTAAGTAAGTTACATAAGTGGAATAAGTTACAAAGTAGTGCAGTAGACAGTAGGACTTTAGGGACTTTTAAAACTAGACTTGATGTCATTTTAGAAGAATTAAGTGGATTGGACTGGCAAGCTTCATTGGGCTGAATGGCCTGTTCTCGTTTAGATTGTTCTAATGTTCTTAAAATACAGTATATTGTCAATATAAAATGGTTTGGACTGTTGTGGTTAATGAGTGACACATCTTTAAAGTTTGATTCCGTAGTAATGTACATGCTCGTAATTCAAGTTATTGTGCAACATTATACTTACATTTCCTATATTGCCTGCATTTATGTTTTTTGAGCTGTGCAATTTTTCTCTCCATTGCTTGTGTACCGTATGTGGACTATTAAAATAATAACTGCTTGGGTAAAGACTATTGTAGCCTTGAGCTCTCTAATGTCTGTAAAATGTTTCTTTAATGTGTACACAACAGTAATGGTGTGTCATCACCGTGTTATAAAAATGTGGCTGAATTTCTTGCTCACCCTGTACATCAATTACTGGTTTGCCATGGTGTGAAGTGAAGTGCGCATCACTTAATGTGCTCAGTGTGTGATGTAGAGAATTGTCACAGCTTCAGCAGTCCAACCAAAAGTTTATCATATGGCTGATATTCTCTTCCATTAAATCCTAGCTAAGAAAATAATAAATTTGAAATTTGGTTCACTGGGCCTATAAAGTCACTAGTGCATCTCTGTATTTATTTATTTATTTATTAATACAATATTTTGACTCTAGATGATCTTTTAACAATATAGTGCACAGAAAGAACAGGAAACGTTATGCAGTACTTCTGCAGTAGAATTCATTGACTGGATGTTGTCTTTCACCTGCTAATATTTTAACATTGCTTTGAGGTGAAGGCGTGGTGTGAGTAAATGAACAGGAATAAGCATGAGGTGTCTGTGCTGTTGAAGCCCACAGAGGTTAGTCAGCAGGCAACAGCAATGCATCTGTCACCTGTCAACAAAGCTGTGAGCAGGCAGCGAGGACAAACACATCTACTGTATCTGCCTTGCATCATGCACAATTATGAGCACTTTTAAAAGTCCCCTAAGTCTTATTATTAGGATTCTGAATATAATGTATGCCAATGAAAATAGTTCAGCTCTCTATTTAATAAAAATTGAAGATTATTATTTTTTATTTAAATCATTTCATAAATATATTAAAAATCAAAAGTGATTACTATAAGATAACAGAGTGGTTCTGACCTTTACAAATTACTTGTTTATGCCTAGCTAGTCAAATAATTAATTCAATAAACAATGCTTTCCCAGTTGCCTGTTGGTCTGTGACTTTGACTCACTTATTGTACTGTAGCTCTTTACTTGTAAAACACCTTGGCATAATGTTCAATCTGTAAGGGTGACAGGTAAAATAAATATTATTTGTGGGCTTCTTTGTTGACTTATGCTTGACTAATTGTAGTCAAGCTCATTATTAAAAGTATGAATGTCCATCAGATATCAGGTACTATTATTCAGGGATTAGAAATTCCTTGGAACCTGTTCAGTGAGTGGAACTGCTGTATTGTTGCAAACCCATATTATTAAATGAAAAAACACGTCAAATTAATAAATCTGCATATATATATATATATATATATATATATATATATATATATATTAAGTGTAAATATTTTCTGAGATTTTTGAGGCAGAGTTTTGATGTAAGTTCTCGCTAATTATGCTGTATGTTGATTAGCACATGCAAGTACAGTAAGAATTTCACTCTACTCTGAACACATGACAATAATGAGCTTATAAACCAGTAAATTCAAATAAAATAATGGCTCCAGTATAATATTCAATACAGTTGGAACAAATGGCTTTCAAACCATACAGTTCCTTCATTCCTAGGGGTCCTTCATTTATCACCTTAGTTGCGAGCCTTTTCTGTTTAGGTAGCTAGGCTACAGAAGAGCATATCTTTAAGAATGCCAATAATGTCTAATATTAGGTATATACATGACATTACAGGAGAACAACTTGAGCACCAGAAACATTTACTGTTTCATCATCTTTACATCTTGAACAGAGTACAGAATATGGACAGTTTGAGGAGGTGGGGTTCACTTTGTTATGTATTGGCTATAATTGATTTTCATATTGTTACTGCTTTTCTGTTTACATAAAAATGTGGCCATAACTGAAGAGAGTATTCAGATTATGGAAGATGCAGATTTAGCCATTATGGTGGCTGATTTGCTCCAGATTTCTACTTTGTCTGACCAGTGTCCTAGAAACTGTTGGCAATATCCCAGCTTTACCCTTCTGTCCAAATGTTGGGAATGCTGCCCACACTACATAAGCACATTTTTTGAACAAAGACTGCTAAAAAACAAATATTGAAACATTTTTAGATTCACATTGACAGTTGTAACTAAAGGCATATATGAAAGCTAAGATGAAATTAAATACACTTTTATTAAATAACAGCCTTTGCATTATTTAAGTATATTGCCCAATATTAAAACAGGAAGATCTTTCATATATGTCAATTTTTTAACCCCAGTAGGTGGACTGTGGAATGCAATGCAGACGTTTTTACTGCTTAGTGGACAAAGAAATGTTCATCATTAACTCTTTTTAACTGGATGCTAAATGAGTGAAACTTGATTAAAATACCTTCAAAATAATCACATAGCATAACATTTAAAAAAAAAAAAAAACCTTAATCTAATTCAGTGTTTTGGGGAGCCATAGCCTAACATAGCAACCCTGGGCAGCAAACAGTCTTATTAAAGGAATAATTCACTATCTATTTTACAATATTTTTTTTTTTTTCAAAAATGTTAATGGGCATTTTGTAGATTTTGAGTCCAGCTCATTTACTTTTCAATATTTTGAAGACAGGTCCTGGTAGGAGCAATGTGGTGGAGCACAGCAGAGAGTGCTGCTAACACACAACCAGAGATTTGTCCAGGCCATTGTCTGTGTGGAGCTTGACGATTCTCCCCATGTCCACAGAAGTTTTCTTTAGGTAATTCTACTTCCTCCCAAATTCTAAGGATATGGATGTTATATGAATGGATATGTTTCCAAGTCAAAGTTTTGTTGCATCAAATTGTATACTAAAGTGAAGCTTAATTTAAAAAAGCTGTTTTTTTTATAATGGAGCTTATGGGCACTGGGGTCCCATTCTGAAAATAAAAGCCTTAAAACTTAATGAATACATCCATTTTTCAAGCCACAAATATTATCCAGCTTTGATTTGTGTTGTGATATTGCAAGACAGTGTATTCATTTTGTTTAAAAAAACAAAATGCAAAATGCAAAACATTTTTTGTGAGATTCAAAAAACAAAATGCAAAATGCAAAACATTTTTTGTGAGATTCAGCCATTTTAAAAGGAGGCCGCCTATGCATTTCACTTCACCATCTACCCAGTTTATCTTCCCTTGCGTCAACATTGTGGCCTCAGGGGATCAGATTCACCTTGTAAAGTCATTGCCAAGCACCATTATTGGAGTTAATTTTGATGCCCGGATGTGAATTGCTGTCTCTGTTCTGTAGGCATTTAGACAATAAAAAAAAAACACACTTATGATCTCTTATATTCTTTCATTATACGGGAGCTTATTTTGTTATACAGTAATCCCTCCCACCCACGAAATAAGAAAATCCGCGAAGTAGAAACCATATGTTTATATGGTTATTTTTATATTGTCATGCTTGGGTCACAGATTTGCGCAGAAACACAGGAGGTTGTAGAGAGACAGGAACGTTATTCAAACACTGCAAACAAACATTTGTCTCTTTTTCAAAAGTTTAAACTGTGCTCCATGACAAGACAGAGATGACAGTTCTGTCTCACAATTAAAAGAATGCAAACATATCTTCCTCTTCAAAGGAGTGTGCGTCAGGAGCAGTGACTGTCATAAAGACAGAGAAAGCAAACAAATCAATAGGCTTTTAAGTATGTGAAGCACCGCGGCACAAAGCTGTTGAAGGCGGCAGCTCACACCCCCTCCGTCAGGAGCAGAGAGAGAGAGAGAGAGAGAGAGAGAGAGAGACAGACAGACAGACAGACAGACAGACAGAGTTTGTTTTTCAGTCAAAAATCAACAAAAGATAGCAACGTGAAGATAATCTTTCAGCATTTTTAGACGAGCGTCTGGTATCGTCTAGGTGTGCGAACAGCCCCCCTGCTCAATCCCCATACGTCAGGATCACAGATAGTCAGCGCAAGAGAGAGAGAAAAGTAAGCAATCTAGCTTCTCAGCCATCTGCCAATAGCGTCCCTTGTATGAAATCAACTGGGCAAACCAACTGAGGAAGCATGTACCAGAAATTAAAAGACCCATTGTCCGCAGAAATCCGCGAACCAGCAAAAAATCCGCGATATATATTTAAATATGCTTACATATAAAATCCGCGATGGAGTGAAGCCGCGAAAGGCGAATCGCGATATAGCGAGGGATCACTGTATTCCAAAAATACTGCCTGCTGCCACTGGATTGATAATGCACATGTATGCTTAGATGATATATAATATTGAGTATGCATGTAGCATGTAATCAAGTGACAAGAACTGAACAAACATGCATAGCCCAGGAGTACTCATATTTAAATTGGCGCTGTGTAGCCTTTGTCCATCCATCCATCCATCCATTGTCTCCCACTTATCCGAGGTCGGGTCGCGGGGGCAGCAGCTTGAGCAGAGATGCCCAGACTTCCCTCTCCCCGGCCACTTCTTCTAGCTCTTCCGGGAGAATCCCAAGGCGTTCCCAGGCCAGTCGAGAGACATAGTCCCTCCAGCGTGTCCTGGGTCTTCCCCGGGGCCTCCTCCCAGTTGGACGTGCCTGGAACACCTCACCAGGGAGGCGTCCAGGAGGCATCCTGATCAGATGCCCGAGCCACCTCATCTGACTCCTCTCGATGCGGAGGAGCAGCGGCTCTACTCTGAGCCCCTCCCGGATGACTGAGCTTCTCACCCTATCTTTAAGGGAAAGCCCCAGACACCCTGCGGAGGAAACTCATTTCAGCCGCTTGTATTCGCGATCTCGTTCTTTCGGTCACTACCCATAGCTCATGACCATAGGTGAGGGTAGGAACATAGATCGACTGGTAAATTGAGAGCTTCGCCTTGCGGCTCAGCTCCTTTTTCACCACGACAGACCGATGCAACGCCCGCATTACTGCGGATGCCGCACCGATCCGCCTGTCGATCTCATGCTCCATTCTTCCCTCACTCGTGAACAAGACCCCGAGATACTTGAACTCCTCCACTTGGGCAGGATCTCGCTACCAACCCTGAGAGGGCACTCCACCCTTTTCCGGTTGAGGACCATGGTCTCGATTTGGAGGTGCTGATTCTCATCCCAGCCGCTTCACACTCGGCTGCGAACCGATCCAGAGAGAGCTGAAGATCACGGCCTGATGAAGCAAAACAGGACAACATCATCTGCAAAAAGCAGTGACCCAATCCTGAGCCCACCAAACCGGACCCCCTCAACACCCTGGCTGCGCCTAGAAATTCTGTCCATAAAAGTTATGAACAGAATCGGTGACAAAGGGCAGCCCTGGCGGAGTCCAACTCTCACTGGAAACGGGTTCGACTTACTGCCGGCAATGCGGACCAAGCTCTGGCACTGATCGTACAGGGACTGAACAGCCCTTATCAGGGGGGCCGGTACCCCATACTCTTGGAGTACCCCCCACAGGATTCCCCGAGGGACACGGTCGAATGCCTTTTCTAAGTCCACAAAACACATGTAGACTGGTTGGGCAAACTCCCATGCACCCTCCAGGACCCTGCTAAGGGTATAGAGCTGGTCCACTGTTCCGCGACCAGGACGAAAACTACACTGTTCCTCCTGAATCCGAGGCTCGACTATCCGACGGACCCTCCTCTCCAGGACCCCTGAATAGACTTTTCCAGGGAGGCTGAGGAGTGTGATCCCTCTGTAGTTGGAACACACCCTCCGATCCCCCTTCTTAAAGAGGGGGACCACCACCCCGGTCTGCCAATCCAGAGGCACTGTCCCTGATGTCCATGCGATGTTGCAGAGGCGTGTCAGCCAAGACAGTCCTACAACATCCAGAGCCTTGAGGAACTCCGGGCGTATCTCATCCACCCCCGGGGCCCTGCCACCAAGAGTTTTTTGACCACCTCGGTGACCTCAGTCCCAGAGATGGGGGAGCCCACCTCTGAGTCCCCAGGCTCTGCTTCCTCATTGGAAGGCATGTTAATGGGATTGAGGAGGTCTTCGAAGTATTCCCCCCACCGACCCACAACGTCCCCGAGTCGAGGTCAGCAGCGCACCATCCCCACCATATACAGTGTTGACACTGCACTGCTTCCCCTTCCTGAGACGCCGGATGGTGGACCAGAATCTCCTCGAAGCCGTCCGAAAGTCATTCTCCATGGCCTTCCCAACTCCTCCCACGCCCGAGTTTTTGCCTCAGCAACCACCAAAGCCGCATTCCGCTTGGCCTGCCGGTACCTATCAGCTGCCTCCGGGGTCCCACAGGACAAAAGGGTCCTGTAGGACTCCTTCTTCAGCTTGACGGCATCCTTCACCGCCGGTGTCCACCAGCGGGTTCGGGGATTGCCGCCACGACAGGCACCGACCCACCTTACGGCCACAGCTCCGGTCAGCTGCCTCAACAATAGAGGCACGGAACATGGCCCATTCGGACTCAATGTCCCCCACCTCCCTCGGGATGTGGTCGAAGTTCTGCCGGAGGTGGGAGTTGAAGCTACTTCTGACAGGGGGCTCTGCCAGACGTTCCCAGCAGACCCTCACAACACGTTTGGGCCTACCACGCCTGACCGGCATCCTCCCCCACCATCGAAGCCAACTCACCACCAGGTGGTGATCAGTTGACAGCTCCGCCCCTCTCTTCACCCGAGTGTCCCAAGACATGTGGCCGCAAGTCCGACGACACGACCACAAAGTCGATCATCGAACTGAGGCCTAGGGTGTCCTGGTGCCAAGTGCACATATGAACACCCCTATGCTTGAACATGGTGTTCGTTATGGACAATCCGTGACGAGCACAGAAGTCCAATAACAAAACACCGCTCGGGTTCAGATCAGGGGGGCCATTCCTCCCAATCACGCCCTTCCAGGTCTCACTGTCATTGCCCACGTGAGCATTGAAGTCTCCCAGCAGAACGAGGGAGTCCCCAGAAGGTATGCCCTCTAGCACCCCCTCCAGGGACTCCAAAAAGGGTGGGTACTCCGAACTGCTGTTCGGTGCATACGCACAAACAACAGTTAGGACCCGTCCCCCCACCCGAAGGCGAAGGGAGGCTACCCTCTCGTCCACCGGGTAAACCCCAATGTACAGGCTCCAAGTTGGGGGGCAATAAGTATACCCACACCTGCTCAGCGCCTCTCAACGGGGGCAACTCCAGAGTGGTAGAGAGTCCAGCCCCTCTCAAGGAGATTGGTTCCAGAGTCCAAGCTGTGCGTCGAGGTGAGCCCGACTATATCTAGCCGGAACCTCTCAACTTCGCGCACTAGCTCAGGCTCCTTCCCCTTCAGAGAGGTGACATTCCACGTCCCAAGAGCAAGCTAGTTTTATATATATACTGTATGTCAGTGAGTGTACTCACTCAAAATGTTCTTTTATCACAATATCCTTAGCAGGAGCTATTCATCATGCATTTTTGGTTACTCTTCAATCTGCTTTACTGCAAATTCTGCCTTGCTTTATTTTCTGAATTTCTGAGCAACTTGAAGGTGGGTTGACTGTTTTCAAAATCCAAGGCCAATTAAAACCTACAGTGTAGTGCAATCAGTTCAGTTCAGATTTATTGTTATTTGCAGAATGTACAATGAAACTCACATGCTCTTTTCACTATACTTCTGCTTGATATGAATCTTGCTCAATAAACTCAATGAAATAACACAATGTAATGAGCGAAACCTAGGCACTATTTAGGACAAAGCAATCTTATCATTTGTGCATCACTCTGTTATTACAAGCCATGGTAAACAATAACTGTTGAAAAACAGAATTGCAGAAGCAAAAATATGATAAGCAGGGCAAAGCTTGATGATTGGCATCAGCTCCTTGCTGCCACTGCTAGCAAACAAATGAGCAGGAAATGTATCTTGAGAAAATAGAACCTAGTATCTGTAATAGAATGCATTATTTCCAGTTTACTTTTATTGTCACAAGCATGCCTCAGAAACAGGGAAGACACTTTTTCTTAAATGTTCTACTTCAAGGTGGATGAATTTGGTTTGCTTTAAGGCTTTTTTTCAGAATGGGACCCCAGAACCCATAAGCTCTAATGTAAAATGCAGGAGGAGGCTGGTTATTTTTTAAAATGTTTAAAATATGCTTCAATTCAGAACCTAATTTCTGGAGCAAATTAATATAGCATGATTGTAAAGAGGGCAGCAAGGTGGTGCAGTGGGTAGCACTGCTGCCACGCAGTTACAGCAGGTGACCCGGGTTTGCTTCCTGAGTCCTCCATGCGTGGAGTTTGCATGTTCTCCCCATGTCTGCGTGGGTTTCCTCCAGTACTCCGGTTTCCTCCCACAGTCCAAAGACATGCAGGTTAGGTGCATTGATGATTCTAAATTGTACCTAGTGTGTGCTTGGTGTGTGGATGTGTGTGTGTGCCCTGCGGTGGGCTGGTGCCCTGCCCAGGGATTTGTTCCTGCCTTGCGCCCTGTGTTGGCTGGGATTGTCTCCAGCAGACCCTCGTGACCCTGTAGTTAGGTTATAGCGGGTTGGATAATGGATGGATGGATGATTGTAAAGAAATGTCTATGACTTGAAAAATAACAAACTTATCCTTTAAATCAGAAATGAGCAATGTCATTCCTGGAGGAGCGCAGTGGCTGCCGGTTTTTTGTTCCAACCCAGTTTCTTAAGGAGAAATCAGTTATTGCTGATGAAGCACTTATTGCTTAAATGCTTCATTTTAGTAGCCTCACTTGTTAAAGTTCCCAACTCTTAATTGCCTACTTCAGTCTTAAACAGCTGGATTCATTGTTGTTAATGGCTCCTTTTTCACAATAAGATGCAAATGACAAAGGAACCAGCAGTTCTCCATCTAAGTTGTCTCCATTCACACCTGTTTGTGTCCATAATGACCTATTGATTTAATTAATTTAATTTTTATGTTTCTGCTGCTCTATGCATCTAAATTTCCCCACATGATTAATAAATCTTATCTAATCTAATAAAATATTTAGAAGAAAACTGAAGAGAAAAAAATCAAATGACTGAAAATTCCTTATCTGTTTTAGGCTTCAAATAATTTGGATTATATCCTTGGAAAGGAAAAAAATCTATAACATAAGAATGACCTGACATGGCAGAGGTAAAACCCTAACAATCCATGAAATTAAGTAAGGTCAGTTATTGGCAAGGGATGGTTTCTAATTAATTCTAACTGAGCTGGAAGAAAAACCTGAAGCTACTGCAGCCCTCCAGGACTGACTTTGCTAAGAAGAGCTTTAAATGGTGTTCCCAAATTGAGCTGCTCTGAATGTGAGAAGGTGAGAAAATGTGATATGCACTCTAGTTGTGTCTAGCTCAGTAATGGGTTCATGCCCTGTACCTCATGATGTTCAAGTTCCCTGTGGCCCAGTACTAAAAGGAGAGTTCTGAAATTATTTGGATTGACATTATACTTTAAAGGTTTTTCTAGCACCTATCATTGGTGACTACTCTTCTTCTTCTCCTCAGATGCAGATATACTTTATTGCCCCTTAGTCACCTTTTGACTTTTCATTATTCCTCTTTTTCAAATCATTGACAAGTTGCAACACATTTAAAATGTTTACCCATCAACTACCTCGACTACACAGGAATCATGTGTGATACAACTTTGTTAATGATTTACATACTGTAGATATTAATTCAAATGTTTGTTTAGCAACTATATACAAATAAGCAATTAGTGCTTTATTGTTCCTGCTTGGGCGGCACGGTGGTGCAGTGGGTAGCGCTGCTGCCTCGCAGTTGGAAGACCTGGGGACCCGGGTTCGCTTCCCGGGTCCTCCCTGCGTGGAGTTTGCATGTTCTCCCCGTGTCTGCGTGGGTTTCCTCCAGGCGCTCCGGTTTCCTCCCACAGTCCACAGACATACAGGTTAGGTGGATTGGCGATTCTAAATTGGCCCTAGTGTGTGGGTGTGTTTGTGTGTGTCCTGCGGTGGGTTGGCACCCTGCCCGGGATTGATTCCTGCCTTGTGCCATGTGTTGGCTGGGATTGGCTCCAGCAGACCCCCGTGACCCTGTGTTCGGATTCAGCGGGTTGGAAAATGGATGGATGGATGGATGTTCCTGCTTGTTGAATTTCTTTGCCTTGAGCTGCTTGTAGTGAAAAGTTAAGCAAAATGACACCTTTTATTGGCTAACTGGAAAGATTACAATATGCAAGCATTTGATCACATCTAGTCTGAAGCTGCAATCTTTCCAGTTAGCCAATTAAAGGTGTCACTTTGATTGACTTCTCACTGCACCCATAGTGGCTAACACATACAACACCATAGTACTACCTTGAGTTGCTTGTAAAAGTCCAGGAGTAGTCATGTTTAAATTGTCACTTGTGTAGCCTTTGTCATTTGTGTGAATGAATAGGAAAAAGATAGTTTTATATATATATATATATATACTGTATATATAGCGGGGAAGAGAGAAAAGTGTGGAAATAATCTAGACACAGCACTTCACTAACTCCTTTATATTTAAATCTTCTCAAAGAAACCATCTTTTGTAATCAGATCTCACCAAATAAAGTGTTTTTGCTGCCTTGCACTTTAATAAGTTATATTAGTAGCTATATTTAATAAGTTACATATGTATAGTAGCTATATACTCTAATGAGCTCTTCTGCACCTATTTAATTGATTCTTATTTTTTTTGGCTGTTCCAATGTATGACTTGTGTTGTTGTAAAGTTAGTTCCCTTGCAGTTCATAAAGTATTGAATAATTTTTTACACGATCTTTTTTCCATGAATTGAATTTTGTGTGTGTGTATATATATATATATATATATATATATTCACGGCATTCGTAGTCTGTGTCACAATCTGATTGTATGGGTGGTTACCTACCAGGTAACGCTTGTGGTTGGCCAGCAATCTGCTAACATCCGCCACGGTGCCCGCAGTTTGTGAGGAGCAGATCATAGAATACGCGACACGTGTTTCGCCCTCATTCTGGGCTCATCAGGCGTACACACTCCACTGCACTCCCTCTCGGGAATCGAACCTCGGACGTCAGCGCCAGAGGCGATGCCCCTAACGTTGCGCCACGGCGTGTGGTTCATTTTATTTGACAGCATGTAGATCGGGGTAATTACATTCACGGCATTCGTAGTCTGTGTCACAATCTGATATATTTATATATATATATATATATATATATATATATATATATATATATATATTTATTTTGTTATAGGATCTGGTGTTTGTTTTTTGTGTAAGGCATGTTAATAATACATTTTATTTATATAGCGCCTTTCCCATGCTCAAGGCTGTAGAAAACAATGATTATTCTATTAATTAATTGGCTTTCAGAACTAAACTTATATATTCAACTTATCAGTGTAGTAATGTCATAATGAGTATGTCCTAACGGCAGTAATCTTTGGAAGTCTTACTGTAGACGAGGGCAGTAATTCGATTTCATGGTAATACAATGAGGTATTCATAAATACCAATGGGATGACCATTTGTTGAGTAAAATGAAGTAATTAACATGCATATGATGCTCTTATAGTTTTGCTGATGTCACTTGAACTGTAATTGGCCAGCAGCAGCCCCACTTGTACAATCATATTAAATTATGCATTTAAGCTTGTAAGCACTGAGTTGCAGTATCAGATACCACATTCTAGTCAAAATAACGTCCGTTATCTGTTATCTAATCACAAAATGTTTGTGTGTGGCAGCATATATTTCAAATACCGTAAGAAAATAAAACTGAAAGAAACAACGTTAAAAAAGTGAATAGAAAAACTTTTGATAATAAAATTTATTATATACTGTACATATGAGGCTAATTTCTTTTCTGTTTTGGGATTTGAGTTGAATACCAAATAATAGTCGATGTTGAACCGTGAATTATGAACGTATAAAATATAATTATATTTTTAATTATAATGGAAGTGAACAAAATACATGTAGATAAAGTTTATCAAAATCTGCTGTTTCTTGATAAGGGGTACTAAACATATCAAGCATCCAAAAAAAGCATACAAGTAATACTTTTTTCACAGTTCTTAACAGGAGATAAAAAAAATCAAAATTCTTAATCTTACCGCAGTGTAAAGGAAATTAAAACACAGAGACACTCAAATTAACAGAAGTATTCAATTAAAAACACTCATGTGATTTCTTTAAATGGGATGTCTATATGCCTACGTTAAATCTATAAGTACAAAAAATTGTGTTAATCATCCACACTTTAAATAAGACATATTACAAACAAGGTAGAAACATAAGGGTGGGAAAAATAGAAAATGGTTTGAACAGTCTGGAGGGTGTGGCTTATATTTCTGCCAATCAAGGTGTGACTGGTGCGATTAAAGGAGTCAAAGGGTGAGGTGACTGTACTTAATCTCCACCTCACAGTTTCCCTTAAAATCAAGTCTTGCTTTTTTAACAGCTATAACAGTGAACATACAAACAGTTTCATTTCAGAGAACATTAAAGAAACAGGAGAAATGCAATCTAACGTAGAGTCTAAGAGGGCTAATGCTGCAGAAGACTACCTGGCAAAGGAGCATCTAACTGACAAGAGCTCAGTTTTGAGAAGGGTACATTCAATTTCAAACAACATTTTCATATTCTCTGTAGAACAAACTGGAGGAAATCTTAAACCATTTTCTAAATATGATATGAAACCACCAAACTAACAGTTTTCATGTCATTTCTAGCACCAACCAAGAAATCAATTGGCAACAGTTGCTT
Organism: Erpetoichthys calabaricus; assembly: GCF_900747795.2. NCBI lineage: Eukaryota > Metazoa > Chordata > Cladistia > Polypteriformes > Polypteridae > Erpetoichthys > Erpetoichthys calabaricus. The sequence continues at coordinate 298,003,136 of NC_041394.2, forward strand.
TATGGTTACTTGCTTGTTTTCTGATTTTGCATGCATACAGGCAATACAGGTGTGTCTGTATTTTATTAAAGTAGTTCTGCTTGCTGCAGGCCAGTGACTTTCACTTTCAGTAAAACATTTGACTTCGCAGAGCTCCTTGGTGATAGCATTTTTAAATTTTTATTCCTGTGTTCAAAAACACAAAGTTTTGCTGATGTGACTGCTCTGCTTTAATAATCTTGAATCAAACCATAACCACAGACTTAAGTGATTTGTGTAGCGATGTGAAAAATATTGAAATGAAATTCTTTTTGCGTGATAGGATACGAGAATAGGAAGTGATTCCTTTCTATTTAAAATGTCATTACAAACATTCTGTAAGAATTATACATGCTTGTTTTAGTTTGCTGTGAAGGGAATTTCCTCACTAACAAGAAAGATACTATAAAAAGAAAAACTAAAAAGAACATGAGGAATATTCAGAATCAGAATATCTTCACAATATTTTGCATGATCTTATATAATGTTGGTATTGGGTTCATTTCATAACACACAGTAATAGTTTCAGAAGATTGAGAGCCTGTGATTTTTATAATGATGATAAACATCTATTTTTCCAATTACAAATGTAATCAAGTCTACTCTTACTACAAGCCTTAGCTTTTCTTTTATCAAGTAAATGTAAAATATTGATTTTTAAATAGGGCCAAGTTGTAAAATAATAATGATCTTAAACAACATGTAAGCACAACCTAAAATCCTGCTGCAATGACATTGCACTTGGCAATAGAAAGGCAATAGAAAATAAAAAAATGATCATTCCCAGAGATGCATGTAAGGAAGCTGATGTGGCCAGGACTGAGGATCTGTTAGGTACCCTTAAGTGGAAAATAAAAGTAATAATGCAACTGTTGAAGTTAAACTGTTACAAAATATTTCTCTCACATATTTTGTAGAATTTGTTATTGTAACCAACCTATACTGTAGGTTTAACAGAGGAAAAGTATATGTGAAAAGACTAGCATATACAAGAAAAGTCTGGTAGTCCAGCTCCATGGTAGTGCCAAAGTATCAGAAGGTAGTAAAGTATAATTGATGCTTATGTACTACAGTACATACAGTATATTGCCAGCAGCCATACCACCTGAGCTCCAGAACAGGTAATCCATCTGAAGCTAAGTATGTTCAGGCCTTGCCAGTATCTGGACTGTAGACCAATCTAGGAAAAGCTTGGGCTGCTGCTGGAAGAGATGTTGGTGAAGGCAGCAGGGGGCACGTACCCTATGATCTGAATGTGGATCCCAATGCCCCAATGCAGTGACAGGGACACTGTTCTGTAAAAATGGTGCCATATATCAGAAGAGGCTTAAAATCGTGGTCATATGCTTATAATGTTGGGCGTCTTTCATAAAGAGTAGGGTTTATCCTGATGTTCTGGCTAAATTGCCGATCATGGCTCTGTCCATTCTGGTCCCCAATCATCCCCTGTCTCTAATTGGCTGTCTTTCACCACCTAACAGCTAATGTGTGGTGAATGTACCATTGCAAAAATGGCATCCATCACATCATATATGTAGATACTGTAAATAAGCGTTGGTTGAAGTGGCTCCCCACTCACTATGTAAAGTGCTCTGAGTAGTGACAAAAGCCCTGTATAAATGTAAAGAATTATTCTTATTATTATGTTGGGTCATTGAAAAAGATATCAAAACTTAATGCACCAGTAAACTTGAGACACAAGAGTCATTTTGTGTCACAATGTGTAAAAATCCCTTAAACGAAAGATATCACCCTTCCTGAGTAATGGCTAAGTTGCATTTTCTCTGAAAAACATTATATAGCACACATTTTTCCTTCAAAAATTTACACAGGAATGAATGGTCTCCCTTCTTTCAATTTCTCCTCTATCTAACACAGTTTTCAGTTATGCAGAACATAGTCAATGGATCAATTCTTTTAAAAGATATCTCTGTAGAAGCTTGAAGTAAAACAAAAGCTATAAAATGTTGCTTGTTTTTTAACTGATGGGAGGATTTAACATGCATACTCCATCCAGACAACAAATGGATATGAGATTTTAACCTGGAATGCTGGATCCACGAGCCAACAGTGCTAACAAGGTTCTGTGATGCAGACCTGATTAGCATCATCCTAGCTAAATTGAAGGTACTTTTTTGTGCACTATAGAGACCGACAAATGGGTTCTGTGAGTTAGCACAGTGATGAACATGTTATGCCATTGTATCAGGCAGAGTGGCTTAGTAGCTAAAGTACTTTATAATAACCCCGAAGGTGCCTGGCTCAATTCCCCCCTAAGAGTCACTGTTTGACCTTTAACAAATTGCTTAACCTTCTCATGTTTCATTCTCTAAAAAAAAAGAAAAAATAAACAAACATAAATAGTTGCAATGTATTTCATCTTATAAACTGCATTGAATAAAGACATTAGCCAAATGTAAAGCAATAAGTGTTCAAATTATGGTCAGTATGGTACATTTGAATTTTAAAACAGAACTTTGTGTGCTACAGTTCAGGTCAGGTCATGCTGGGGAGCCTGGACTGGTACAGCATGTTGCCACACCAGCCAGTCGACGAAGCAGTTCGGGATGCTAGTTGGCACATGGTCCAGTCCCACCCTCCGGAAATGACCCTATATCTTCTGCAGCCAGGTATTATGTGGGTGTCTCCTTGGCTTGGTCCAGCCACTGGGGTCCTCAACAATGTGGATCCTGCGAGATGGATCAGCCACAGGGAATCACGTCACATGGCCATAGTGCTGTAACTGATGCTCCCTCACAATGCAGGTAATGTGCCTTATTTGGGACTCCATGAAGAACAGCTCATTCAACACAAAGTCAAACCAACGCTACCCAAGCAAGTCTCGAAGAGACATAGTATCAAAGGAGTCCAGTCTTCGTCTCAGATCAGTGGATAAGTCCATGTCTTGCAACCATATAGCAAGACAGGAAGCACTAGGACTTCGTCCTTTTGCATAAATATCAGGAACGACACACACCCCTTTCCATCGACCTAATGACTTCCCAGGCTCTCCCAATCCATCTACTGACTTCATAAAAAGAGTCACCAGGGACATGAATGTCACTGCCGAGGTAAGTAAACCTCTCGACAATGTCGACATTCTCTCTGCAGACAGACACACTGCTGATGGCTGTCCCCAAGAGGTCGTTAAAGGCCTGGATCTTGGTTTGTTTTTTATCCTATGCTACAAACTGACTGAAAAATAAACATTGCAAAACTACCAATTGAACTGTGTAATTTTTAATTTTAGAGTATTTCAGTTCACTATGAAGTTGTTTCAAAAGTGCCAAGGAGATGCTAACTTCAATGTGGAGCAACAACAGTGATAACAATGCTTATACTACCACAGTCTGCACTGATACCGAGAAATTAGCAGGGAAAAATGTAGAGTCTGCTATGGGATTTCCTCTTTTTGAATAATTTCATTATGCCTTTGAATGAAAAGTGTGTGTAAAATCATTGACACATTCTTTTTTAAGCATACATGTATTTAGACATATCATTGTTCAATGAATGAGAATTCTTCTTCCAAGGATGGGAAATGAGTGAGTGTTGTGTGGGACAACATTATTTTTACTTTATAGTTATAGAGTAGCAGATACAGCTGGTGGCCTTTGCTGCATATGAAAAACCACCACAAGTCTACGAAGTAGAATGAGCATTCTTCTAGCTTGGAAAGGTAATTTTCTTTTGTGAACACTTAATTTATATAACATTATGCATTAAGAAAGTTCATAGCAGGCTTGTTGTGCTTCAATCTGCTTCATCACACACTCTTGTCTTTTTCATTATCCGAGTATATTTTTTATTGCACATATGCACAACACACCATGGAAATTGTGATGTGTAGTTGGCTTTACTCTTTCTAAAATCTAAAGCTTTTATTAAAACTATAATGCAATGTAATCAGTTCATTCAGGTTTAGTTTTTGTAGTTAAATTTAGTTATACAATGAAACACTTATGTGCTCTTTTCACTACGATACCGCTTAGTAAGAATCTTTCTGTAGTGTATGTAAAATATCAATATTTAACGGGCAAAAAGTTGGTGATGTTTAAAAAACAAAAAAACATTCATATGATTTGAGCATGGCTCTGTCTGTAGTTACAAGTCATGGCAGAACATAGCTGATGAAATAAAAGTATTGGAAAAGCAAAAAGTAGGATAAGCACCTTGGGTTTGTGAAAGGCACTCTATAAATGAAACTCATTATTATTATTATTATTTATTATAAGTAGAATATAGCTTGGCACAGGAGGCTTGTTGGGATTGTCCTGTCACCACTCATCATGGTGGCTGTGAGAAGACAAGTGAACAAAAAATGTATTCTTACCTTAAGAAAAATAGTTCCAAGAATATTATAATAATTATTATATACTATTATAATAATTATTTCTGCCTTCATTATCACAAAGATACCATTCCTTAAATTGAAGCCATTGCTGCTTCTAAGCAGAAGTATTTCATAGGTTTAAAATCTTTTTCATTTATCTATGGACACTGAACTTCAGCCCTATTGTAAGCTGCAAGAACAGACATGATATTTTTTACATTTCTAAAAAGCACTTCACTTTAGAATACAGTTTAATTAATCAAATTAGTATACACAAAATAACTTGAAAAATACCAAACTTATCCTTCAAAAATATACCATGCTAACAATTAACTAGACGAATATGCACATTATTAAACTCCTACATGAATTTGATACAATTGCTGCTTGCTGCATATTATTGTGATGAGTGTTAATAGAGAAGTGACCACCCTACAGCTTTTAAAGCAAATCTTTTGGGACACAAGCCTGTTTTCTTGATAAGCAAAGCCAACATCCTTGAAAGAAAAAACATCTTCTAGATATGTTTTAGCTGTTATGCCTGCACAGACTACACATAAACTTGGATAAGTGGTTTGTGGCAAAGGAGGAGAAAGTGCACATTTTGCAAAATGAAAATAGGGAAAACATCTAACAGTGATACCATTGTCCAGCGCTATTATGTATAATACAATATACATGGATGGGCAAAAGTAGGTTTACAGTTGTTCGTATGGATAAAGACATGCAGGTCATGGTTATTACAATATCTTTATTAACTCAAAAGATTGAATGTCACAACAGCACAGTGCACTTAGGTACAATTTCATAAGTGTCCAAATTGCTGGCCTTCATTTTTTTACACATTCTTGTAGTCTACTTGCTAATACTGTAACAATAATAAGAAGAAGACAAATAATGCAATAATTTATAAATAAATAATACAAGAATAAACTCTGTGTTTCATGTACTCACAGCTGTAAAGCTACTTTTGCCCACCCTATATATAGTATAATAAAGCACCTGTATGTTTGTGTGAGATTTGAATGTTCTCTGTTTCTCTCACAACCAGAAGATAGGGACATTAGGTTAACTGGTGGCTGTAAATTATATTGGAATGACCTAGAATGTGGATTTACTTCAGTATACCAGGTAATAAACATGTCAATGAATGGTTCATCTCTTTTTTGTCACGATAAAGCCAGAATAAGATGAGATTCCCTGCCCCTGTAATGAAACAGCTGGGTTCAAAAACCTGGTAGATAGATGGGTAGCTGGATCATTAATTTGCCACTTTCATCAGTCATTCAGTAAAAAGTTATGCTAAACTAGTTAGGCACGTAGCAGATTTAGAGTGGCTATTAGTAAATAGGCAGTAAAATGTCAATGAGATTGAAGTAGAAAAATAAAGGAAAAAAAGCAACACGTTTTAAGTGCTGCATACTTTGTAACTAATGCTCGTTTCTAATCCATAAGATGCTCAACAATAGATTACCAAATTTCGCAATACATTTTGCGGAGTTAAAAAATACATTAAAAATACATTAAATACATTTAAAATTTCATATGCCATTTTCTTTCGTTTGCAGAGTGTAAATTCTTCCTACCTGATATTTAGACTCCATAATTGATTTGCTGTCCTAGTGTCAACTCCCTTTAGACAAAGTGGTTCAAAGGGAAAGTAATAAACACTGAGAACATGGTGAAAGTTGGTGAACTTGGAGTCGATAGAACTTTATTACAACATCTCCATAGCTTCATTATATAAACTACTGCACATGCTTTCAGGCATAAGCAATTGAAAAGCTTTTGTAGAGTTCTTCTGTCTGTTCCTATGTGTTAGACTGGTGCTTAGGTCAATCTTTTGTGCTAATGTCATCATCTTTATTAATACAGAGAAGACTGATGTTTCTTTACCTTTTTATTTGGTAAAGTACCATATAACATATGATAGAAGTGTCAGAGGTGCAAATCCCTTGGAGAATATTCATGAATTACAATGAAGCAATTGTCCAGTGGATGAGTCTGTGCTCAGCATGGAATGTAGACAAGTCATTTTTCCATCTTCCAGGGAAGACCAATAGATAGCACTACTTCATCATGTCACCTCTGTGTCTATTTCATTAAGTAATTTTGCATTTTCGAGTCCTAGTTACTCATTCTGTCTACCTGCTTATATGAAATGGTACATGTTGTGTTAATCTGAGACAAAGGAAAAAGCAAACAAGGTTACAATTTTATAGTAGTGTGACGGAGAAGTGAAGGTCAGTTTTAATTAGGTTTTCCTTTAGACTATTCATTATTGACTCGGTCAAAACAAGATCAGAGGAGATAAAGGCTACCAAAGAAAAAAGGTGAACCAAAATATTAAGTCAAAATCAAACAAAACTCTTATTTAATATTTTATTACTTAAGTATTTCTTAAAGAAACTTTCACAGAATCTTTTCCTTACTTTAATCCGGTACCTTGTGAGTACTGTTATGTTTTATAGCTGCAGTTTAATGACATCACTGATCATGTGACATCTGCATCATTTGACTAGCAGTGGGTGTTATTACTGCCAATGCTCAAAATAGCAGCCATAATAAAAAGATAACATAAGAATAATAATACAAAAAGCAAAAATTGCATTTCAAAAAATCAAAGAAAACCAAAACAACATAAATTTAGAATGAGCTGTTGACAGTCTGTAATACAAGAGAATGTTCAAATGAACGGTGCAGTGCTGTGTTTAACACTGCTTAGTTTTTCTTTTCAGCATTTTCAATAGGCAAATTCAAAGGGGAAAGCTTATTAAATGCATACAATTGTATTTCACTGCAGTAATGTTATTTTGTCCTGGACTAACAGTAGACTCTAAACACCACCTTTTTGAATGTTCAAAAAGGTGAATTTGCCATATAAGACCCATGCAACCTATTTGGCATTACACAGTCCTGGGTTTGTAAATGTACTCCTACTATATGCGTCAAAATGTTGCTTTGAAAAGAGAAACATTGCTTCTTTGTTTTATTCTTTCTTTCTTTCATTCTTTCTTTCTTTATTTATTTAGTTAGTTATTTTTTATTACTTTTTTATCGGAGGTGACAAGCTTTCCACCTATACAACAATAAATTAACTTAATGATAAGATTATGTCTTATCATATTTAGAAGGCTAAAATTTTCTATTTTTTATTACTTTACCTGTAGCTTACTGCAAAATCTGTAGGTGTTTGCATTGACTAAAATACTCCATGATTTCAATGGTCTGCCTTAATAAAACAAATGTTTTAACTTTCAAATTAATAATATAACACTAAAAATGATTAGGATAACAGTTTACACCATCAGTCTTGTAGGCAACACAAGTTAGTAACAATTGCGATTGTTCATCACGTGAACAGTATGCTATGTGTGATGTCACGGTGCCACAGGAAGTAATATCATGGTATTTGTGTGCAATACTAGTTTTTGGGATACCTTCTTACAACAGACTATCCAGTTCCTAGTGATTTCTCTGTATATTTTTGGATTTTGAGCTTTCTACTTATTCCACAGTGGCACAGTGGTAGTTCTGTTGCCTTGCTGTAAGGAGAACACGGGTTTCTGTCCCAGGTCCTGTCTGCGTGGAGTTTGCAAACTGCTTTGAGTAGTGAGAAAAATGCTATATAAATGTAATAAGTTATTATATTACTTTACTTTTTAACTACAAAATACAAGTACCATATTTTACAATCCTTTAATTTTTTTTTTCCTTTTAGCTCCACCTGGATTTCAGACTTTTCAGTATATCTCAATCTTCAATTTTGCCATTTCACCTGATTTTGTTTACTGGAAGTATTCTTTGATTACTAATCATTAGTTAAATATTATTTACAGTTCTCTTCATTTTTCCTTTCACCACCAGGTCAGAATTAGAAGGTCTCAAGTTTCAGAATGTGTGTGCTTAATACTTGGTAGAATCCTAGTTATTATTGCCTATGAAGAGATTGATGGTCTGCCCTTAACAACGGTGATTATGATGTACCTGTTTCAAGAGTTCTGATAAATTAATTGTTTATGTATAACAATGTACACTTTGATTATATTATCAAAAGTGACTATTTGAATCCATTATTGGTTAAATAGAAATTATATTTACCGTACTGTCACGCTTTGGTCACAGATTTGCACAGAAACACAGGAGATTGCAGAGACAGGAACTTTATTCAAACACTGCAAATGAACATTTGTCTTTTCAAAAGTTTAAACGTGCTCCATGACAAGACAGAGATGACAGTTCCGTCTCACAATTAAAAGAATGCAAACATATCTTCCTCTTCAAAGGAGTGCGTGTCAGGAGCAGAGAATGTCAGAGAGAGAGAGAGAGAAAAGCAATCAATTCAAAATCAATAGGTGCTGTTCAGGCTTTTAAGTATGCGAAGTACCGTGCGGGAAGCATATCGCGCGACAGAGCAGCCGCAAGTAAGCCCAGCAAGTAAGGGAGTAATGTGAAGGTAGTCTTTCAGCGTTTTTTAGAGAAGCATCCGTATCCTCTAGGGGTGCGATCAGCCCCCTGCTCAAAGTATATACTCATGTTTAAGTCAGGTCTTGAAACCTGAAAAATCGATCATAAAATCAGACCCCGTTCAAAAATGCAACACTTAATTTTTTTCTTTTTACATCTTCTTGCCTCCTCCAATCTTATATCAGTTTCTCAGATGCATCGAATTTTGTTGCAGCAGCGCAGCTACCAATTTCTTTCGCTACTTCAACAACATTTAATTTAAAACCAGCTTCATATTTTCTTCTGATCGAACACTCTTGCGATAAAGGTGTATAAGGGTGTGAGATACAAAAAACACAAATCAGTGCAAGCGTTTCTTCGGAATAGTTCGGATATTACAGTGTGGTCATGTAGGCACAGCAGAGAGAGAGAGAGAGAGGTTAGGAACATGCGCTTATACAGTGCATTGCCACACCCACATAGAAAAAAAGGCAGTGCGCTCCGTGGTTACTCTCTCAGGTGGGTGTTAGCATATCATAATTTCATGTACCAATAGCGTGAGTTTTAAACATTCGACTTATACGACTGACATTATAAAATACCAGAAATTATACTGTAAAATCAAGTCCCGACTTATACGCGGAAGAACTTATCCGCAAGTATATACGGTATTCAAATTTAATTTTTATAGCATGATTGGTTGCATTTTCTAATGCTTGTTGCACCTTTCCAGCTTTGAAAATGTATTTTTGTAGCACTCTACCCGAAACCGTATTGCCCATTCTTGTATTTCTGCCACCAACATCCATATCTCCAGGTGAGGATATACAATTAAGATTCTTCTCTCATTAACTCTAAATAAGAAAACTACCGTAAGTGCATTATGGAAGGAGACAAACTGTTTCATTTGGATGAGAATCTGTAGAGATAGCACTGGCAATAAACCTGGAAATTTTGGATTTTTTTGATTTCTTCATTCAGAAAAAGTTTAACAATGTTTTCCCTTTGATTTAGTAGGACCTATCAAGAGGGCCATTTATGCCTCTAGACCCTGTTGCTATGGCATCCTGTAGATTTTTCCAGTGTGTATTTTTACGTTGTACCCTTTGACTATAAAAAAGTGGGTTTAGAAAATGCATAGCTGGACTGTGTAAAGGCTTTAAACAGACGGAACTGCCACACTTTTCACCGGAATGTCTTTTGTTTTACAATTAAAAAAAAAACAAAATAATTTAATAGATAGATAGATAGATAGATAGATAGATAGATAGATAGATACTTTATTAATCCCGATGGGAAATTCACAATAGTGAATAATAGGGTTCCTCAATAGTGCATTGTGCTGATTGTGCACTATTTACTTATAGTTTTCTTGTTTTTGAGACTTACACATTTGCTTCCACATGAAACTACATGCATCAAATAAAAAACACATATAGCACTTGAGGTATTTTTTCCCTAATTGTGCTTTGAATGAAACACACATTTGCATTATTGTACTCTTGGGTCCTTCTCTGTAACTTGCTTAACCCAGAATTAAGTAAGATTTTAATGATAACATTCTGAAACCTGCTTTAGTCCATTTCAGAGTGCAGCATGCAGCACAAGAGACAGCCCAGGACATGGTGAGCCCACTTACATACTCACTCCAGGCCTGTTTGAAATCATCAGTTGACCTAACTTGCACATCTTTGGACATGTGAGAAGAAACCCCACACAGATACAGGGAAAAAGTACAATGTGCACAGCAGCAATGACTAGGCATAGGATTCAAGCCCAGGATGCTGTAATTCATAGTTTGTCAGCAACTAAAGTGATAATAAAACTTGCTTACCTTGCATTTACAATACATTAGTTTTAACCCTTGGCTGAAGTAGGTAGATACTTTTTACACCGAGAGAAAAATGCTGTAGGCCTTGTATCCTACCATGTGATGAGTAAAGTACTGCTCATTAAAGTATCATTATGCCACTCCGACTAATCAAGAATACATTAGACTCAAAGGCAGAACCTTGTTTTTTTTTTTTTTTTGTTTTTTTTTTGTTGCCATTTGCAAATTCCTGTTTCCTGATATTTTCATTAGTAAAGTGGTCTAAATTAATCTTGAGTAATGATTGCCTTCCTTCCCACATGCTGTTTGCTCCCTGGTCAGAGGTCTCATTTTCCTCTACAGGATTTACTTATATTTTTTTTTCTGATTTCAGAGACTTTTTATTTTGGTGTCTTTTTACCTCACACTGAGACGTTAATGAGACCCACCGTAGATCAACAGCACACCATCATGTCATTCAGATGACTACAAAATGCCGGAAGATCCAAAATTTTAATTTGCTTATCTATTTTTAATCACTGAAACTATTTCATAACCTACACTAATTTTACACAGAATTTATATATATGTGTGTGTATGTGTACTGTAGCAACTGTATTTTGTTAATGGCAATGTTATACAGTATATGGGCTTGGGATAGGAAAATAAGAAACTTGGGCTACTTCAAGGCCCATGTAAATGCACTCAAATATTCACACAGGAGTTTTTAGTGACTTCTATAACTGGCAGCATGTCTCTAGACTGTAGAGGAGTTGTGAGATGAAAGCAGAAACTTTGGAGAAACCCATTCTAACACCAAAGAAAGCGGTATATTCCTTATAGAAGCCCAAACTCTGGGAAGAGGTATTACTACTGATTGTGCCATCAACTCAATGAAATCCTTTGAGAAGATAATTAGGGGACAACTACTAACCAAAACCCAGCCTTATCTGGAGTCTTACCAATTTGCATTAGAAGAAAGAGGGGGATATAGGACAACACAACAACACTTCTATATGAGCGCTTGGAAGGACCAAAAAACTATGAAAGGTTGCTGTTTATAGATTTCTCGTCAGATATAAATGCAATCCAGCCCCACATTTTAGCAAATAAACTGATCGATCAATTCTGTTTGGGTCCTAACTTGGTGAGTTGCATTCTGGGCTTTATAACTAATAGAACACAAAGAGTGAATGTTAATGGCTGTTTTTTCAAGAGCCTCAATGTATCTATCAGTACACCACAAGGCTATTGCCCATCACCTCTTCTTTTTATCTTACGCACAAATGTGAACAGGAGTTCACACAAATACTGACATATCCTGAAACTTGCAGGAGACTGTCATTCTGAGTCTTCTTCAAGACAAAGAGGACAGCTATGGACCTGTTGTTGATGAGTTTTTTTTGAAAATGTGATCTAATGTGGTCTACCTAATTCTCTGTATGAAATGTCCTGATACTGCACTCTATGTGGGAGAAACTGGACAAACACTCCGCCAGAGAATGAATTTACACAGGTTCCACATCAAGCATGGCAGCACAGATGTTGCTGTAGCAGCTCACTTCAACAGCCATGGACACTGTGAGAGGAACTTTAAAGTCACAGAGTTTATTAGCAACACAGCAAGAGAGAAAAGAATGGGAAGTTAAACTCAATGTTAAAATTTAACACATTACAACATGGTTTAAAGTCTAGCAAAATGACACCTTTTATTAGCTAACTAAAAAGATTACAATATGCAAGCTTTCAAGGCAACTAAGGCCCCTTCTTCAGGCATCTTGTTGTTATTTGTCCTAGAGTGTGTATATAAACACAGGGAACTCCAGTTTCTGTATTACATCTTGCCTGAAGAAGGGGCCCAAGTTGCCTCGAAAGCTTGCATATTGTTATATTTTTTAGTTAGCCCAGCGTTTCTCAACCTTTAAGTATTTGCGACCCGAGTTTTCATAACAGATTTAATCGCGCCCCCCGTTTTTTTGAAACCCTAATAAAATTTATTCCTATATTTTTTGCTGTCGATACACCACTTATTTTCTTTTTTTCACATCTTCGCACCCCCTTTTTTCTTACTGCCGTGCCCCACAGGTTGAGAACCACCGAGTTAGCCAATAAAAGGTGTCATTTTGCTTGACTTCTCACTACATTCATAATGTCTAACATGGTACAACACCCTAGTACAGGGGTAGGCAACGTCGGTCCTGGTGAGCCGCAGTGGCTACAGGTTTTCATTCCAACCCAATTGCTTAATTAGAAACCAATCATTGCCAATCTCAGACCTTATTTAATTTTATGGCTTGTTAGTCTGTGCAATGTAAGGCTCTTATATCGTAGATTTTTTTCCTTTCCAAGGATATCATCCAAATGATATGAAGCCTAAAACAGATCATTTTCAGTCTGTCACATTTTTCTATTAAGTGTTTTATTAAATCAAACAGTGCATGATGAACACACACAGATGTAATTGGAAAAAAGCTAGCTGGAGAACTGCTGGCTGCTTTGTCTTTTACATCTTATTGCTAATAAGGAGCAATTAAAACACTGAATGCAGCAGTTTAAGATTGAAATAAGCAATTAAGGTTGGAGAACCTTAACAAGCGAGACCACTAAAATGAAGCATCAAAATGTCACTTAAGCAATATGTGCTTCATCAGCAATAATTGAGTTCTCGTTAAGGAACTGGGTTGGAACAAAAACCTGCACATACTGCAGCTCACCAGGACCGACGTTGCCTACCCCTGCCCTAGTACTAAGAATTTGTAAAAACCGCTGTTCTTTCTTAGGAAACTCAATTGTTTTAAAGAGGACAAAAACATAATGACAATTTTTAGAAGTATTTTGTTGACAATTTTTTATTAAGTCTGTTGATACATTTGCTTTTATATGTTGATTTGACAAACTTAGAATGTTAAGAAAAATTTAAACTGTCTTAACAACATTGTAAACGTTAGCAGTAAAATGATTGGTTTGCAGCAGACCACTGTCACTGAGTTGTATCACAAACAAGTTAGAAAGAAGGCCGACTCAATTCTGTCAGATACCATCTTGTTTTCCCTAATTTTCAGCTCTTGCCATAAGGCTAAAGATTCAGGTTCCTGAGGGTAAAGAGTAGCATATTTAAGAACTCTTTTATTCCTAGGGCTATAAACATTCTGAATTCTGTTACTTCTAGGGATGCTACTGAATTCTGAATTATTATTTTGTGTACAGTTAAAGGTAATTATTCTTGTTTGTGCTATTCTTGAGTGTGTGTCCTTGTGATAACATTAGTTGTCAGATGTTGTGTTTTGCTTATTTTCTTGTTTCTGTGTAACTATGCCTTATGTTCTGTACTTTCCTGCAGCAAACCAATTTCTCTCTGTGATAATAAAAAGTCTACCTACCTACTAACTCTGTTTAAGATAAGCAATTCAAGATTGAGATGCAGAATGCTATCCCCTTTTCTAAGCCTATTTAATATGAGCAGTGTTGTGGGGGGTTGGAGCCTGTCCCAGCCAGGATAGGGTACAAAGCAAGAATAATCTCCTGGACAGTGTGCCAGTCCATTGCGGGGGGACAACATACTCACACGCGCACACACCACATACCAACTAGGGCCAGTTTTGCACCACCAACCCTCCACCCCTGCATATGTTTTGGACTGTGGGAGGAAACTGGAGCATCCAGAGGAAACCCATGCAGAATTCCAAACTCCAAGCAGGGTGGACCTGGGTCACAAACCCTGGTCTCCTTTCTGCAAGGCAGCAGCAGTGAGATGCAAAATGTGATTTACAGTAGTACAACTAGAGAAAAAACTAATGTTCAATAACAGCCTAAAATACATCATATGACAGTTTAAGACCATGTAACTGAAAATGAAGTAGTGATCTTCTATGTGATTATTGCTTACCTTCCATTTTATGATGGTGAATAATGAATACGCTTGAAGTTGCATTGCTGGAGTGTAGGATTATAGACACCATAAGCCAATGTTTTAAAGCAGTAGCCCTTGGTACCTGAATGTGCCTTATAGATATATTTTATATTTTACTTATGACAACCCCAGAATTGTGAATGGTCACTCCCTGATACTTACAAATAGCTGCAGTCCATCCTCTTCTGCATACTTCCTCACTGCAGTCAACACACAAATTATATATAAAGAGCACACTGTGTACTGTATGCGAGTCATCTCTTCTATGCTTGAACCATTTAAAAAGCTTTTTAGTGTTTATTTTTAAAATTTACCCATGAAGCTTGAGAATCTGATTTTTATATTTTATATCGACAATTCTTCATTTTAATTGCAAAGCACTACTGCATGCTTTCTGTATCATTGCCCTTTATCCTTTTGCAAAATTGCCATAATATATTATGATATGCAATCAACTGGCTATTGTGAAGACAAGTTATCTAAATTGTAATTCTGAAAATGTGAGCTTCTTTTTGTTAGAGTTCTGAACAAAGATTGCAGCTGCAGCATTTAAAAAAATACCACTCAAATAGATGCCACAACTGCACACTTAAAAATATGTATCAGTTTTTTCCCCCTGAGTGCACTTGGCTTTATTATTTGAAAGTACATTGAACTGTTTTATATGCTAACGTCTAGTACGTGCTAAACTCAGAATCGTACTGCTGTTGCCAGTAATGTGGCTTGAAATGCTTAGTAAAATGCCAAAAGGCAAAGAATTAATAGAATTTAACTGCTAGTGAACAGAGTGAGAGCAAAACATGATGCATTAAGTATCTATCTGGTTAGTACAAATTATATTGTTTGTCTGAAATGGTAAAAAGACAGATGAAGCAAATAAAGTAATTCTTTACCTCATAGCAAGAAACATGTAATTAGCACATCTTCGGATCCTTAGCAGAGACATGGTCTGTTTTTGATCCATCCACTAGGTGGAGCTGTCAGGCTTTAATCTTAATTATATACAGTATTGCACTTTTAGGTGGGTTGTGGTTGCAGACTTCAGGGAGGTAGAAATAATTTAATTGATCAAACTGCCCCATACTGCTCAACATAAAAACTTAGATATTCAAGGGATTATTGTAATCAGATCATGAAAAGCATTGGTTTGATCTTTACTTGCAGAATAAAATACAGCAGACATTTCATGTGAAATCACATTAGTGTTAATGTTTGCTAGAGACTGCTTCTCTTGAGAGAAAGACCTTAACTTGACATTACAGTTATGATGAACTATGAAAACATCATCACAAGCAGCACAAATGGAACCCAGTCAAGATATAGTAAATACATTATATGAACTAAAGGAAAAATTAACCTCAAACATAATCAAGCACTCAAGAATGATCTTATATAGTACCTTTCAGATAGCACACCCTCCCTACAGAAAACACACAAGAAAAGAAGGCAAAGTAACAAGGTAACATAGTACAACACAAAAACATTCAAGTTCATAATTATCCACACCATGGAGA
The DNA here is from genome assembly GCF_900747795.2 of Erpetoichthys calabaricus. NCBI lineage: Eukaryota > Metazoa > Chordata > Cladistia > Polypteriformes > Polypteridae > Erpetoichthys > Erpetoichthys calabaricus. The sequence goes on from NC_041394.2 coordinate 298,019,167, forward strand.
AGACTGTATAAAACAAAATATACAATAATAGTATATAGGAGCAATAACATCTGCTTAACACTTCAGTGCAGTAAGTACATCAGTGCCAGTTAAATATTTAACTAGGCACATTTAACAACGATAAAACAGAAGAAAAGTAAGATTATAGTTATAATCTAATAACTAACACTACCAGAGAGTAGTAGACAGACATCAACAGAGCAGGAACTACAAATCTATATTGGTGTTTATGAAAAAGTTGCTTTAAGAAATATTCAAACAGCAAGGAGACATGTTCAGTTCTCATTAGACTGGTATTTACAGAGGCAACACGAGTGAGAAGCAGGCTTACCTTCTTCTAACTGTGCACTACAGCTTTTCATTTAGAAGTATCTGTTTGGACTTAACCAGGTTAGAGAAGCAGAACAAAAGCACAGAATTCTTATATAAATATTCCATATACTCTGTATATTAAAAGCTCCATTCATAAATGAAATCATGTAACAATATTTGTTTTTTTGATTGAATTTCTGAATTTATATTAATTGTTTACCCAATGCTGTGGAGTTTCCAGTATTAAAATTTGCTATGAATCCTTTTCTATCTTTTTATTTTAACCAGCATCTGAAATTTGTAGGATTCAGTATAAGGTAAATGTAGTTGTATCACATTCTCAAAGATATACATGTACCTGTATATGTAGTTGTGTCTGTACACATACACACACAAATACACAGTGAAACGCTCACACACATAGACACTCCATATATAATTAAGCTGACTTCTCAGCAGTGGCGTAGCTAGGGGGGGCAAGGAGGGACATCTGTCCCCGGGCGCAGCATCCAGGGGGCGCCATTTTAAAATTTTCTTTCCCTTCCCCATTGCATTTTGGCAAACAGGAGGGGGCTCGAAATCTTCAGTTGTCCCCGGGCACTGAAAACCCTAGCTATGCCTCTGCTTCTCAGGGGAGCTCAGTAAAACACAAAGTATTTCACCAGGTATATACTTATGAAACACACACTTGGAGATTTTACTCCATACTGTAAAGTCCTCATACGCCTATAGGATCTAGAATGCTAAAAATAATTGTATAATTTGGTCCCAGTTTTTGCCTGTTCTACTGAAGTACCTGGAGCAGCCTCTCAGGTAAAGCTCCCATTTCCTTTAAGGTCATTGACAAACTGCTCTGCCTTTAACAGAGTTGAACTGTATATCCCATGCCATTGGCAAGGGCTGTGAAAAGAAGTGGTTGCATTTAGTTTCTTTATGGGCAGTGTCTTCTGGGTTTTGGATAGCCTGCAGTGGCCCCTGTGACTGTGCAATCACTGACATAATTCCAGTTAGGAAAAAGAAAGCATGCTGTAAGACATTTATAGCACTTATACTCCTCCTATGTGGAGATTAAAAATGTATATGTACTCTCTGCCACTTTATTAGGCATACCTGCTCATTAGCTCATTCACCTGTTCCCCAATCATGTGGCTACAACTCAATATATATACAGTAGAATGCAGATATGTTTACGAGGTTTGGTTGTTGAACCAAAGATTCGAATGATATAATCAACTTTTAATATGATATACTGTAGTTCTTGATTGATGTGATGGTTCTAATATTTGACAAGCTGTATGAACTACAGTCTCTAGAGCTTGCAGTGGATGGTGTGATAAAAATAAAACATGCAGTGTGTGGCCGTTCCATCAGTGAAAATGTTGTGAATTAAAGAAGATGGAAGAGAATTTTCTGCAGAAACAGATGGACCTGAAATATTAAAATAACAGTTCTTTACAGTTGTGGTGTACATTAGATTATCACTGAACACACAGTGTGTTGGAGTGTCTTGCAGTGGATGGGCTGCAACAGCAAAAGATCATGCCAAGGCCCACCCTGTTAGCTTAAGGAAAGGGCATTGAGGCTACTGTGGGTACATAATCACCAAATTGGCTGAGTAAAGGGAACGTGATTTGGTAACATTTCGCACATTTAGATAGATAGATAGATACTTTATTAATCACAAGGGGAAATTTATCAAGTCTTGCATCAATTGCACATGAGGGGATGGGAAATTTTTGGGTGCACACTAGACCTTTAATACCAGCTGAGTGTCATCCATCTTTGGCCACAGTGTACTGCTTGCAGAAGGTGACAGCAGTTTTGAGAAAAAATGGAATCAGGAGATGGCACAGAGAAGTCAAAATTCATGCAGGTGTCATTAACAGAAAGATAATAATTAAATAACAAAACTTAGGACATGTAGCCAGAATCTTAGTCAGTGAAAAGAGCGATAAGCCCAAAAAGGTACACATAACATAAGCCAGGAAACATGAGATGTAAATCATAATTAGGAGGCAGGAAAAAAAATGTGTAACCAGTAAATTCAATTTGAAAGAGGTTTTTCTTTCACAAATCCAAATCTTAGCTTATTTAAAACATTGCACAAGTGACGTTCTTGCTCTGAGGAAAAACTAGCACAGGGAGATTATGCAAATTCTGCACAAGCAGCGACTGGGCCTGAGATTTGAATGTAGGGATGCAAGGCAGGAGCACAACCTCCTTCTCCATCATGCTACTTATACTAAAATAATAAAATGACAGACATATAAAGTTTCAGGTAATGAACCCTCGTCATCTGTATTCAAAGTAAATAGGTAAGGCATACAGGTGCTGATGGAAACAAATTCAGAGGAGTTGAAAATGGTTGAATAGTGTGAAACATGGCTATTCGAGAAGATGACAAGTGATATTAAAAGATTACTGTGTTGTTCAATATTGGCAAAATGTGTGCAGTGGAATTAAGATTATTTTATACTGTTTTTCACTACTGGATGACTTTGAATGCTCTTGAGGGTAAAAAAAACAAAAACAGAACTATCATTCAGATATGATTCAAAGAAGTGAAATGTGTTACTATAAGTTTAGACAGTTCTTTGATCATAATTTATTTGTTCTTGTAAAAGCATTTTTATCTTTTATACATAAGCATGAACACATACACACTTGATTTGACCCAATCTCTTTTTCTTAACTATGAAGACAGTATGATTAGTAAAATATATGTATGACTCATGTTATGACTGCACAAATATATGTAAAATCATGCAAATTGACAATAACATATTTCAAGAGTTTTACTATTTTCAATTGCAATAATAATAATATTGTCAATTGAATAATTATTGTAATAGTTTTAGACCACTAAAAGCCAATTTTGATGGATACTTAAGTGTTACCTAAACACTTTCCCATTTTCTTTCTTCCTCCTTCTGTGGCTCCAGACATAGCTCACTCCTTATGTAACCTAGAGCATCAAGCTGTCGGCTAGAGCTTTGGTTTATGGAGGCTGGAGCATCCCAGAGTCCAATTATGTGTGTTCTAGGAAGATGGCAAACTCTCTGTAAATGGGTGATAATAATGTTCTGGTCAAGAGGGCACTGTTGAGCTGTCCTGAAACCCAGAATGAAAGGCAAGGAGGTCAAAGTTATAAAAAAGGGGTGTCTTTATTGAAAGTAAAACACACAAAAAGATGGAATGAACAAAGGGGTAATGCAAGTACAAAATGAGCAAATAGTGCTCCATATGAAAGTGAGATAAAAAGAGACTAGTGAGATAGATAATTGGATAGGTTTATTTGTCAAAGCTGAAAGTAAAGTTGTTTCAGAAAAAAAAGCAACTCAGTAGAAAAGTAAACATTGTTAATAAAAATCTGAAAGACACGAATAGCATGGGGATGAAATACTAGAGAAGGGTAAGGATGGCCCAGTGGTACCTTATACAGTAACTGCAGGAGCCTGGCTTGAAATCACCAATAAGAACATTTCTGTGTGGACTTTATTATGTTCTTCTCTTGTCTTCATTGGTTTTCCCTGGATACTTGAGGATAAGTGGATTGTGAACGCCCCATGTGTGTGAATGTGGTTGTGCCCTGACAGCCTGCTTCTTGTTAACCACCTTAGCCACAAACATTCTTCTTCAGCTCAGCGGTTAGGTTTCCTGTTTTCTACGCAAAACAGGGCTGTGTGCATGAAGGATACGGATCAATGTAAGGAGAGAGTTGAGCTACAAGTAATGCTAGACTGGATAAAGTCCAGTTCTATTTATTTATTTATTTATTTATTCATTTATTACGTTGCCAAATTGCATACCTTTTATTTGCATTTGAGCCCACTACTTAGTTAATAAGAACTATACTGAAATTATACTACTCAAATATATTTGGTGTTTTCTGTATGAATGGTCTTCAGACATTTACAATTACTATCTACACTCCACTTGCAACAAGGAAAAGAAGCCTGCCATGACTTTTATATTGTGGAATGAAGATATTGCAGGTATGAACGTTAGTCCAAATTACCAGCACATAACTGAATCAATGTATGCCGAGGATGCATTTCACAAGGTATTCTGTTACATAAAAGTGCTCACCTTCATCTTTTTTGCAGCATTATAGCAACTAAGCTTAGAGCAAGGGTAAGCAAAACTAGTTATGTTGTATCACAGCGGCTGCAGGTTTTTGCTCCAACAATCTGTCTTGACATTAAAAGCACCAGCCATGTAATCCTATAGCTCAATTCTGATGTTGTTCTACAGCATCAGATATTTCTACCTATTTGTGTTTTTCTTACTTGCAAATAGGGACAGAATTCTGTGTACAGTTCCCAACTTTTTCAAAATGTAATATTTAAACAGATGGTTTCTGACTAACAAAACTGCAAACTCTCCTGAGTTCTCTTCTTATCTGGTAATCACCAGTTTATTACTGGCTGTCGATTAAGAGGGAAAAACCATACAATTAAAAAAGCAGAATCTCAAAAAGTGGGTGACATGAAATTAAGCAAAAACGTGTGGAGTTTTACACACTCAAATGTGTTAAACGAGTAGGCATATTTCAGAATTCCATCAAGAACTCATATGCAAACTGTTGGTAATTTGTGAGAATGCTGACTGCGAGATTAGTTAAATCTTCTAAATAATTAAATTGTTCATTAATGTGGGTTGACTTTAAATAGTCTGAAAGACATCCAGCAGCCACAGCTTCATTTCAGGACCAGGGTTGCCCAACTATGTATTAGATCAGGGGTACTCAATTCTGGTCCTGCACAGTAGTAGCAGGTTTTTGCTTTAACCAATTTTTTAATTAGAACCCATTTATTTACTATTAAAATAGTGGATTTTTTGCTTTAGTTTTACTTAACTTAAACAACTGCATTAAGCTTTTAATTTCTTGCCTATTTTGTTAACCAGCCATTGTTATTAAGGAAGTACAAATGACAAACTAGCTAACACGCTTCCATTTCAACGTGTGTGTGCATCATGAAGTATGTGAGTTGATGCAATGTTTGAAAATAAATGGTAGAGAAGAGAAGGACTGAGATGTACAAATCTGTTTCAGATCAGAAAAAATAGATAATGTTCTCAGAAAGCAAAAAAAAAAATCTATAATATGATAAAGATTTGTCTTAGAAGAAGGAAAGCACAAAGTATCTATCTATCTATCTATCTATCTATCTATCTATCTATCTATCTATCTATCTATCTATCTATCTATCTATCTATCTATCTATCTATCTATCTATCTATCTATCTATCTATCTATCTATCTATCTATCTAACAAAGCCTTACAATTATAAATATAATATTTATATAAATATAAATGCCTGTGTTTCCAACCTGGATGCGTAAAGTGGGAATTGGAATGTGCCATTTGTAGAGCTGTGTCAGTAGCAAATAAAGGCAATAGCAACTTAGAAGCTCATGTTTGCCTCACAAAGAACAAAACCGTTGTAAAAAGAGAGACAGACTGTATTGTGAGACCAGGTAGAACAGGGGATGCTGTAGCTGCTGCTGAGGGGGCTATGCCATTTCACACAGTTAAGTATCACAATAGTTTCAGCTCAATGGAAAGCCTAGCAGCCAAAGAGGACTGCTGCATGTGTGTGTGTGCTTGTGTGTTTGTGTGTTTCAATAGATTTCAGAGTGTTTTATTAAAGTTTATCACATTTGCAACCAATGTCTACCAGTGATAAACTATCTTCATTTTTGTAAGATGTTAAGACCTTTTCTATTTTAAAAGGAAGATAAAATCTTTAGCGCCCTGTGGTGGGCTGGCGCCCTGCCCGGGGTTTGTTTCCTGCCTTGCACCCTGTGTTGGCTGGGATTGGCTCCAGCACACCCCCGTGAGCCTGTAGTTAGGATATAGTGGGTTGGATAATGGATGGCTGGATGGATAAAATCTTTAAGTTAAAAGTAGGGTATATTTGTTCTCCTTATTTGCCGTTGTATAAGAGAAACAGCATCCCAGCAACTATTTAAAAAGTTCACTAAGAAGTTTAAACAGATAAAACATTGTTATTAGAAAATGTTATTGAGATTCATTACTTTAGTGGCATGTGCCAGGTGCCGAATATCACCCTCCATTGCCCTCCACCCTCTTTTTTGAAAACCAAAATATGTTCACCCTACTCAGACCTCCTCATATTCAGAATTTGTTTATTTCTGTTAATATCCACAATTTTAGATTTAACTTTACATTTACATTTATTTGCTTGACAGATGCTTTAATCCAAAATGACTTACAAAACAGGTAAACAATCGAGAATCATTAGTGTAATAGGATGGGTAGCAAAATTTGATTGCCACAAGTGAAAAGATGTAATAACTCATACATTTGCAATGAAGATTACAACCACCAAAGCAATTAAACTTAAGCAAATTAAGCAAGAGTATAAAAATTTTGCAGAGCCAAATTTTTCTTTTCTTCATCAATTGACAGATATTCACAGAACAGATGGGTCTCCAATCACTTGTTAAATACTTTGAGAGAGTCAGCAGTATGGATGGAGGTGGGCAGCTGTGACAATGCGGGTTCTGCTCCATGCTCCTATCCAGCTTCTGGGAGCTCTCGAACCCGACACCGTCAGTAATGTCACTGATAAGCTAGGCAGTGAAGACATCAACCATGAAGCAAGTGGATGGTGCAAAAAGTGCTTTTATTAAAAAAATCAACAAAATCAAAGTGTTCAAATTAATAGTACAGTGTCTCTCAAATAAGTCATTAAATAAATAATCCATAAAAACAAGTGAACTGTGGAGGTTAAAAACATGCTAAAAAAATCCTTTAAAAACCAAGGTTAAAATAACGGCTGGAAGCCAGGTGCGTTCTTCTACTGACGGCTCCCCTGCTTCTCCAATTCAGGCCCCGCAAAAGGGGAGTCACCCTACCAGCAAAATGCAGCTCCTTCTTTTCTGGTCTGGTAGCCCTCCGATCCCCGACTACATCGGGCTCCAGCTGGACCGAGACTTGGTTTCCTTCCCCAGCGGCCAGGGCGCTCACGCTGGGACTCAACATGCCCAAAGCCTCCACGGCTCCTGCTACCTTCTGCGCCGAGTCGTTTCCTCTGCCAGTCACTCCAGCTCCTCAAAATTGCTCAGATCGAGCGACCGCTTCAATCTGCCCCCTCTGAGAGTTGGCCAAACACTCCTTTGGGGCTCTTCAACCAGCTGCATTAAACTTGCATGAGCCTGCTCTCATCTCGCTCTCACTGACTTTCTCTGTCCTGCTTCCTGCCATCTTCTTCACCCTTAACCTCCCTTCACGTTCCTTTCTCTCTCTCTCTCCTCTACTTCCTCCTTTTTCTTTTTCCTCTCTAACCGCCTCGCGCTTCTTTTACATGATCCGGGGACGTGGATCAGGTGTGGCAATCAGCAGCTCCTGGCAACAATTATGGATGCGGACGACTCCTCACCAGTGCACTTAAGCGAGGACCGTCCGCATCACGAATCACCCGGGAACAGATCCAGCCACACTACCACGCCCCCTTTCTAAGCCGCAAATGCGGCGGCTATTTATTTAAAAAATGGCCTTTTTGACTTGAACTGTGGACCCGCTACACCACAGCAGCCCGTTCCACCAATTAAGAACTTTACAGGAAAAGACTCTCAATTGAGACTTGATACCATGTAGAGGTGGCATCACCAGACAATGTTCCCTACCAGACGTGAGTAGGTGAGAAGGAGTATAGCACTTCACCAGTGTCTCCATATATTCAGGTGCTAACCCATTGACTACTCTGTAGGCAAGCATCAGGAATTTGACTCTAATGTGCGGTGCTACAGGGAGCCAATGCAGTGACCTGAAGAGAGGAGTGACATGTGTCGGTCTTGGCTGGTGAAATACAAGATGGGCCGTTGCATTCTAGATCATCTTCAGTAGCTTGATAGCACAAGTGGGTTCTCCTGCCAGAAGTGAGTTGTAATAGTCCAGACATGACAAGACCAAAGCATGAACCAGAAGTTGTATGGCATAAGGTCTGATCTTGTGGATGATGTACAGCATGAATGAGAAATGGTAAAAATGTGACCAGAAAATTACCACCCCAAGGTTGCGTACTGACTTGGCAGGCAATAGTTAACCCAACTGTACAGAGATGGGTAGAAGAGCAGACTGGCTGGCCGGGATCACAAAAAGCTGAGTTTTTGCCAAGTTGAGCTGTAGATGGTGATCCTTCATCCAGGTTAAGATATCAGTGAGACAAGCAGGAACTCCAGCTGATACCATGTCCTCTGGTAGCGAATGACAGGTATAGCTGAGTATCATCAGCATAGCACTGATAAGAGAAAACCCATGTGATTGGATGATGGAACCCAGCGAGGTGGTTTACAGAGAGAAGAGTAGAGGACCCAGCACTGGTCCTTGGGGTACACTAGTGCATGTCTGGTGTGCCTTTGATAACTCCCAACTCCAGGATGTACTGTGGGATCTGCCTGAGATGTAGGACTCAAACCATCTGAGAGCAGTCCCAGGGATGCAAAAGGAGGGTGGCGAGATGGATGTTGTGGCAAAGGCAAAAGAGAGATCTAGCAGAATCTGGACTGATGACATGTTGGTACCTCTAGCACGGCATAGCTGGTTGGCCACAGATTGTAGAGCCTTCTCAGTCAAGCAGTTCCTCTTGAAGCCGGACTGGTTGGTATCAAGCAACTCATTCTGTACAAGGAAGGAAGAGATCTGGTTAGAAACAGCACATTCAATTGTTTTGGGAAGAAAGGAAAGGAGAGAGACAGGCCAGTAGTTGTTAACTTGGAATGGATGGAGACATAATGGGTGGCAGTGAGAGTGAGAACTGACAGCTGATGGCAGCTATCCTATCCTGAAAAAAGGTGGCAAAGTCATCAGCAGACAAGAAGGTTGAGAAAGGAAGTGGAAGAGAGTTAAGAAGGGAAGTGAAAGCAGAGAACAGACAGAATCCATTGGTGGTGCTGTTAATTCTAGTGTGGTAGAACCTTACCTCAGCATTGATAATGGCAAAAGGAAAGGATGAAGGAAGGGACTGATGCTTAGCCAGGTCTGTCTGAGCTTTGGATTTCCTCCATTTCCCAACAGTTTTGTTAGAATCTTTTAAAACTACTTCATCTACCATTCAACAGCAAAATTAGAAGTTCAGAAAGCCTACTTGCACTCATTAATATTTAATATGTCTGTATGCCTAGTTATTTATAAGGCTCACTGAGTAGGAGTAGTGGATTTTATAGCCTTTATATCAACATTTTTTAGAAGTAATATTTTAGACAAAGAGGTTGTATGCTGATTTTTATAGGTAACGGTTCTGCTACTGTTAACATTGGGTAAAAAGTGCCCACCATCATGACCCTGTACAGCTTAACATCAGACTCCTTTAAGCAGTTTTATTTGATTTACTGGCAATATGCTCGGGTCACCACTGCCTCTCAGTTCATTGATTTCAGATGAACATTGGCTGAAGGCATTTGCTGCCCCTTTCTTTCACTTGTAGCAGTAATTAATATTTTTAAAATAAAAGGGAAATATTTTTTTTCCTTTATGTGACATAACAAAATACTTAAGCCAAATGTCTGATCCTGTATAAATATTCGCTGCGGCTGTGTATAAATATGTATGTGCAGTCTAAATCTACAACTAAGGCAGCTATTGAAGACTTCTTTATGCCCGTGATTATTCACATCGATGATAATAAGGCTTGAGTCTGTGATGGTGGCAAACAAGTCCTCTCACCTTCATGTAGGGAAATATATGGTTGGCTCTACATGTCCCTCTCAATGGGAAGAGTGAGTGGAGCTGATTTAAGGAGACTACTGCAAACATTTTTTTAAGTGAACTTTAGATTTGTTTTTAGTTTCTTTTTCTATTGACCTCTGGAGATATGTGCCCCTTAGTGGGTTGCTTTGTTGCAAAGACATGCCACTTCATGTTATGCTTATTGTAGCTTCAGGAAATGTCACAGAGCAAGCAGTTCAATGGGCTTTTCTTATCTCTTCAAAAAATAACAAGACATTGCACTTGATTTATTTGTGAATAAACCACCATATACATAGAAGAAAATATACAGTATATCTCTTCTCTTACTTCATGTATTCCACTACAGGTTCATAGGGGACCAGAATATATTCTGAAAGCACTGGATTAAAGGCGGAGTGCACATACAGTATAGGTTCTCTGAAAGGCCACTTCACTAAAACTCTGTAACTTCATGTAATAACCTATGATTATGGCTACCATAATACACCAGACACTGTGGACCACCCTTTATTTGTTTGAGACAAAAAAAGATGCCTATCAGGTATCTGTTTTACACAACAGGATTTTTTCCTTTTCGGCCTGAAACTGTTCTCTCCCTCTACTCTCTTAAAAAGACTTAAATCTTTTAAATCCAGGGTTGTGGCAGTGCCTGTTCGCTGAATCATCCCATGATAGTGTCTCAAAGGCTAGCCCAGTGTTCAATAAGGAAAATAGCATAATATGTCAAAGACACGTCAGGTGTGAATACAGGTGAAAGGGAATGTGTTTGGTCACCTAAACCAGTAAGACAACTGTTTTAATTAATTTTTAAATTCTCATTTACAAATGTTCAGGTTTAAAGCCAGTGTAAGAAACTGTCAAAAGTATGCATAAAATAAAAGAGTTAAGTTTGGAAATTCTTCCCGAGTCAGAATTGACACTTTCGCCTTCTCTTCAAACACATCAGTGTTTCATTCCAAAATGGCTCCATGTGAGTTGGGAGTGTGATGGTCTGGTGTCCTGTTTGTGTTGGCTTCTGCCATCCGATAGTCAAGGGGCTTGGTTTTTTTATTAAGTGGAGCTGACAATGTTATACTTTTTTGTGATTGTTTTTGTGATTGAGCAGTGGTTACTGCTTCTGACTTACAGTTCCAACACAATGAATTTGAAATTTGATCTGGTCATTGTCTATGTGGAGATGACACAATGTCCTCTCTCTTGCTCTGGTCACTCTGGTGTTTACCCACATCCTAAATATGTACCAGTCACTTTAACCAGACTGTTTGTATGGATGTGTACACGAGTGTACCACATGATGGACTGGTAGCACATTTAGAGTTGGTTTTGACCTTGTGCTCAGTGCTGATGGAATAATTCTCAAAAGATAATCAATGAGAAATAACAATGTAGCAAATAAAGAAACAGAAGGACCAAGATTAATTTTTTGGCGAAAGAATGGGCTAGGGATGGAGTCCCAGTAATTTCTGGTAAGAGCTCTTTCTGTTGACCCTAGGTGCCACTTCATCCCTTAGCTCCATATGTTATTTAAAAGGCAAGCCACCCTTGATTGTTCCCGATAAAGTGAGTTGTGCTTCCTAATGGTCACAATGCAACTGTTTCCCTGAGCAAGTTCTCCTGACCTCTTGTTAGCAACTTATGAGCTCTCTTTCACTTCATTATACAAAGATTTAATACCAACCAGGCATAATTAGGGAGTAACATTGCTTGGTGGCTGTTTTCACATAATGGCACCAACACTTGTTGGAATTCTGCATTTACCAGTGGGCTCTACTCTTTCCTCAGCACTGTACCTTTTTTGGAAATCATATGTAAGCTGGTCAAACTATTTATCTATCTGTCAGAAAATATACCTAGTATACAGTATACTTCCAAAAACTGGCATGGTCAGGTTATCCTAGAAATTTGATTCTGTTCATCTGGACAAAGTTTTTAAGTGGGAGAAATATTTCGAGACTTATCCAAGTCTCTTCCTCAGTCTCAATTGACTGCAGGTTTCCCCAACCTTATAAACAATACCTTTGCTTAATCACAGAGACTAGCACCATTGACAAAGGGCCAGTTGATCAGTGATATGCAAATTGTCCACTGATTAGTAGACGTGTGAACCATTCATAGAGGGTTGAGGAATGGCTGCAATCACAGCATTGTAAAATGGCGACAGATGTACCCTTAGGCCCCCTCCTCTGTTCAGAGATGGTCGTTCCTTTTTCACGTAAATGGCCTCCTTGATTCCTCTCTCAAACCAACGCTCCTCCCTGTCCAGGATGTGCACCTCTTCATCTTTAAAGGAGTGACCACTATCCTGTAGATGTAAATAGACTGCGGAGTCCTGGCCTGACGAGGAAGCTCTTCTGTGTTGTGACATGCGCTTAGCCAGTGGCTGCTTGGTTTCCCCGATGTACAATTCACGGCACTCCTCCTGGCACTTAATTGCGTAAACTATGTTACTCTGTTTGTGCCGTGGGACCCGATCCTTGGGATGGACCAATCTTTGGCGTAGCGTGTTTTGGGGTTTGAAAGCCACTGAGACCCGGTGTTTCGAGAAAATGCGCCTCAGCTGTTCCGATACTCCTGACACATACGGGATCACTAAGGGTTTTCGCTTAGGCAGAGGATGTCCTTCCTCTCTCATGAATCGCTTGGAGCGTTCTTTAGGTGTCCTCCCTGCTTTAACAAAGGACCAGCTGGGATATCCACATTTACTCAGGGCCTTTTTAACGTGGTGTTCTTCTGCTTCCCTGGCCTCTGAGTCTGTGGGAATGGTGTTAGCTCTGTGTTGTAGAGTCCTAATGACACCTAGTTTATGCTCTAGTGGATGGTGAGAGTCAAACCTTAGATACTGGTCCGTATGTGTGGGTTTACGGTATACATCCACTTTCAAATGTCCCCCGTTGACGATGGAAATTTCACAGTCTAAGAAGGCTAGCTTGTTATTTTCCATATCCTCTCTGGTGAACTTGATGTGTTTGTCCACCCCGTTGATGTGGTCTGTGAACTGTGGTACCTCCTGAGATCTGATTTTCACCCAGGTGTCATCCACATATCTGAACCAATGGCTCGGTGGTGTTCCAGGATAGGATGATAGAGCCCTCTTTTCCACTTCTTCCATATATAGATTGGCTACTATAGGTGAAACAGGGGAACCCATGGCACACCCGTGCTTCTGCCTGTAGTACTGGCTTTTGTATATGAAATATGTTGATTGAAGACACAGTTCCAAAAGCAGGCACACTTGGTCTGCGTTGAGAGAGGTTCTTTTACTGAGAGTGGGGTCATTCTGTAATCTCTTACGTACTACCTCCACTGCTTCAGTCACTGGGACACAAGTGAATAGAGATGTAACATCAAATGAGACCAAGGTTTCTTCTGCCTCCATAATGACCTCTCTCACTTTCTCCACGAAATCCAATGTGTTCTGAATGTGGTGTTTTGAGCTGCCTACCACCGGGTTAAGAACAGCGGCCAGGAACTTGGAGATGTTATACGTGACTGAATTGATCATGCAGACAATGGGTCTTAAAGGAGCACCCTGTTTGTGTATTTTTGGTAAACCATACAGACTTGGTGTAGATTCCCCTGGGTATAATCTGTGGTATGTGGTCCGGTCAATAGCATTGTCCTGAACTAACTGCTTAAGACAATCTATCACCTTTTTCTTGTAACCACTACCTGGATCTCGCTTTAAGGGCTCATAAGTATTTTTGTCACTGAGCAGAGACAAAATTTTCTCATGGTAGTCTGTCTGGTTTAGCACAACTGTGCATCTCCCCTTGTCCGCTGGAAGGATGATGATGTTGTTGTCCTTGCTGAGTGCCGTGAGGGCCTTCCTCTCCTCAATGCTGATATTGGATGCAGGGGGTTTTGCATTGCTGAGACATGCCGAAACTTTTATCCGCAGTTGTTCTGCTTCCAAATCAGCAATGTTGTTGTTTCTGATAGCAGATTCTATGGCTGTAATCAGTTCCACTAGCGGGATTTGTTTCGGTGTGACCACAAAATTTAACCCTTTAGAAAGGACGTTTTTCTCTGCTTGGGTGAGTTGTTTGTCAGACAAGTTCTTCACCTATTTGTCCACATCTTTAGTTTCTGTCTGGCATCCTTCTCTCTGCTGGTTGTGGAGGACACTCCCCATAGTGTGCTGGTGTTTGTGGCGCACAGCAAGTAGATCAAACTTCCTTTTTTGCCTGGTTTTAGACTTTTCATGCTGTGCTAGACGAGCCTTCTCGGTGAACTCAAGCACCTGTTGAAGTGTTTTCTCATCTAGAAGTGAAGAAAGTCTTTGGTGGATCTGCTCCTCTTTGGATTTTAAAACATCAATAGTGAAGTTAGTTTGTCTCACCCGTTCATTTAGCAGCTGACTCTGTGCCTTCTGGAGGATTTTGTTAGCTCGCAGGCCTTTTACTGACGATTTCATCTGTAGACTTTTAGGAGTGATCCCGCTCTGTTTACATCTGAGGCTGAATCTCAGACGGTTCCTGTAGTCTGCCATCTTGCGTGCTGTTTGCTCATACTCACGTACAAGCTTTAGGCCGTCCTTGCCAAAGTGGCTCTTGATGTCTCGATGCATGCTCAATAATCCAGGTAAGCAAATCCTAGAAATTTGAAACCTGCAGTCAATTGAGACTGAGGAAGAGACTTGGATAAGTCTCGAAATATTTCTCCCACTTAAAAACTTTGTCCAGATGAACAGAATCAAATTTCTAGGATTTCCTTACCTGGATTATTGAGCATGCATCGAGACATGGTCAGGTTACCTTTACAACTGACTGTTTAACTTCTTCCATACTTGGTTTTAGTGCAAGTAGTTATCCATGCAAAAGTGAAAAGGGTGGGGAGGTGGGCACAGGTGAAAATAAACACAAAGACTAAGTGTCTCCCATCACGTCTTTTATTTGCAACTATGAAATAAATGCTGAATCAGTCCCACAAACAGTTGAGCAATACTGGTACTGTAACAGTAACAAAAGCATGCATTATTAATGAGAGCAAATGGCCTGAATCATTGGATCATGCATCTCTTTTACAGTGTGCTGTACTGTATGTGGGTTTGTACATCTGGACCCTGACTGCAGTGTGCCAGCAGCTCAAGAGTCAGTATTAGCATATTGTTTCTTGGGGAATGCCCTTGAATGTGCTTGAGTAGCTGACTTGAGTGAGAGACGTGAGCTGCATTACTAAAATAAATAATAAAATAGAGAGAGAGAGTGAAAGAGAGAGGGAGAGAGAGAGAGAGAGAGAGGGAAATTTGTTTCACTTTGAAAACATCAGTGCCGTTTGCAGGAGCTGAATGCTAGAGCTCCAAACACTCATCAGGAAAAACATGTTCTCCGCTTAACCAAAAAGCTGGCATTTGCTTCTCTACATCTGGACGAGACTCTTTGCATGGAGGTCCAGTCACTCATCTGTCCCCAGACGAAGTGATCTATGTGCCGCCAGGTAAGACGATAATCGTCATTGCTGTGCCAAGAAACTTTCCTTTAATGTGGCTTCTGCAGGTCAGAAAACTGATGGAGGCTCCACCTTTATTATACAACTCAGCTCTTCTGAGATACCTAAGGGGAATTTATAATGAAGATGTAAATATGCTTTGGAAAGACAAATTGGGAGGGTGAATGTGTGTGTGTGTGGGGGGGGGAACGGGGGACGGACTCAGAGAGAGTGCTGTTGTGCGTCTTGTTAGAGATGCTGGCTGAAAAATGTGGTAGTTGCTTTTTCCTACTAAAACCTCAGTCTTTACAGTTAGGCAGTAGTAATGATGGCTCTGACTTTTTCATAATGGCAAATGTCGGAGGAAATCGTGTCACCTGTCAGTGCGCATAGTGAACTGTAGTGTTTGACACCGTAAGAGAGAGAGAAACAGCTGTAGCATTACATTTAAGAGCAAAAGACAAGCAGGGTGATGATAATAAGTTTAATATTTGGTCCTTGTGTTGTAATCTATTACCTAAAATAACCTATTAATAAAGTATCTATCTATCTATCTATCTATCTATCTATCTATCTATCTATCTATCTATCTATCTATCTATCTATCTATCTATCTATCTATCTATCTAAATAATAATAATAATTAGGTATATAGCTGACATTTTAATATTTAATCTGCAAAATAAAGCCAGTGCTTGATCTTTAACCCATCAGGGGCATACATCGGTACAGGTTTTAACTACTAAATTGTGGTGAACAATGTTTTTAGGTCACTGGTGTTGTAAATTGCTGCTGCTGTACCACAATCTATCTTTATCCTTTCCAGTTAATTATAGACAAACATGCAAGATGTAAATTAACCACACGATCGATTTGATTTTTTCAGTGGGGAGTAATATAAAAGTATCACAATAAGACCATATGATTTTCTCTCCTTTAAGTACCAAGACCTCAGACAAGTATGAGTCAAGGCGACATGTGCATGGATGACAGCTGGAGATTTACTCCTTTCAGGAATGCTCACAAAAAAAGAGACAAGGAACCCCAGGCAGAATCTCATCAGGAGTGTGTCAGTCAGAGTGCTTGGAAGTGGAGGCTGCACAGTGTGTTTGGATCTGTTGTTTTATGTGCTTTATGCAAAAATGGATTGTTTTCCTCAAATGTATACATCCATCAATAAAACTCAAAAATCTTGAAGTATTTAACAGTTCTGAACTTATTCAGCAGTTAATGAGGAATGTGATTAAAACAACTTTCTGCTTTGGTGGAGACTCCCTTTAAATAAAGTAATGGTTTTCTCCTTTTAGATCCAATGGTCATTAAAAAAGATAAAGATATTGAATGGACAAAGGCATGTAAGAAAGTAGAACTGCTGTTCGCATTTGATGCATGGTGGGGGATGCATAGCTGCTGATCAAGGCCATTCTAATTTTTCTTCATTATTCAAATAACACATAGGGGCCAGTATTTCAAAGTAGATTCAGGCTTCAGTTAAAATTTTAAGCCATTGTTGCTCCTGTGCTGCATATAATTATATCTGTCATGACTAGCTAACATATTTCAATCATTTTGTGAACACAGCTTTTGGAAATTCACTTCCATCCTTGTTATTTCTGTCACTATACATAACAAGACATGAAAGTGTAGCTTAAAGTGTTACGTAGTTTGAAATGACAGTTTTCTACTGATGTAAGAAAATCTATCATTAGTAAATCCTATAGGATATTTTGTTCTTTTTTTAACCTTTTTGATCACAAAATAATTTTAGAATTATTGATTTTCAGTAGCATCATCATTTGTTTGGGCTGCCTAATTTGTTTTGATGGTATTTGAAACATGCTTTACAAAATTGAGTGATTAGCCCCATGGTAGTACAGTGGTTAGCACCTCTTCTTCATAGATATAGCTTCATGAATTGAATTGAATCCAATACCCATTTTATGCATATTTTCCATGTGTTTGTAAAAATATAAAGGTTACATTAATCGTTGATTGCAAATTTTCCTGAGTGGGTACACAAGTGGACTCTGTGATATCCAGGGTTTTTTCCTTCCTTGCAGTTGGTGCTGATGGGCTAGGATCCAGCCCCACACCACAGTGGTTTCGAGAGTGATATATGTTAAAATTGTATAATGTTTTCATTCATACATTTAGTAAGAATTTAATTTTGGTGAGGTTATACTAATCTTTATTTATTACTGCTTTTTATATAGTGGGAAGACAAGCAAAATGACACCTTTTATTGGCTAACTAAAAAAGATGACAATATGCAAACTTTCGAGGCAACTCAGGCCTCTTCTTCAGGCAAGATGTCATTTATATCTTTTTATTTACATGATTACATCTTGCCTGAAGAAGGGGCCTGAGTTGCCTCGAAAGCTTGCATATTGTCATCTTTTTAGTTAGCCAATAAAAGGTGTCATTTTGCTTGACTTCTCACTACATCCATAATGACTAACACGGTACAATACCCAAGTGCTTTTCTATATGTTATGATATATAATAGCTGTTTGTACAGTAAGAAAATACACAAATTTTTAAAAAGTGTCATTATTTAATTTCTCAAATACATATTACATTGCACCAGTAAATATTTATCACAGTCTGATCTGATAAAATTATTTCAGAAGAAGCATGCTTTTTTGATTGTTATTTCTGATAAAAGGTATGACAGGTATCTTTGTGTTTTTCTGTGTTACTGTCTACTACATTTTATAACCAGATTTAAAGAATGGCATGCACCCAGTGCCAAACTTGCTTAATCCAAATAATAACATTAGCACAAAGCAGGATGGAGCATATCTACAATCACAATTACAGGGTAATGTTTGATTTGTTAATCAGTTTAAATCTTTAAAATATGTGCTCAATTCCAGAATTCTGTGAGAAAAGATTTCAGAGATGTCACAGAATCATTCAAGCATTCCACAATGATCAGGCCAATGTTTGAGTCTATCGCCAGAAGTTTTGAGGCAGCAGTTTTGCTCACTTCGGAAATTTACCTTTTCTGCTTGAGGTTCCTCTCTTTATCTCTCTCTCCCTATTCCCTTCTATGCTGTAGAATCATTTTCTTTGTCAAGCCTTAAACTTAAAGTTTGCCTATATACCTACTGGATAGAACACTCAATGATAATACATGCACCCCTAGAACATGATTTGTATATGGTGACAGTACATCTAAATACAAACAGGTCTTGGGTTATAAACAATTCTTTCTCTGTGAATATTCATAACTCGAATTTGTATGTACAGTAAGTCAGAAATTGCACTGACAATTTTCCATTACTGGAAAATCACCATAAATGCATTATGCTCTATACTTATTTTACAGAAATTTGAACCAGGGGTGAAAAAATATGTCAACCACATGCTGAAAACATATTTTTTGATAATGAGGCAGTATTTTCAAAGAGTTGGAAAAGGCATGATGATGACATGAGAATACACTACTAACTGACCATTGTGAGACAGGTACTGTCTCCACTGAAGAATCACTCAAGTTGTCAATTCCCCCTCCCAACAACTATACTCCCTGAAACAGCATGGATGGATTGCATACATGGGATGGAGGCACAAATAGGGGGTGTGTTGAGTATGTGTTGCATAGAGGCCCCTGACCTCTAGGGAACTCCAAGAATGTCCATACACATAGGTGACATCTATGGGTTGACGAAGGGAACACTGCCTCCCCAGTCCATGAGCAGTGCCTGAGAAAAGTCACAATTGCAAAAATGAGTTGAAAAGTCAATATTGCCTGAGTTTACTTTTTGTTACAGGGTACTAAGGGCTGGTTTATACTTCACACTCAGAACACATATGTGCACACATCATGGGTGCCATGTGTTCCCAGCATATTTTTGACGCATGTTCTGAGCATGTTGTCAGAAATTAACGCGATGCGTGTTGCAGTACCAACAAAAATATGGGCGGCGTGCATGTTCAAGTTTTAGGTGTGTGATAATAGCATCGTTGTTTACAATCAACATGTGATAGTAAGCCACAATGCTACTCTAGCAGGATAAATTTGTGTGCTTTAATGTTTGATGAATGGTTTGATGCGGTGAAGCAAACCATCAAACTTTAATGCTAACATTTGAATGTATTCATGCCATTTTTTTTCATCCATTTCCTGCATAGGTAATACAAGTGTTACAGTATATATTTCCCATCATAGTGACTCGATGCATTTAAAGGTCTCATATACCATCATCTGTGTCGCTGTTGCTGCCTTTTTTTTTTGTGCCTTTGCAACAGCATCAGAAAGGACTTTTATCCTTAACATCTTTCTTCCCTCAACTCACAACACAGCGAAACTGGATGTTGTTTTCTCACCATGATGATTTCTCGCACTGCCGCTCCGTTAAATACTCTGGATTTTCTTAAGTTAGGTGCATAAGTATAGTTGATACACTGCATACGTAGAAGCAGCGTCCTCAAGCGCACATGTTGCATAGCTTTAACTACATTATATCCCCAGCCCTTAAAAATGTCTCAATTCCGATTTTTGTTTGGTTTGACTTGTGAAATCAATTTGGCAAACATTTTTAATTGGATATGTCTGTAAAATTGGATATGAGTAACTATTTTGAATCTGCAAAATTAATAAAAATGAATTAATCAGATAGTTGAATCTCCAAAATTAATAAAAATGAATTCATTAGACAGAAGCAACCTAATGGGCAACCAAGAATACTAGCTACATGCTCATTGCTGCCAGGCTGACTTTACATTTTTTACAATACCAGATGTGTACAATATTGCCAGGTTACAAGTGCTCAAAGGTGCATTGAGTTGGTTCATCCTTATCAGAACTGTGCATAGAAATGCAGAGAATCCACTCGAGCTCCATATGCGCAAAGCAATTCAAAATCATATATCAAGCACATCTTTCTCGCTTAAAACTGTCCAAAATGTTTCCAGGGCAAGATCCAATCTGCAAAGTTTGCAATCAGATTCCAGCCTGACTGGGCCATATGTTTTTGACCTGCACCAAATTAACATCATTCTGGACCAAAATCTTTAAATGCCTATCAGACAGCATTGGTGTCACAATCCCTCCTAACCCATTAACAGCTGTGTTTGGTGTTCTCCTAGATGGGCTTAAAGTGGAGAAGGACAAACAAACTGTAATTGCCTCTACTGCACTATTGGCACGTAGACTTATTTTACTCAACTGGAAGAATCCTAACTCTCCTATTGTAAGTCAGTGGGTAACTGATGTTATATACTATTTGAAATTGGAAAAAATCAAATTCTCACTTAGAGGATCTGTGCAGATCTTTTTCAAAACCTGGCAGGATCTGATCAATAACATTTTAAAATAAGCTTTTAAAGCACTGAGGAAGCAGATTCTCTCCCCTTTTTCCTTTTTTTCTTCTTCTCCTTTTATCATTATTCACTTATTCATCCATTCATCCATTTTCCAACCCGCTGAATCTAAACACAGGGTCACGGGGGTCTGCTGGAGCCAATCCCAGCCAACACAGGGCACAAGGCAGGAACCAATCCCGGGCAGGGTGCCAACCCAACACAGGACACACACAAACACCAAGCACACACTAGGGCCAATTTAGAATCACCAATCCACCTAACCTGCATGTCTTTGGACTGTGGGAGGAAACCGGAGCGCCCGGAGGAAACCCACGCAGACACGGGGAGAACATGCAAACTCCACGCAGGGAGGACCCGGGAAGCGAACCCAGGTCCCCAGGTCTCCCAACTGCGAGGCAGCAGCGCTACCCACTGCGCCACCATGCCGCCCACCACTTATTTATCTTCTTACTTATTTTTACTAGCTTTAAGTTTTACTCTGCTGCTTAGCTCTCTGTCTCAGGGTTGGGGGTAGATTTGTTTTCGATCTTATCTTTGTAAAAATTGATTTATTTGTATGGAATGAAGTGTGATTTTAATAAAATAAAAAAAAAGAAACCACAAGGCACAGGAGAGAATCCAGAACTGGTGGAAACAAGATGTGGAGAGATTTTATGCAAAACAGTAGTTTCACAATATCAACATATTGAGGTGTACATTTGATTACTGCAATGTATGACTGCAACACTCACTTGGAAAAATATGCTTTTGAGGTGCAACATTTCAGAACACATGCAGCGATTGACCTGCATTGGCAGGTTTTTTTTCCTTCTTTTTTCTTTTTGCATTTAACATTTGTTTAAAGACATTGAATTTGTGTCACAAAGTTTGACCTGTAACAGCCATATAAACATAATTGTTCTAGAGTGGCTCACAATTTAAGCCAGTAGCCTAAAAGGTGTCTTACGATGATAGTGACAGTATAATTATAATCTTATTATACAATTCCATTAATAAAAATGATAAACTGTAAATTAATTTAAGGTCTCTTAAGTAAACTATCTGTAATAATTTAATCACAAAGTTCAATGAAAATGAAGTATAATAATGATGTTAAACATTTACACATGAATCCTGTTTACTAATCTTTATCATCACTAGAGGGCTCTGCTCCCTGCTCGCTTCATTCACCAACCCCCAGTCATGCACTACGCGCTAGCTACTTCACGGATCAGCATATGGGGATGCGGATGTACAATTTAAACAGATTGTTATTTTCATGGGAATTGGTACATATGCATAATAGACCTAACTATTTTACATTACAGTGAGAAATTAACCATAGTAAAAAATAGTAAACGTAAGAAATTGAAAGAAAATTATGTTTCATGTTGTGTTATATGTTTTCATTCTGTTTGGCTTTGAAGTTAACACGCAAATACTTTTTAATCTTACACTTTTACTGTAAAACATCAGTAAAAACAATATTTGGAATTAACTTTTCGTCAATATCACACTGAATTTTCATTCCATGTTTGGAGTTACATCGTGACAACACAACATATAACTACCCGTGAATGAATATCGTTTCTTCCTCTCTAATAAATAAACCAACTTTTTCGAATTTTTGTCCCTGTGATTTGTTAATTGTCATAGCAAAATCTATTCTAACAGGAAACTGTAAATGTTTTAATACGAATGGCATATCAAGACCTCCTTTGGTGTCTAATGTTATCCATGGAAGATGTACTACATTACCTTTCTTGTTGCCTGTTAAAATTTTACATGTCAGAATTGTTCGACCAATTTTGAATACAACTAATCTTGTCCTATTACATAGCCCATCACTCATACATAAATTACGTAATAACATTACAATACATCCTTCTTTCAACAGTAATTCAGCCGGTGGAAGACCGGGCAGTGTTAACGTTTGTAGATATTCTACAGGGTATTGTAAGTTGATGTTTTCATCTTCCACAACATCACCACCAACTGTTTCAGCATAGTCTATTGATATGCATTTAACCAATTTGCCGTGTAACAGGTCGACAATTTTCGCGTGAATTAATTTGACTTCATTGTTTCTCGGTGCTAGGAATAGCCCGTGTACTCATTTCTTCTGTTGATAACCCTTTCGGGATGGAAGTCTTCAATATGATTTAGACATAATAAGTCTTCTTTTATTGGGAACTTAAATTGAGGAAAACGAAAAAATTTATAAGAACTGAGAGTGTAGAAACTGTGTCTGACAAAAGCATTCACAAGAATGAGAGGTGAGAGGACCATGGGTGTGGGCCGTTAACCAGAAATGGTTGAGAGGAGGGCGGGACTTGAAAAAATCTCTTGGCAATAGTCTCGTCTCGTGAGACTTGAAAAAATCTCTTGGCAATAGTCTCGTCTCAAGATTTTCTTTTATAATAGAGAGATATGAAATAATGTAATATCACCATTAATCAGTACAAGATATCAAAGAGTTTTTTTTTTCTCAGTTACAGACTATAGAACTTATTTGTAGCATGCCAGGAATGAAGAGTGTAACAGTCAAGTTATAGATTAGATAGTTATAGATAGTTATGTACAATGGAGAACAATATTTTTGCAGTTTTAAAGTAAGCTTTACTGTAAGCCCATTTGAGAGATGCTAATGTTTAAATTATATGTATTAAATTAGCCTTTAGCAATGCATTGAGAGCACTAAGTTTACAGTAATTTTGTCATATTGATTGTTTAAGCTTATATTGCTGCATATGTCACAAATGTTACGCTAGTTTGGTAATTATTATTGTTGTTGTTGTAATTGTTGGATTATGCTGTGTGTTGTAGGGCATCATTTTTGCCCCAAAACTCCTCTCCGTTTATGACAAGTTAGTGCTTTGTAAAATGCATGCAAAATGGGGACACAAAACCAAATCTTGCATGCCACCTCAAAACAGCTTGTTGCTCCAATGCATGCGAAACTGGAAGTTACAAGCATCAGGTTCTACTGTTCAGCTAAATGGCCAGATGCCAGTCTAGCTTCTTACCTGTGATGGAGCTTATTGCATACCGTTGGTTGCACTTGGCCATTACATTCAATGACACAGGAGTAAAAACACAAAATGATTAAAAATGGTGACTGTGTCTTAACTAATTTTCTTACATACTTAGCTGAAACTTAATATTTATTCAGTTAAAAAGAAATAATTTTTAGATTTTGTGTGTTTGTTCATATCGTGAAGTCCCGTCAAATAAAACACACTCAGAAGCTGTTTGTCCAGGGGTGTCTTCCAAATGCCGACTGTTTTTTCATTTGATATGCCGCAATATACATGGTGCCCTACTGCCACCTATTCCTCA
This sequence comes from Erpetoichthys calabaricus, assembly GCF_900747795.2. Lineage (NCBI taxonomy): Eukaryota > Metazoa > Chordata > Cladistia > Polypteriformes > Polypteridae > Erpetoichthys > Erpetoichthys calabaricus. The sequence goes on from NC_041394.2 coordinate 298,043,274, forward strand.
TCCTATCTGCCACTTGCCTGCCCTTTAACTGTTCACTCCCTTCTCAACCTGATGCTTTCTTTTTTTCGCTCTAACAACAACTACCACTTACGACTCCCCCTCCCTTTTTCTTCATGCACCCTTAATTAACCCTGATCCTCTCTCTAGGGAGGTGCCCCGTGCCCTTACAAAGTGTGTTCCCCCAAGAATCTACCCCAACACTGCTTCCACTCCCTACAGCCCATGCAGTGGCAAGGCACATCACAATATTGTGAGATTTCCATAACCTGAAACTCTCCTGTAATTCATCTAGTTCTCCCTGTGCCTACATCCTCCCAGGACAGTGGTGTTCCATAAATAATACCTTTACACGTCTGTTACACATCTGTTACTTACCTATTAAAAATGGTCAATAATGTTACAGTCAACACCATATCTTTCTTCCTTGCATCAAGATAAAGGTAAATCAGGTAAATCTCTTGTTCTGTCCATCTTATTTGAAAAGCGAGCAGCACATTCTGTATGCACAGTAAATGAAATTATAAGGTGAAAGAGTAGCTAGCACATTATTTAACAACAGTTTATTAAAGACATTTGGAAAATCAAAATGGGTTGAAATCATGTGCTTGAAAGAACCCAAAAAATAATATTTCTAAAGAGATGAGAAGGTCATGTCTGATGGAGCCAAATGAGAAACTAAACATCTGGAGGTGGCTTAAATCCAATACATGGCAAGAAAAATGTAACAGATGCACTCTCACACACACTCTAGTGATTTCAAATTTCCCTTGTTGTGCTGATAAGAGTCATAAGATGTCAGAAAACATAATGAAGAGGTAATTTTACTAAAAGTCTTATATGACTGTGACAGTGCTGTCAGTCTGTGACAACTGATTTTCCCACATTGTCTGTGTTTTTGGCTTGTTGATGTACTGTTTCATTGACTTTCCTGTCTGGTTTGACAGATTTGTACATATAATGCAATACTGGATAGAGTTAGCAATGCTTTTATTTTCACTTTAAAGAGCTCTGTGGTACAGCTCAGTGTGAACGTCACTTTAGAATTTGAGGTACAACTGATAGATTGGTAACCATTGCAACATAATGCTAGCATTTATTATTGCCCTGAGTTTTGGTCTGTATGCATGCCCATTATAAGGAGTCTATTCTGTAAATTTCAGATAAGTTGTTCACTATGACCTTAGGGTTACTTATTAACCGTATTATCCACTGTATTTTGGATTATTGAGCTTTTTTAATGTTAACTTTAAGAGAAGTGTACAAAATTGCTCACCTGCAAAGCCATGTTTGACTTTTTTAAGCTTACTTATAAATGTTGTAAAAGAGAACACAAAAACAAGAAAAAAGTTTGGGAATCCACTCTGCATATTGTCAAGAAGTTTTGCTCTGTAGAGTAATCTCAAAAGACTGAGTCCTGAATGGAATTGACAGGGGAAGGCAAGTGACTGCTTTTATAGGTGGTGGAAAGGAACAGGATGGTCCAATAGAGCACTGGTGGAAGTGAGGTCAGCAGGAGGGCGTGGTCTGGAGAGGGAAATGGAAATTGGGTAGGCTGTAGTCAGTCTTCTCTTCTCTGGTTCTGCAGAGGAGGGAGAAGGGGATATTAGTACACTTCATCAACCCCTTACCCGGCATTTTACCCTTACTTAAGCCCATAGACTGCCTCCCATGCACACATGTTTGGCAATGAATATATATAGATATATTTTTTGACTGAAGCATGCTTCAATATATAGTCCTTATTTGTATTTTATTTGATGGTTGTGACCTTTTTATGAATTATTAATGGAATTTCACAGCATAAGCACAAATAAGCAGTCATAGACCCTTTATTTGCTAATTCCTTTATAAAACTAAATCTCACCTCTTAAAGCGACATTGCATGAGTTATTGACTATATGTTGCATCCCTTTTATTTGCAAGTAGAATTAGAAAGTTGGAAATGATCAAACTTATAGAAATAACAATTACACTTCTATTACTGAAGAATGACAAAATATAATTAATACTGAATCCCATTTAAATATGATTCAAAGTCTTTCACTTTCGTACAGCAATGGAAGACGTTTTCTAAAATTATAAACACACTTTTAAGTTTTCAGTTTTGGGCAGTGACCTCAGCTTCTTGTTCATTTTTTAAAATTTGTGTTTTTTCTGTCAAACAACATTCACATTCAACAGATCTGATGAAGCGATGTGTAGTTTAAGTTTTAAATTTTAAGGCAACTGTGCCCTTGCAGTAAATTGTATTTAGACTTTTAAGGTGGTTGGTTTGATTTTCTAAACCCTACCCTACTGACAGATATTTACACCAATAATGTTACTCTGCTGTTTATATGAATGGATTTGTTCCTTTAGAAACGTTTTGAGTTTAATAACAATCTCTTGTATTCTATTTACTAGTTTACTATTGTTAATATGGTGAACAAAGGTTGTGTTTTAGTGTTGTTTACTCATTACAGCCATACTTTCTGCATTAGTTCTTACTGTTAAAAAACAATATTCTAATTTTTAAAATTTTTGACAAACCGATTAACTATAACAGACTAAAATCATAGATAAAAATGAAACTTTTACTCTATATTTATAAAGTCTACAATATCTTACTTTATCTGGGACAATAATTATAAAGAAAAACATGAACATTGCAATGAGAAATGTGAAAACATAATCAATCAAAGTAAACTGTTGAACCTAGCAGCAGTATACAAAAATGAATTTATCACTATATATGCTACATTCTGAATGGATTATAGGAGTGCACAGAGGCAGACTGAATCAAAAATTGGTTTCTGCAATGAGGTATTTACATAAACAAAGTTTGAAAAGCCTATAACCCTGCAGTTATGCAAGAGTAATTTCCCCTATTTTTGAAGCCATTCTGTATTTGGATTGTGTATGGCATCTTCTTTATATTTTGTGAATATATGTTATTTGTGGTAGTGTGGTTGAACAGTATTTCTCAGCCCCAGGCACTAAACTTTGATTCCTGACTAGGACATTCTCTTGGTGGAGTTTACACTTTCTTTCAGTGTCTGCATGAGTTTTCTCTATACTGTACTGTAAGGACAACTCAGAAACTGTTGTTAGTGTGTATAAGTAGGAGCTCTGATGCACTGATAGCCCATAGTCAAAAGCAGGAGGCTGCAAAGTCAGTCCTGGAGGGCCGCAGTGGCTACATGATGTCATTGTAAGAACGACTTGACATGCCAGAATGAAAACATGAAGAAATCCTTAAATTAAGTAAGCTTTGGTGTTGATAAGAAATGGTGCAAACTAAGCAGCCACTATGGCCTTTTAGAATCAATTTTGCAAATCCCATTCTGAAGTGGCTACATGTGATGCCTACAACAAACATACTGTATAGCCACCCAACATTTATTTTTACAAATATAACACTGCATATAGCTTGAATTAACTAGTGAGCATAAAGGACATAGATCAAAATGCATTAACACAATTAACACTAATATATGATAGACGCAACGAACATATCACAACTAAGTTGTCTTGCAAAATTTGGCAAATGCAGGAAGTATAGAAAAACACAACTTATAAAAGTAAAGATTAGAAATTTAACATTTTAACTAATGCTTAAATAAAAGATAATTTAAAATAAATGTTTACAGATCCTTCCATTCCTTTTTATTGGTAGCAACATGAACAGAATTCTCTGTTATTCTATGCTAGATGTACTGTATGTGTGTAGAGGCACTGAGGTATCTACTGTTCCATTTCCTCATAAGGTGAAATTGAATTTGTAAGGCTGCAATACCCAATAAGAACAAGCCAGTGAATTAATGTAATGTGACTACTCCAGTCTAAATATAGCGATTGTGCATCTTTGGACGTGTGCCTGCTTCCACTTTAGACAAGCAATAGCCATAAAAGTGTACAGAAAAGACAAAGCAGTTTATATTACTGATAAAGCAGTTTGTTTTTTGACTGGGTAGTCTTAAATATGACACTGCTGAGACAACCTAAAGGTTTATTCTTTTTGTCTTTTGCATAGGTTCATCTTATGTAATCCAAATTTCCCTTAAGCCCAACATGTACATATTAAACTGGCAAGAAAAATGTATTTAGGTCACAAGTCCCTTTACAGTTTTTTTAAAAATAAAACAAAACATTCTTTTTAATTTTCACTTTTACTTAGTGGTTGTAAAGGGTAGGCGAGGCAGTTAAACATACCATATGGCTAGCTGGATACTTTTTTTTTTTAAAGAAATACTAAACAATAAAAGTGACAGAAAGAAAGCCTGTAATTGGATCGAGGTCCAGTCATCACCTGCAATGACTTCTGTGCCACTTGAAATTTGTTGCCTGGGTGCTAAAAACTGTGCAAATTACAGATGAAAAGGTGAAGACAAACTGACTGGGGAGTAATTTGCCTTCTCATTTGCAATAGATGGCAAGCGGAAAATCCTTCACTTCTGCTTTCAAGCATCTGTGGGTAAATAAAAGACAAAAGAGATTATTCATGACCCATCTAATTTATGTTTAGAGAAGACTCCTGAAGCTGAAAATAAAATACATATGCATGCATATTTATTAGAAAAGCACATCCTATCATTGCAATTTCAATTACAGTAGAAAAAAATTAAAAATTCATTTAATATACAAAAGCACAAGGCTAGACTTGTTTTTTGTGGATAGTGATCATTGCAATTCTGCCTCCTTTTATTACACTCAAAGTCCTGAACTAATTAAAAATAACTATCACAGAAGTAAATATAATCCATCTCTATTTTTATCCTTAATCTGATGATAATTTAAATATAAAAGTATTTCAAGTATTTTCTCCAAATGATACCATAGGGATGGTATGAAGAGATCTTATTCATGCATATAGTATCTAGTTACATAAGTAAGAGATTTTCCTCAAAATGTAATGACGTATTTCACTTTCAGTGCAGTGAACAAGCTTAATGTCAACTTGGAGAAAACACTCAAACTCCATTTTGTTAACATCGTTTTACACTGAAACCAGAGCCATTGACCCTTCATGTTGCATTCCTTTATCACCTTGTTGGTTCTGAGACAGCAAGCAGACCCAAACCATTACTTGTGCACCATTGTTAGTATGAGATTCAGATATGCAAAAATTAGAGTTGATATGTTATGCTTCATAAACTAACGCTGGAGGTGCTAACTTGTAATAAAGACGCTATATAGTGCCTGACCCGGCACAGACTGACGCAGAGGCACGTACTTAAATAGAGCTCTTTTATTTTTCTTCAGCCGTGGGGCACACCTTCCCCGTGTCCCACAGGCCCAACACAGTCCCAAAACACTCACAATCCTTACAACAATACTCTTCTCTTCTCTTCCTTTACCACCACTCCTCCTCAGGCTTAGTCCTCCTCCTCCCGACTCTGGCTCTCTCGAGTGGTGGTGGCTGGCCTTTTTTATACCCCACCCGGAAGCGTTCCACGTGCTTGACCACCTGGTCCTAATTGCATTTCCGGGTGGGGCTGAAGATTCGACCAGCCGGGCTGCAAATTCCATGCAGCTCCCCCTAGCGGCCATCCGAGCCCCCAACCAGGCTGTGGAGGACTCCATCTCCCATGGAGCCATGCGCCAGGTTGGGGAATCATCGTCCGCCAGGGAGGCTGCCACCAAGTGTCCCAGGGGAGGTATTGAAGTGTCCATGGCTGCTCCCCCGGAACAGATGCAGTAGGGGCGTCCCTGCCGGGCATGGGACCCGGCTGTCCTTCACAACCTGTACATCAATTGCTTGGTGGAAATTATTGTGGCACTAATTTCCTGCTGATTTTTTTCTACTACTTTTTTTTTTTTACTTTTTGTTCAGCACTAGGGCGGCATGGTGATGCAGTGGGTAGCGCTGTTGCTTCGCAGTTAGGAGACCCGGGTTCACTTCCTGGGTCCTCCCTGTGTGGAGTTTGCATGTTCTCCCCGTGTCTGCGTGGGTTTCCTCCGGGTGCTCCGGTTTCCTCCCACAGTCCAAAGACATGCAGGTTAGGTGGATTGGTGATTCTAAATTGTCCCTGGTGTGTGCTTGGTGTATGGGTGTGTGTGTGTGTGCCCTGCAGTGGGCTAGCGCCCTGCCCTGGGTTTGTTTCCTGCCTTGCACCCTGTGTTGGCTGGGATTGGCTCCAGCAGACCCCCGTGACCCTGTAGTTAGGATATAGCGGGTTGGATAATGGATGGATGGATGGATGGATGTTCAGCACTATTAAGACTTGGAACTGATTTGATATACTCCTCTATGCAGTACTTCGTTACACAATGATGTTTCCAAGTTACGCTGAACACCTCTAGATAAGTGCTTCTATTTCACCTGTGGTTCAGCACACTTGCTACTCCATTGGGCATGAAAAGTGTATACTGTAGAAAGTGATGAAAATCCAAACAAGTGAGTGTTTATAAATGGCACATAAATAAATAATGCTTTGGGAAAAGGCTTGTAATTGGTGTCACAGTACATAGGGTAAAGCAGTCAGTGTTTGACACATCATCACAGCCTTGTACTGACTTTGCTGGTCAGGTCAGGCTGAGGAGCATGCACTGGTACAGCACATTGCCACACCATCTACATGATGAAACAGCTTGGGATCCTGGTTGCTAACCCCCAGGCAGACATGCAGTCCTGTCCCACTTTCTGGAAATGACCCTCTATCTGCTGCAACCTGGTGTTATGTGGGCGTCCCCTTGGCCTGGTCCAGCCACTCAACAATGAGGATCCTGCGAGTTGTATCACCCTCGGGGAATCTCGCCACATGGCCATAGTGCTGCAACTGACACCTCGCAATGCAGGTAATGTGCTTCATTCAGGACTCCATTAGCAACCGCTCATTCAACACAAAGGCAAACCAGCAGTACCCAAGGATTCTCCAAAGAGGCACAGTACAAAGGAGTCCAGTCTTTGTCTAAGGTCACTGGATACGTCCATGTCTCACAACCATATAACAGGACAGGAAGCACCAGAACTCTGCTGACTTGGATCTTCGTCCTTTTACATAGATAACGGGAGCACCACACACCCCTTTCCAGCAACCTCATGACCCCACCCTTGCTCTCCCAAACTGTCTACTGACTTCATAGGAAGATTCACGAGAGACATGAATGTCGTTGCTGAGGTAAGTAAACCTCTCGACAAACTTGACCCCCTCTCTTCAGACAGACACACTGCTGATGGATGTGTCTAAGAGGTTATTAAAGGCCTGGATCTTGGTTTTTATTCAGGACATTCACAAGCCCCGACACTCAGAATCCTCTCTCAGTCTCTTGAGAGCCCTGGTTAGAGCTTCAATTGACTTGCAAAGTCAAGATGAGTGAATCTTTCTTCACCAACAGATTCCCCATAGCTGCTGGACCCCACGACCTTGCCCAACACCCAGTCCATGCTAGCACTGAACAGAGTAGGATGTGACGGATGGCCGGGGCCCATGCCTGGCCGGGACACCCCTGCAGCATGTGTTCCGGGGAGCAAGCAGAAACCCAGTATCTCCCCATGGACGGTAGACGGCAGCCTCCCTGGGTTGCAGCGGTGCTGGACTCCCGCAGGGCTTCATGGGGGTTGGAGTTTGGTGCAGCCCTGTTGGGTTCCACAGGCGCCGCCAGGGGGTGCTGCAGCAGGAGCTGCTAGCCCCTTCTGGGCACTAGTTTTGCCACACCCGGAAGTGCAGCCGGATGTCAGCAATCAAGCACCTGGAGCACTTCCGGGTGCCTAATAAAAGGAGCCAGCAACCACCACTCATTGGCCAGAGTCGGGAGGAGGAGGAGTGGTGGTGGAAGAGAAAGAGGAAAGGAAAGTGTGTGGTGTGTTTTTGGTGGTGCTTATTTCACACTTGGGACTGTGTTGTGCCTGTGGGGATTGCGGGGAAGATGTGCCCCACAGGTGAAGAAAAATTAAAGTCTTTTTATTTTATACGTGCCTCCAGTGTGAATCTGTGTCAGGTCGGGCGCTTATATAGCGCCTTGTTACAAGGAACAAGAACACTACCCTGACAAACTCCATAATCAACTGCAAAAAATGCTGAGGTTCTGCCTCCACTCTGCACAACACTCACAGTACCAGTGTATAGGCCTTGAGGGGATCCCACAAAGTCTCAGGATGACCCACAGGGCAGCTCAATCAACTGAGTCAAACGCTTTACAAAATCGACAAAGGCTGCAAAGAAACTCTGCTGATATTCGTGTTTGAGCTCCATGAGAACCCTCAGTGCCAAAATGCGGTTCATGGTGGACTTCTTAGGTGTAAAACCAGACTGCTCTGGTCGCTGGTAGGTAAGTGATCATGAATCCTATTGAGGATAATCCTATCAAGGACCTTACCCAGCACAGAGAGCAGTGTTATCCCCCTGTAGTTGCAGCAATTCCGGCAATCACCCTTCCCTTTCCAGATAGGGACGACAAATCCTGTTTTCCAGTCAGTTGGGATGACGCCCATGGAAGCAAAGATTGCTTGCAATACTAGGAGGACAGCCTTACCTTCAGCCTGGAAAATTCACCCCATATACCACAGATCCCTGCAGCCTTCCCTTCCCTCAGCTGGTTCATGACCTGTGCAATCTCAGTGAGACTGGGTGGTTCACAGCTAATTGGAGGATCAGCCATAAGAACCATGGACCCAGAGATATCCAACATCCTAGCCAGAGGATCAGCTTTGAACAACTGCTCAAAGTAGCCAGCCCAGTGGGTAACAACTGCAGTGTCATCCATAAGGACCGTTCCATCAGCCACCCTGACTGCAACTCTCTGAGGAACAGATTCAGATGCGTGTAATGCTTCGATTCCTCTGTAAGCAGGATGTGGGTCACTAGATCATAGATGCTATGTCACTTGCTCACAGATTCCTCTAACAAACACCTCCTTATCTGCCCTCACAGCCCTTGCAGCCATCCTTCTCAGTTCCCGGTACAGACCAGAATTGCCATTAAGCCGTGCGCTGCGACTCCTTTCAATGATATCCAGAGTGCCCTGCAAGATGAAACACCTCCTTCTGGGAACACTGGTAACACCAACACAACGTTCAGCAACCTTCAGCATCCTTTCACTGAAGGTCTCCCACATCACATTAGGATCGGCAGTCGCACCCACAAGTCCGTAAGTTCCTCACACGAACTGCATGCAGACTCATAAGAAACAGCCTGATCTTGAAGTCTGGGCAGGTCCAGCCTCATTTTCCTAGTAGGTAGTAGCTTACTGGACCTTAGCTGAATCTTCAGAGTAGCAACAATAAGTCTTTGGTCAGAATTTGTAAGAGCCTACAGCTTCTGCCCATGAGGATGTGATCGATCTCCTTCACCACACCACCAGTATTGGAGTACCAAGTCCAATGATGTGGCTCAGGGCGCAAAAACCAGGATCCAGCGATCCACAGCCCCTGACCTTTTGCAAAATCAAGGAACATGGAGCTACTTTCACCATGGTCATCAGACCCATGGAGACCAAGACAATCCTCATAGCCAGCCCTGTCAGTGCCAGTGGTTGCACTGAAGTCACCCATGTCCAGCGGAGTGTCACCTCGCGGGCACCCATCAACCACCAAACGAAGTTGTGAATAAAACGTTTCCCTTGCCAAGACATCACTCACCGCAGTCTGAGCATATACTGAGACAACAGACAAGGCACCCAGAGAGTGCCATAGTCTGAGTCTCATAATATGCTCATTGAAAGGAGTGACATCAGGCGCCATCGGAAGGAGCCAATCCACTACAGCAACAGCTACTCCCTGATTATGAAAGCCATCAGAGTGACCAGACCAATAAAAGGTTTATCCACCTACAGAGATCTGGCCAGTTCCAGGTCTGTTGGAAAGAATCAAATTACCTGGTGGAAACAAGCATGGGCAAGGACAGAACATGCATGGCACCTCCTTTTTATGGTCATCAAACAATCATTTTGGGACCATCATGGGAGGGATTATCCTCAAAGCCTATTGCAAATATCTTTACATATGCAGGACAAGCAAAGAGTATCTCTGCCATGGTTAAAATGCCTCCTATTCTGAAATGATTGCATCTTTGTAAGGAAATATGTAATACATCTAAGGCTCAACTGTAGGTATAAACCGTCAGGAAAAGAACTCCACAAATTCTGAAAAAGCTTGTGCTATTCAATTTCTTGTTTTCACATGTGTAACTTGTGAATATATTGTTAAATGACCGATTCCAGAGCAAAGAAACACAGTTAAAAATGAAAATGGATGATTTTAATAACCTTAAGTGAGGTAACAATCAAATGTAAGTTTCTAGATGTCTTTATACAAGTATTTATATTAAGCTGCTAGACACAACAGCTACAACAATCTAGAACTGACATGACTTTAAATTGAATTTTTTGTATGTTCCTTAGTTAGACAGAAGAAGAATGTCGTAGTTTCTAAAAGGCCATTGAAACTAGTGCAACTCATCATAAATGAACTCTACATCTGAACATTGCTTATTGATGTTACGTCGTATTTTATTACAAACGTGTATTGCCTGGGGTAGCAGCAAGGTCTTTATTATGTTCCTATTGTATTATGATAATGGTTATCATCTCTCTGATTTTCTATTATTAACATCTGGCTTTATTTTAGTTTCAACATTTGTCTGATTATATTTGACAATAAGCAAACCACAGGAAATACATCCTTTCAATGCAGTTGGAAATAATTCTTGGTGAAGCTGGGCCAGAGAAATATGTGAGTACTTAGAAGGCACTCTCATAAATGAGTGATTGTTTGTTCACTCCATTAGAGTATATGGATACTCCACTCCAAGTCCCACTTCACTTTCATCAGATCTTACCACAGCAGCACCTAAAGTAATACAATGCTGTTTCATTTTTAGCAGCGAAAGCCACCCAAAGACCCATCTTTTCACTTCATTGCTACCAAATGCTGTTTTTGCCCTACTCTTTTAGTTTCATTTCAGTCAGACTCAGTGCCATAGTGCATCTGAAATTATTTAATTAACACTCAACTGAATGGAGCTTCCAGCATCAATTTTCATCCCAGAGAAATGCCCTCAAGTAGCATGAAAATAATTTGAAGCCATCCTCTGTGATAAATGACCATGAAATCATGCCAGTAGTCTTGGATTTATTTGTAATGGTGGGATCAATGCGCCCCCACTTTGGTGGTTTAGTGATTGAACCCTCCTAGAAATTAAGGCTGAGCTACACTTGTGTTCATGCGATAACCATTTATGACTTAGTTAGCTTATTGTGCACTTTACTGGCTTTCCTGTATTAATTTCACTTGTTTTTATAGGTACACAAAACAGTCTATTACTATCAACTTTGTAACATGTTACTTTCTATAGCATTTTTGTGACAGCATTTAAAATAGACGTTAATTGATATTACTGTACCAGCAGTGGTGATTCCCGGACATTTTTGGAGACCATTTATCATGTGTCATGTTTTACAAGACTGAAAACAAAAGCAATGTAATTAGAACTCTCCCTCTTTCTCTCTTTATTTATTTTCTGGGTTCACCCAATTTGTCCAGTTGCCCTTCAAATTTGCTTTTATAGTCAAATGCCCTTCCTGACACAAACCTTTAGTTGCCTTTTACGACATCAAGAGGGATGTTGATCCCAGGTCACATTAATAACAGCAAAAGATTAGAGTGCTGGTATGAACCTTGGAAATGTAGCCACCGTGAATTTAAGAGTGTAAAAACACATACATAAAAAAGTCCCAAAGTGATTTTTGTTTTGGTAGTCTTTTTGTTTACCCACAAGTAGTACATAAGCAGAGGAAAATGCTGACCGCCGAAACTGCAGATGGCTGTTCGCTTTGTAATCAGTAATGCGAATGCCCCCGACTCTAAAGTTTGTCTTATATGAGTCTTTTAAAATAGAAGAGAGCCTTTTGAATGGAAATTGCATCCCAATCACTGCTATTTCACAAGAAAAGACAGAGTGAAAAAAAAGCTTTAGAGAAAGTAACTGCACCGAAATAGCAAGAAAATTATAGCTTGCAATTGATGTACTGGTGAAAGCTTTGCAAAGTGCCCTTTGTGAGCTACTGGCAAATTCCTTTCAATCTCCAACAAACAGCCAGTTGATTGCCAAACTGAGATTTTTCCAATCCATAAAATCAACAATTATAAAAGAAAAGAATAAAAAGTTTGTAATTTTTATCAAATTATTTTTTTGTGGTATTATTATTGTAATTGTTTGACTTTTGTACAGCTAGAACATTCTGTCACTGTTTTCTTTGAACTGCTTTGTATACCTCTTTGTAATGCCTGAAAATTAATACAGCCCACAATGTACTGAAAGACTTTCCATGTGACTAAAATAAAAGTTACATGTCTCTTTGGACTTTAAAGGAACATTGACATTTAACATCACAGGGAAATTTCTTTGTACAATTTTATCCAACTTGTTCATTCAGCAGTATATGTCATTCATTCTTGGGCTATTTCTCCTTGGATCTCCATACATCTCAATATTTACAATAGTCTTCTGATATTGCTGTGAATTCAACAGTAGTACCTGAAGACAGTTAGTTAGGTTAGGGATGTCTGGTCTGACTCATTCTTTCTTTCCACTGAGGCGACATTCATAATGAAAGAAATTAGACTGCAGTCCATTGTGCAAGCATTTGAAAGTTAGAGTGACAAGCCTTTGGTCCATTTTAAAAACTTTGATCACAATGATCTCAACATTCAGAGCCAAATTGGTAAAATGTTCTCTCTCCTTCAGTTCTAACGTATGCTTTTCTGTCTGTTTTTGTTAGTAACATTAAAGTGTGGTCCCTTTATCCATATTCTGTCCTTATATATTTTGGTCTTTAGTATAGCTTTGCTTGTCTACTTTACGCTTTAATACTAATATTGTTTTACATTTATGTTGCACTTTTCTCACTACTCAGAATACTTTACATAGTGAATGGGGAGCCACTTTGACCACCACCAATGTGCAGGATCCATCTGGATGGTGTGACAGCAGCCCTACTGTGCGAGTACACTCACCACATATTATCAGTTAGGTGGTGAAGGGGTGTCAAATAGAAACAGGGGATGATTAGGGGCCCAGAATGACTAGGCTATGGTGGGTGATTTAGCCAGAAGTTCAAAATACACCCCACTCTTTATGAAAGATGCTCAGGGATCTTTTATGACCAAAGAGAGCCAAGACCTCAATTTTACGTCTCATCCAAAGGACGGTGCTATTTTTACAGCACAGTGTCCCCACCACTGCACTGGGGTATTGGGATCCACATTCAGACCACAGAGTAAGTGCTCCCTACTGGTCTTGTCAAAACTTAATGTAATAATATCTTGCCACAATAGTCTGGGATCACACTTTGTGGTTTATGGCAAAGCTTTCGGTTTATTGCTGCTGGTAAAAACATTTCATGTGGAAGTAAAATACTGTATATAGCTGGTTGGACAGAATTATAGTGCTGCCATTCGCCTCGGTACAACAACAACAACATTTATTTATATAGCACATTTTCATACAAAAAGTAGCTCAAAGTGCTTTACATAATGAAGAAAAGAAGAATAAAAGACAAATAAGAAATTAAAATAAGACAACCTTAGTTAACATAAAAAGGAGTAAGGTCCGATGGCCAGGGTGGACAGAAAAAACAAAAAAAAACTCCAGAAGGCTGGAGAAAAAAATAAAATCTGTAGGGGTTCCAGGCCACGAGACCGCCCAGTCCCCTTTGGGCATTCTACCTAACATAAATGAAATAGTCCTCTTTGTAGTTAGGGTTCTCACGGAGTCACTTGATGCTGATGGTTATACAGACTTCTGGCTTTTAATCCATCCATCATTGTTGGAACATCATGGTGCTTTGGGTAGATGGTGGTGGCACAAGCCACCACCAATAGGACACCGGAAAAGGAAACAGAAGAGAGAGTAGGGGTTAGTACAAATTTTGAATGAATAGTAATTATAATGAATTGGATATACAGAGTGTCAGGATTAAATTACAGTGAAGTTATGAGAAGGCCATGTTAAAGTAATGTGTTTTCAGTAGTTTTTTAAAGTGCTCCACTGTATTAGCCTGGCGAATTCCTACTGGCAGGCTATTCCAGATTTTAGGTGCATAACAGCAGAAGGCCGCCTCACCACTTCTTTTAAGTTTTGCTCTTGGAATTCTAAGGAGACACTCAGTTGAGGATCTGAGGTTGCGATTTGGAATATAAGGTGTCAGACATTCCGATATATAAGACGGGGCGAGATTATTTAAAGCTTTATAAACCATAAGCAGAATTTTAAAGTCAATTCTGAATGACACAGGTAACCAGTGTAGTGACATCAAAACTGGAGAAATGTGTTCGGATTTTCTTTTCCTGGTAAGGATTCTAGCAGCTGCATTCTGCACTAACTGCAAACGATTGATGTCTTTTTTGGGTAGTCCTGAGAGGAGTGCATTACAGTAATCTAGCCGACTAAAGACAAACGCATGAACTAATTTCTCTGCATCTTTCGATGATATAAGAGGTCTAACTTTTGCTATGTTCCTTAGGTGAAAAAATGCTGTCCTAGTGATTTTATTAATATGCGATTTAAAATTCAGATTACAATCAACGGTTACCCCTAAGCTTTTTACCTCCAATTTGACTTTTAATCCTAATGCATCCAGTTTATTTCTAATAGCCTCATTGTATCCATTATTGCCAATCACTAAGATTTCGGTTTTTTCTTTATTTAATTTGAGAAAGTTACTATTCATCCATTCTGAGATACAGGTTAGACATTGTGTTAGCGAATCAAGAGATTTGGGGTCATCAGGTGCTATTGATAAATACAGCTGTGTGTCATCAGCATAGCTGTGGTAGCTCACGTTATGTCCCGAGATAATCTGACCTAATGGAAGCATGTAGATTGAGAAGAGCAGCGGACCCAGGATAGAGCCTTGTGGAACACCATATAGAATATCATGTGTCTTTGAGTTATAATTACCACAACTAACAAAGAATTTTCTCCCTGCCAGGTAGGATTCAAACCAGTTTAAGACACTGCCAGAGAGGCCCACCCATTGACTAAGGCGATTCTTAAGAATATTATGATCAATAGTGTCAAATGCGGCACTCAAATCTAAGAGGATGAGAACAGATAAATGGCCTCTGTCTGCATTTACCCGCAAGTCATTTACTACTTTAACGAGTGCAGTTTCTGTGCTGTGATTTGTTCTAAAACCTGACTGAAATTTATCAAGAATAGCATGTTTATTGAGGTGCTCATTTAACTGTATAATGACTGCCTTCTCTAGAATTTTACTTAAGAAAGGCAGGTTAGAGATGGGTCTATAATTTTCAAGAGAAGAGGGGTCGAGATTATTTTTCTTAAGTAGGGGTTTAACTACCGCAGTCTTAAGACAGTCTGGGAAGACCCCCGTATCTAATGACGAATTTACTATGTCAAGAACATTATCAATAAGCACACCCGATACTTCTTTGAAAAAATTTGTTGGTATTGGGTCAAGGGCACAGGTGGATGGTTTCATTTGAGAAATTATTTTATGCAAATCAGGTAAATCTATCCTAGTGAAAGACTCTAATTTATTTATTATGGAGTACTGGGGTTTCGGGGGATCCTTAGTGTTGGGGAGATATACTATGTTATTTCTAATATCATTAATTTTTTGATGGTACCCCCCATCTATACAGTTTTTCATATTTAAGTGTGGTAATGGGGACTGTAGAAGATACTTGGCACATGCAGAATAATAATAAGCAACTTTTAAATATGTTGTCTTGTTCTCTATAAATTATGTTTAGATAGGAGTGTTTATGTAATTAATGTCAATGTATGATTTGCTTGGAAATTAGCATTTAAAGAATATTTAACCTTTAATCCAAAGCAACCTACAAGTCACAAACATGAACACATAAACAGCTTGGGTGTCAACTGATATGCAAATATACAACAAGCTTTGATTAAAAAGGTACAAAAATGTTAGAGACAAACAAATGCTACCAATTTGAGGTTCCTGGGTCTACTCTTCAACAACCCAGGAAAGCACAGAATAAATCTGCTGTTCCTCTGAATCAAATTGGTGTTTTCCGAGCATTGAGCATTGATGCTCCCTTGACACCTTCCTCACAAGGCATATTAAGCATTTCCCATGGAGAGTAGAGTCAGGGTCAGATCCTGTATACATTGAAGCGAAATTATTTCCCATGAAGCCTCAGAACATCTGAGAATTCCATAGAAGCACCAAGAGACAGTTACAGGGATTAGGTAAGTAATTTCTGGCTGACTAAATCTGTTTCCATCATGTTCCCCTTAAAGAAAAACAGTTTGAAAATAAAATGAGACAGCAGACCATATTGCAGACATTTACAGATTTGTGTATGTCTAAAGTCTAAGGTCTTTGGTATTTTTCAAAATCTGGAGATTTGGTAGCAGTAGACAAATAATGCTGCTCTGAGGTAAAAATTAGGCTCTTGAAATTGGAACACTCTTGGGGTTTCAGCTGTCATGTGTGAAGGTTTCGACCGATGAATTAAATTGGAAGTCACTTGGTTAGAGAGTATAGCTCTCTCCCTTATGTTTGCATGGGTGTGAAAAAGTCCTTCATGAAGAATACAGTCGAGAGGTTGCTGGCTTGATTCCTGCCAGTGTCTCAATTCTGTGACCCTTAAAAAGTGGGCCCTGGCAGATTAAGGGATCTTAATCCCTCAGGGGTGCTGTTGTAAAAAAAAAAATGTATGTAAGCCAGTGTACGGAACTGTGAACCTGTAAGAGGCTAAGTGTGTATTAGTAAATATTTATAAACAATGTTGTATCGTAGTATAAAGTTGTCTTGCATAGTATTCTTGATAAAAGGTCTTTTGTGTATGAAAAGATTGCTAAGGTTTTTTCTATACTGAGAAGATTAAAATAGTTTAACAGATGCAATACTTTTCTTGTAGATCCTTCATCAACACCTGATGATGGCAAGAAAGATAAAGTGCTGCGCTTCAAGCCTTTCTGTTGCTTCAGTGTGAAATTTGCTTTATCTGTTTCTTCCTTTTGAAGATTGTATACTGAAGCAGCCCTTAATTAACTGATATTAAGCTGATATGTGGAAATTTATGTTTATTCTAAATAAATGTACTTTTACAGCTAGACAGGAATTATATAATATACAGTATATTGTAAAAAGAAAACAAGCTGAGTTGGAGGTTCAATTGAGACTTCCCTATTTTAATGCTGTAGGTAGTGGTGTGTGAAATGATTCATACAACTACATTCACAGCAAAACTCTGCATTTTGCTTCACAAAAAAGTTTGTGAAATAAATCACATTTCACTTCTAGCAAGTTCTTGACATTCACCCAAGAAAAAAGCTGAGAAAGCCAGGAAAGCTGAGAAAAAAACACATTTATCCTGAGTAAATTATTTACAAAATGATTTAAAAGTTGTTTGACGTTATACTGTATGTGCCCACATCTCCTCTACAGTCCCCATTACCGCACTTGCATATGACAAATTCTCTCTCAAATTCCGTGCTCCCTTCTGGAAGTGTTGCCATGCATTAATTCTCATCTGTCTGCCTGTCATTTAGTAGTTAAACTTCTACTGGGGGAAAAAAAATCACCGGAAGTGTGCATATCCTCAACTAGTATTAGGGAATTTCTAGGTAATGACACATGAAGGGTGTTTTGGTAGCAGCGACTTTCCATGCACTGAGTTTTCCTGAAAGGAAAACATATATTTAAGTGCACAATTGTGTGTTTAAGTGTGTTTTTGTGTGGAATATACGTAGCATATCACATTTAAAAAAAAAAACATACTCCGCTCCTCTGTGGTGATGTCAATGAGAGGCACAACTAGAACTGATTTTACTCATGTGGAACGAATTACATACTTTATGCAGCTGCAGAAAAGACCACGGGTAAACATGGAAGTGTGAGCGAAGCTTTAGGAAGCTGTATTCCTTGTTTTTCACCCAAAAAAGTTCCTTAGTTTTCAATTGTTAAATTGCCTATGAAACAAATTTTAGCTTCCTTTCGTGAAACAGTATGTGCATAGAAACTTGCCTGTTTTGATTAACACTACCTTTAGGTGAAGATAGAATGGAAGAAAAATAATAAATTAGCTTCTGCATTGGTCACACTGTTGTGCCACCTCTACCATCCACCATCTTGCAACATCCTGATGGAAAGGATAGTGTTACTGGCAGATTAGAGGTGGGCATAAAGAAACTATTCCTCTTTGAGGTCCTCCTAGCTGTAAGTTTATGGTGAGCCCTCTATTTAGCCCCCAAAGACTAGTGACATGCCCACCCATATGGTGATATTTACATCATGAAGGTTTGAAACCAGAAATTAACCTTCATGAAGAGTCTGCATAAACTCATTACTGTTGACTACCAAGTGCATACATTATTTTACAAATGAAATGAGTCCATTCAATCCAAAAAACTTGTAGTGAAATCAGATAGCTGAATTATTCTAATTTTGGTTGTAGATATTTTCTGAAAGCTACTAAAAGCTTTTCTTTAACTATGTGACTAAATTGTGTTTTTCCAGAATCCTTTATGTAAAGAAGAGCTTCATCAAGTCAATTCAAATCACTTTTCTTGACACTTAGCACAAATATACAAGTGAGTGAAAAACTTGTTCAAAGCCCTCTGTAGTAAAACAATATTAACACAATAGAGTTTATACATAATATATTTAAACATTATGGACTTTAACAACACATAATATAAGTAAAAACTTAGACATACTTAAATTCATACTCTATACAATACATAATAACAACATCAACAAAAAGAAGTGGAATGGAATGCACAAATGATGTATCAGCAGCATGGGTGAGTGCATTATGGGTTGGGATGTTGATAAGGGTTAGTACAAGTCACCATGCAGAGTTCAGTATCCTAACAGCTTGATGGAAGCCTGTTAGTCTGCGACCTGATCTTACAGTATTGTCTTCCTGAAGGTAATAGTGAGAGCAGTTCATGACTTGGATGAATGGGGTCACTGATAATTTCCTTACACACTGCCTAACATACATCTCGTAGGTTGGAAACATCACTTCCAATGAAGGCAGACTGCACAACCCTCTGCAAGGCTTTGAGGTTGAGAGCAGTGCAGTCCTCATACCAGACACTGATGCACCCGGTTAGGATGCTTTCAATGGTGCAAGAGTAAAATGAACAGAGAGTGTGGGGGTTCATGTCAAACCTTTTCTGCCATCTGAGAGAAAAATGGCATTGTAGAGCTTTCATGAACACTTTTGTGGTGTGAACAGTCCATGTGAGTTCTACATTAGTATGTACACTGAGGAACTTAAAACTACTAACTTTCTCCTCAGTAGTCCCATTGATGGTGAGAGGGGAGTGTATGCTCTCCATGGTTTCTCTCCTGAATGAACCTCACTTTAATTTATGCAAATATTTTGTGTGTATGTGTTTCACCATTACTATTTAAACTGAAAGATTCTGATGGATCCACTTGATAGATAGATAGATAGATAGATAGATAGATAGATAGATAGATAGATAGATAGATAGATAGATAGATAGATAGATAGATAGATAGATAGATAGATAGATAGATAGATAGATAGATAGATAGATAGATAGATAGATAGATAGATAGATAGATAGATAGATAGATACTTTATTAATCCCAAGGGGAAATTCACATGCTCCAGCAGCAGAATGAATGCGTTTAAGCATTTTGAAAAGCTGAAGTAGGTTTTTATGTAGCCTTCTTTGTTCAAGGCTAAACATCCTGAAAGAATAAGACATGCCCCTTAGTCAATGGATGCACTTGATCAGTTTTGTCTTATGAGGTTCTAGAGCCATTAGACCATTTTTGTACTGTTGTGAATAGTATTGTGCACAATATTCCAGATATATATCTCACTAGAGATTCTATCCATCTATCCGTTCATTTCCTGGGTCCAGTTAAGCTACTTTTATCCTGAACACAGGTCTTAAACTAACCAGGCACATGAACCACTCTTATACCCTACATATTATTAATAATTTTCATAACCTGCTTAGCACAATACATGGAGTTTGAGGAAATCCTAGCAGTATTATGTGAAAAACAGAGTGACAGTCTGTCACAGGACACATTTAGACACACACTCACACTCACTTACACCGGTCCAGTCAGCATACATTTACAGTACATCTTTGGACGACAGTCGACACTCATCTCTCATCCACCATATCCCTGAGGCTGTGTACTAAGCTCCATCCTCTACTCCCTCTTCACTCACAACTACTGTATGTACATGCATATACCACCAATACTATCATACAATTTTCAGATGACACAACAGTGTTTGGGCTAATTTCCAATAATGACAAATCAGCCTACAGAGCAGAGGTGAAAAATCCTGTGAGATAGTGCTCAGTGAACAACCTTTCCCTCAACTCAGGGAAGACCAGGAGCTCATTATCAATTTCAGAAGATCATGTGATGAGGATCAGGCTCCAATTTTCACCAACGGGGACATGGTGGAGTGTGTATGAACGTTTAGGTTCCTAGGGATATATATCTTCTTCAGGGCCCTTTCATGGACAGCTAACACCACATAACTACTGAAGGCTGTTTTTCTTAAGAATGTTGAAAAAAGCTGGCCACCCTCAACATATGCTGCTGATCTACTACTGCTGCACCACAGAGAGTATTTTAGCCCATTGTATCTGTGTGTGGTGTCACAGCTACACAGCTGCTGATCAGGAGGCTCTACGGTGGTTTGTGTCAAGAGCACAGAGGATTGTTGGGGTGAAGCTTCCAGCCCTGGAGGACATTTATGGTACATGCTGCCTCAGCAAAGCCACCAGCATCTGCATGGATTCCACTCTCCCATGCCACAGTGTATTTGAACTTCTCCCATCCAGCAAATGTTTTAGAGCCTTTCATACACGGACCTTGAGGCTCAGAAACAGCTTCAACCCAAGAGCTTTAAACATACTCAATCATTTCATCAAGTGCTCCTGGTTGAGCTGTTTATACTTATAACTACAATTACCTCACTGTAAACTTGCACTACAACTGCAGTATCGCACACCCTGAGCCAATTTATCAACCATACGTGTATATTGTACTTATGCTGTCATATTGTCAGTTTTTCATTGTTTTTATCATGTTACTTTATAGGAAAACTAGTTTATAGAGGAGTTGCATATTAAATCTCATTGTACCATACAATGACAATAAAGGAATTCAATTCAATTCATTCAATTCAACACCATAGAAATCTCAAACAGAGTGCTGTTTAAAACTGATGAAACTGACAATACTTCATGTCAAAAGAGATCACTTTCATCATTATGTATAAATAGCAATAACTATAAGTAGTAAAGCAACCCAGTCATGATATGGATGAGCGGAGATTCCTGTATCATAAGGTATTGGTGACATATTATTGAATGCAACAGAGAAGAAGTGGACCTTCAGCTTGGGCTTGAGGTGGAACACACAAGAACCTGCACATTAAGAGAAGCAGTTAGAAGATTGTCATCCATAAAACTGTCAAGCGTGAATATTTTTACTGTCAAATGAAACATATTTAGAAACATTTTCAGTGGTGGGGGTGGGCGCTCAGGAAGTGTTTGTTTACTGGATGGCAATGGCCTGTTAATAATCCAAAATAACAGGCTCTCTGCCTAAGCTCTCTATCTCTGGGGTATGCTGTCACTGTAAAAAAAAAAAAAAAGGAAAGGAAAATTTGTGCATTCATTTCTCTTCTGTGCTTATTCTCTATCTCTCGCCTCCTTCTTGACTTTAGCAACTGAACAGAAAGGAAGGAATAATTTTTCACTTTCCCAATTATGCAGCATCATTTCAAACAAACTAAGCCATAATAGCATCCCATCCCACATGCTAATGTCTTTTAATAGCTTTCTCTGTATACGCAGGATGTACAAATTTGCAGGCCTGGTGATGGGGTTAGCAGTAAATTGTATTAACAGGAAGGCAGGCAATTTGCTTGACGCCTGGTCTAATTTTCTTATATCCTCTAAATTAAATTACAGATGGGGCTGCAAGGAGTGATGGACTGATTCTGATTGTTTAACACTCTTGTAGCATTTGGCTATGGGTGCAGTGTGACTGAACTTTACCAGGGGGGCTCTTTGGACTTTTTTGCCAAGCCCTTGTAAATCACTTTTTTTCCCTTCTTCATGTTAATTATAAAGAAATATAAAATCCCCATATGCTGTCCAGCCGTAGTAATCAAAGCTTTCTGCATGGCTTCAATAGCATTAGTATTGTTTTAAATAAATGGACACACAAATTGAGGCAGCAAGTTTGCTTTGTACATGAAAATAAATGGTATTTTCCATCTCACTAAACTGCAGCTGTCGTGTTCATGAAGCCCCATTTAAATCAAATCCTGCCCGCCTGCAGCAGATTCAGCGTTGTTCATTTTCTTATTTTTATTTGACCTGACTGAGCTTGGCTTTCATTAGCATTTCTTTCCTCCCCTCCCTCTTAAACTGGAGGACCTTCTCTGTTCAGTTTATCAGTTCTGCCTTTGGAAAAGACATTTTTGTGATTTTTGCTCTCTTTCAAGTTGTCCTGCCCATGATTTTTGTCCCTGGAATTGGTCAGCTCTGAAAATCTTTTAATGTGTCAAAAACTGGATTTGGAAATACTGTACTTCTCAAGTCATCTGTCTTGAGAAGACATATTTAATCTATCGATCCAAGCTGTTCAGGATGGAAAAGCTGATGCCTAAAAAAAAACAATTATCTTGCAATGTAAGGTTTCTAATCTCATTAGTTCAATTTAAGCAAGCCAAAAATAAATATGTATTAAATGGTTCAGTTAAAGCTTCTAAATACAGTACATTGAATTCTGAGCATTAGTTAGTTTTAGATTTCTCTGATTTTAAATGCTTCATCTTACAAGCATCAGCAAATACCATATGAGCCGAATATAATGTTAGAAAAGACCTGATGTCTTTTGTGATGCATTGATTTTTGTCCATCACCTTGTCGGTAGCTTTCACAGGTACTGTCCTGCACTTGTAGACCATAGGGCTGCATCAGATCCAAAGCAGGAGCCAGTTGTTGATGGAGCATCAGTCTATTGGAGAGGCCACTCACTCATACCAGCCTAATGTATAGTTCCAACATAGTCTAGGATGCAGACTTATAGTATGAATTTGCAATGCCTGTAGACAAGTGAACATGAACATAGCTTGGAAAGTCCATTGTATCTTCTGAACAATTAGTCTGGGGAATGCCCCCCTGTCAGCTGCTTGTTCTTTCTAAGACAGCAGGGGGATGCAGACTCAGCCCTTTCGGATTAAAAAACAATTCTTTCATTCTACTAAACGAGAACTTGTAACCCCGATAGAAAATCAGACTTCTAACAACGAGGGTACCTCTAAAACAGCAGGCTGTCTCTTTCTCAACCTTAATACACTCCCTTCTTTTATTACACTCATCTCTTTTCATTAAACAACTTTTTCAGCAATTTTTAGTCATAGCTTTCATTAAAAAAATCTTACAGAGTCAGAGGCAGTCGGCAATTTGCTCCTGTGAAGGAAGAATTGCATATTCTGACATCCTCAGCAACTCATTTGAACTAGTCTACAACTCACAAGGACAAAATCAAACAGATTTGATTTTTATCTTTAGTCATAGGGGTGGTCTTTGTATGTGCAAGAGGTGAGAACCAATGAGATCCCAGCCAGAAGTACAATGTATATAAAGCAGTAACAAGGAATAAGGGACACCGGTGCTTAGGACCTCCGAAACACAAGAGAGACTCATCTGTCTGATGTCTCATGTTTTAAATACTGTGAATTGGTAAAGAAGAAAACAGAGATTGCAGCTGAACTCACTGTAAGGGTGAACCCTTTGTACAATACAAGCTTTGCCAGGAGGGACACTATTGCCTATCAGAAAAAGGGGTGACCAAGACTGTGCTGGAAAGTTGACACTGAGCCGCTAAATTTAACTTGCCCGGCGATTTTCAATCATGTTAATTGGCATAGTCCACCAACTGTGTAATGTGACATTGACTTAAGCAAATTTTGGTTATTTGTCTCTGCTGAGGAATTTGCTCATGAAAGGAGCAATTGTAACTGGAATGGAAAGGTAGAGCATGGCACAGAGAGAGAGAGAGAAGTGTGTACATTGCAACAGGTACACGTCGTAAATGTAGGAGGGACGGTCCTTGGGTATGTGGGAACTGTTAACATTTGGATCTGATGATTGTATATAGCACGGAACTGACCTCTCTGTACTATTCTTTCCTCTGCATGGCCTGGAGTAAAAAGAAACACCACTATGCACCAAAATGTGGAGACTTAGCAAGATCGAAAAAAAAAAAAAAAACGCGGTCACTGATTACAACCTCAAGAATGTCTGCGAAGAAATATGAATAATATGAATAATGTTGCATCAGTGCCTCAGTGTTTTCCGAAATGTACTATACAGGTCATAAAATGAATTATTCCAAATATCATATACATCTATGTCTCTGTTTTTTGTCATTGCGGCTTTGACATCATGGACCATAAGGTGCATACTAATTCTGTGTGAGCAGGAACACTCAATAAAACTAAATAAAAAAAAAATTCAAGTGACAATGACATACAAATAAGGCAGATTCACCAGCGTTTCTGTGTCAGCTTTTATCCCTCCAGATCAGAGAATTTCCAGTTCCATTGACTCAAAATACCACTCACATCTACAGTTATTCCCAGTTTCAAATAAAAACTAACAGTGTCAGATCTGGAGTTTTTTTGGGGGTTGTATCACGATCATGACTGAGAGAATAAAAGTTAAAAAAAAAAAAAACGCTAACTTTTACAAGTACTATAAATTTACACCGGCTGTTACAGACACAAATCAAATGTATGTTTTTATGATATAATATTAAATAATAAGAGCAGCTCACTACTCAAAATGGTAAATTTGCACGGGAGCAGGTTTTGAACTCGCAACCTCTGAATTATAAGTCAGCAGTTCTTACTGCTGCACCACAGAAGCTGTCATATTGTACTTGCACCTTTTGTGAAAGTGTTTATTTGATATTTGGACTTCAGTCTTCATATATTATACAGTTCATGTTGACATTTTGTCATTTATTACTAAAACATGAAAACGTTTCTGTTTTAACGATGTGTTTACATAGATTGTTGTAGACACAGAACACACATGAAATGCATGTGTTCCAAATAACGATCTATTATTTCCCCTCTAAAACTCCAGCACTTCACTCCAAGATAATCAAAGCTCAAGTTGGGAGAACTTTTTTCCCTTTCTGCGGCGGTGGGGGGGATGGTATAGCAGGCTACTTGCTGCTTGTCTTGATCGACACATTTACAAGACAAAAGACACTGACAGAGAGGTGCGAAGGGATTTAAGGTGGGCCTAATTTACGAGTTTTTTTGTAGGCTTTGGTAATTCTAGTGTTAAGTTTCACAAACACAAAAACACAAGTTTTCACTCTATACTTAATTCTCTCATCACTGCACTGCCCTCCTCCAGTCAAGTGTTGTCTCTGTACCTCCCAGCACCGACTCGCCTTGATAAGGGAGTGTGGTCCCTTTTATTACAGATCCGGGCGATTTCCCAATGGAAGCACCTCCGGGTCACACAGAAGTTCATTGTAATAGGGAGCCTGTCTCCCTGCAGCACCCTCTCGTGGCACCCAGTGACCCCAGCAGGGTTGCCCTGGTGGACTATATTTCCCAGCATGCCCTGCTGGCTTCCCACTGGGCACAGATATCCGGGGCTGCTGCCATCTAGTGTGCTGGGGGAGAAAATAGTGACATCTTTCCTTTTCAGTGGGCTGTCCATCCATCTCTTCTGGTCCTTCCTTCTGGGTCTGATCCCTTTCTCCTCCCTGGCCGGGATGCCCATCTGCCTGTTAGGAGCCTCCTGTCCAGGTAAAGAAAGATTCCCTTTTCTGGCCTGGATGCCTGTCCAGCCCCTGTGGAATCTACAACATATACAACACATATGCATTTATATCTTTAGCAAAGTTTTAATCAAAGTGTCAGCTCTGCTGAAGACTATGGAACGTTGTTTCAAAATAAGGAGAGCCATTTACTTTATTTGCAAAATAGTGGTATAATCTATTGAAATGATGCAAGTAAGTAAGATTGTAAGTAAGAACATACAGCTGTACAAACAAGCTGCATTTACGTTTGGAGAAATGCTTTGAATGTGCTAAGAAACTCAGGGTTAAATAAGTGCTTTCTTTACATAGATATGCATTTTAATAGAAAGTGTGCAATAAATTTGCATTAATGATCTGACAAGCACCAGTCTTTACATTCTTTCATGCGACCTGCAGGCAGTTGTACAGCTGATGTCAGTTCAGTAATTGATGCTATGTATTATGTAATACAATTAAAGGTATTATAATTGGGATATTATGCATGTCTCGCTCTCGCTTTGTCTTGCTTTTTTCTCTCTATCTTAGCCTGCAGTAGCCAGAAATGTCTTGCCTTAAATTGCTGCCCTTTCCTTTTAGCTAATGTATGCCTTCGCTCACAAGCTTTTTAAAAACCTATCATTAATGAGCAGGAGCAAAATCTCAAGAGTCTAGGCTTAGAGACTCGTCAGATTTTTCACAAGCTGTCCCTAAGTTCCATTTTTTGTTTGTTGGGCATAACTGGTGGGCAGTCAGAATCCTTACAAAAGGTAATTTCCACATTCAACATGGAGGAGAGTACAGAAGAATTTATTGTTGTCTTGACCCTCTCTACTATGTTCAAAACATCTGGAAGGATGTCTGACTCTTTCTTTAGTACAAGCTGGTGATATTTTTTCAAGCATTTTTATGTGAGGGTGAATAAATACACCAAGATCAGTTCATACTTCAGTGATTTGTTGCTTTTCATAGCATTGTAATATTGCTAAAAATCATTAAAAATCACTTAATGACAACATGTTTCCTGTAAAGGTACAGTAGACTTTTACCTAATTTAGAAATTAATACTGATAATTAACTGTTTTTTTAATGTTTGAAGACAATGGTGCACTGATTATATTAAAGTACATAAAGCAAATTGAGATATAAAATCAAATTTTATTTGTCAAATACATATTATACACATACTACAATATGTAGTGACATGTTTAGATAGGGCCAGATCTCTCAAACAGTTTGCCAACTGCCCTTTAACTTAAACTGTCCATACAGTCCCACTCTTCTGTGCCAGTAACCAGGTGATGCCCCCTATCAGTCAGGCTTCCTGCAGGTCCACCCTAAACTTATGCTTGAATAGGCAATGTCTTCAAACTGGACACTTTCTCTGTCTGTCTCTCTCTTGCCTTCTCAGACTTTTTCTCTGGTGACTCTTTCCTTTGCCCCACACATGACTGGGTTTACTGCCCCACAGTGATTTTTTTTCTTCCAACACTGGCCAATGTGGGTTTCTGCTTTGTTGTCCATTTTCTCTTGGTTTGTGTTACCTTGGTTGTGACTTCCTTCTTTGCCGTGTCCATCCAGCAGTCTCAGAATGAATAAATATATTGTGATGACTTGCAGAGATAGGACACACGTCAAATCGTTTTATTGGTAAGCCCAAAACTTTTGTTGCTGAAGGTTTCTTTACTAACCAGTTTCCAATGTTTGGGTCTTAGAAAACACCACCAAAAATAATAAATGTTTGCCTAAGGGCTTTCTACAAAAATACTTGTCTCACTTCTTCCTCTTAGCTCTTACCCTGCCCTTACTAGTACACCTCGTGATGCACTCTGGTGTCGCACTTCCTTTTTTGGCAGCATGCACCCCTATTTTTTTTAAAGCAATTTTCCCACAATTCAGTTAT
Organism: Erpetoichthys calabaricus; assembly: GCF_900747795.2. Classification (NCBI taxonomy): domain Eukaryota; kingdom Metazoa; phylum Chordata; class Cladistia; order Polypteriformes; family Polypteridae; genus Erpetoichthys; species Erpetoichthys calabaricus. The sequence goes on from NC_041394.2 coordinate 298,070,947, forward strand.
TACTGCACGGGCATGTCACATTATTATTAAATAAGTGAAATTCCCAAAAGACAAATCGATATCATAGGTTAATTAGAATGTATTATTCTGTATATATCACTAATTTCCTTGCATAGCACTGGACAGTGACTGAAACAGGCCAATATGGTAATAAGTGGGGAAAAAAAACAGTTTAATTGAAAGCAATTATGGAAATATTTGCCCTCTTTTACTGCAATGCCTTACTGGCTCAGGCTGTTCGATTTTTGCTGCTTTCAAGCGTGAAGGAACTTGTTTATGTAAATGCACATAAATAATTACAAATTTCTTTTTATACTGCTAACACAAGATCCATTTGCTTATATTGTGACATCACAGTTATGTTTAGTACTTCATGAATCAATTTAAGAGTTGGTGGGATGGAGCAACTGTAATGTTCATTTTTTGAGTATTTAAAACTTTTTTAGTACTAGGGTGTTGTACCGTGTTAGCCATTATGAATGTAGAGAAAAGCCAAGCAAAATGACACCTTTTATTGGCTAACTAAAAAGATTACAATATGCAAGCTTTCGGGGCTTTACATCTTGCTTGAAGAAGGGGCCTGAGTTGCCTCGAAAGCTTGCATATTGTAATCTTTTTAGTTAGCCAATAAAAGGTGTCATTTTGCTTGGCTTTTCTCTAAAACTTTTTTTTAATTCTCATTTATATTTCTGTTTCTAAAATCTCACTCAGCTACATCAAGAGGAAAATAAATATGTAAAAAATCTTTAATATCTGTACCTTCTGGCTAGTTTATGGTTAATTCTTTTAAGGAGCCTATGGCAAAGACCACAGACTGACCTTCAGTGGAGTGCCATGGCAGCTCAGGATAAGGTGGTGATTGAAAATGCAGATTATGTACATAACTAGGTGAGCACAAGAGCCATGTACTTGTCAGGTGAACAATCCTAGCACCAAATAAATATACTGTATGTATTCATATAGCAACATCTGGAGTAATGTTTATATATTCCCTGATATGATCAAATGTGTAGGCTGATGATGTCACCAACGAATAAATATTTGACTATTCAAAGTAACTGTTGCTTCACAATTAATTAGCTGAATGACACATTCCATGACGTTGACGTTGAAGTGGCAGATCCAGAGCATGCAAATGTCTTTCTCAGATACAAAAATGTGTGACATCCTAAGATACTGACATGATGCTTGTGTACATATATATTATAAACCCAGCCATGCAAATCAAATCCTACCTAAGTTCAGAAGACTGCATTTCTCAGATCAGCCCACATGTCACACTCCACAAAATTCTATCGATTAAACATTAAATACCTGGGAGGGTTTGTGACAGGAGTCAAGAGTAAATAATAATAAAGCAACTCTGAACTGGCCCATTTGTGAGAGAGTGAGTGGGACCTGTGGCAGACTGGTGCCCCATCCACAGCTGATTCCTGCCTTGTGGCAGCAGATGCTTCTAGGTGTCACGCATGCATGTCTGGGGACCACCTTTTTCTGGCAGTTCCACCCAAGGATAAAAGTTGGAACTGACGCTAACTTTATCTTTTCCTTCCTCCTCCACAGCCAAGAAAAGATGCTCTAGAATGACAACTGACCCCACCCCAAAACAAAGAGAAAGCCTTGCCCCTTCTGTTCTCGGCTTTTTTGAACTATTTGTCGGCTATCTTGTTGGCTATTATGTTTATATTAAAAAGGGTTACCAGGTTGGTATCCCAACCTTTCCTTGGTATCTCAATCCATCTGCTTTCCCAGCCATCACTACACAGGTTAGACTCCAGGCCGGAAAGTGCATTAAGTGGTTTAAGAATATAATGTTATGCAGGAGGCATGGTGGAACAGTGGTAGTGCTTCTGCCTCGCAGTAAGGCGACCTGGGTTCGCTTCCTGGGTACTCCCTGCATGGAGTTTGCATGTTCTCCCCGTATCTACGTGGGTTTCCTCTGGTGCTCCGGTTTCCTCCCACAGTCCAAAGACATGCAGGTTAGGTGCATTGGCGATTCTAAATTGTCCCTAGTGTTGTGCGTGCGTGCCCTGCAGTGGGCTGGCGCCCTGCCCGGGGTTTGTTTCCTGCCTTGTGCCCTGTGTTGGCTGGGATTGGCACCAGCAGATCCCGGTGACCCTGTAGTTAGGATATAGTGGGTTGGATAATGAATGGATGGATGGATAATGTTATGCATTGTCAACTTTAGAATATAAAGAAATGCAGTTTTTTTGTTTTCTCCAGAAATTGCCTCAAGTCAGAAATTCAAAGTTAAAAGCAAATATCTCACTTTGCTGCAGATTCAATGATTTGTCGCACGTTGCCTTGTGCAGTATTGTATTGTAAGTTTTTTGGAAGGTAGAAAAATATATCATCCTAAGAACAACAAATGATGCTTTCCGACAGGCAGATAGACGCCACATGTTTCTCCAACACTCTCTGAAGCTCTTTTATTATGTCAGGATGGAAAACTCTTTGTAGACTCATGTGGAATATTAAGTTAAATATTTATGGCCCTTGTTCCAGAGATTCTGTCTCCCTGTAATAGACACAGAACAGACGTCCCAGCTGTTTGTTTACCACGTCAATTGGAAACTGTCCAAGTATCATTTGACTTTGTGCGTTAAAGGTAAGGATGCTTAAAGTCATTAATCTGAAGTCATATATTGTAGTCATATTTTGAGTGGCTTTAAATTCATTATTCATTCAATAATTGATCTAGTAAATGTTAGCTACTCTTGCACGCTCTCTCTAGCCCAGCTACAGTGCATTTATGTACAGAGCAAACTATTAATAAAAGCTTCTAGCTCTGGGCTGGGGAGAGACACACGTACGAGCACAGCCACGTGACCTCTGCTACACATTTATGCAGCACATGCCTCAGGGGCAACTGTCAGTGGGCAGCAGAAGTCAAGCAGGCTGAATAAATGCATCTGAAATGGAATTTTCATTTACATATAATCTGACCTGGCGAATGATTCAAATTATTATTATTGCCTTATCTGGATGCAGTTGGCATAACTGGAAAGATTAAGAAAATTCAGTGAGAGGAGTTTGCGCATTTGGCATGCTTTATTGGGCATAGACAAACAGCTCAAGTTCACGCGAGGAACAGCAGAAAAGTTGCTAAGAAGACTGCTTGTCAGATGTTTTTGAATTTCTTTTAAAATCAAAATTCTGTTCCATTGAACCAGGATCTTCAGTGTCCTCCTAAAGCATGGTATAATATCTAAGGTAAAAAGGTTTCTTCAATTGGTCATGAAATGATTTACAGTTCAGAATAGTTTTTATTATTAGCATTTCTTTGACAATCTATAGCTGCTCAGTAATCTTGCAGGATGCATGCAAGCTAAAAGAATTGTTTTTTTATATGTGGTTTGGTTGTAATTATATTTGTAGTTTAAATTGTGATAGGGCAAAAGGATGGCACAGCATGGGGAAAGAAAAAACCCCATTAGGGTAGAGAGGCAAAACATATTGTGTGAGTCAGAACATGGTTCTCCATGCGAAAATGGAAAGATGATGCCTGCCAGATAGATAGATAGATAGATAGATAGATAGATAGATAGATAGATAGATAGATAGATAGATAGATAGATAGATAGATAGATAGATAGATAGATAGATAGATAGATAGATAGATAGATAGATAGATAGATAGATAGATAGATAGATAGATAGATAGTGTGGTAAGACAACCCCCCGTACACAGACAGACACAACACCAGATGTCCAAAGCACACGCGTTTAATGCTTTTCGAGCTTATACAACACCACACAATGCTCCAACCAGCCAAACTCAGTCCGTTCTTTTCTCTGTCTTCTTTCTTCTTTCTTCTTTGGCCCTCACTCCTCCACACACAAGCTCTGTCCTCTTTCTCCCAACTCCAGCTCATCTAATGGAGTGAGGCTGTCCTTTTTATAATGCCCCGGATGTGCTTCAGGTGCTTCCTGATGATCTTCTGATGGCACTTCCTTGTGTGGCGGAAGTGCCGCATGAGCACCCGGAAGCACTCCAGGTGTGCCTTGAATCTCTTCTGGCAGCACTTCTGGTTGTGGCAGAAGTGCTGCAGTACAGGGCTCAATAATCCTCCAGGTACCCCCTTGCGGTGGCTACGGGCCCCAACAGGGTTGAGCTTCTAAGCTGTGATCCTGTGGCCCCCCTGCAGACCAGGATGGCTGCCCTCTCATAGCCCAGGGGAGGTATTGTGCCTGTCCCGGTCCTTCCAGGTGTCCCCAGCCATCCGCCACAACAAACCTCAAGCAGGAGCTTCCGATGTGAGCACTTCTGCCTCACAACTCGTTGTGACTAACTGAAGCCAAGGCCTGATCATTGAATGATGTCTGTATACATGTGAAATCGTTTCTCCTGAACCTTCAGTGTTGACCACATATTTCAAAGATGTAAGCTGATTAGCAAATCAAGAGGAGGCTCTTAGGGCATTAAAAGAAATTTGATGTGGTTTCCTGAGGCCACAAAAGGACAGCTGGTTATCCCTAGTTCATTAAAAGAAGTTGGCCCAGTTTATGCTATTGGTGACTGGCCCTTTGACAGAAAGCGCAAGACCATGGAGGACAAAGGGGAGTCCAGTGTCATTCCCTAACTCTTACCCTCTAGGATGTCCAAACCAAAGACAACCTGGAAGCTACCTTTAACAACTGTCTCAAGCCAGAAGTGTCTCAGGGGTGAAGAAAAAGTTCTTATTGTAAGCTAGTAGACATAGAACTGTGTAGACCACCTCTGAGCTGGAAATTGATTCTTCATCTTGGCCTGGAAGTAATACCAGAATGGGGATTAAAGTCTGTCCTCATGAGTGTACCAGAGCTTGTGTGGTTTTTGGTGTGGAAAAGTGGGGAAGCTAACACAACAGACCGTCAAGGGAATGACTTGTGTCAGAACACTCAGTGAGGAGGAACTTTCTACGTTGTGTGTTATTTGCTTTTTCCCTTTGAGTGTTTTCCCAGTGATCATTTCTATGTTGTTTTTCCTTGGTTAAAAAAAACAAAACAAAAAAAAACTCCCATAAACGTATGTGAATTACTCTAAGTGTGGATGGCATGTTGCTACTACAGTTAAACCTGCTGTCTCATAGAGCCAATATTTTGGACTTGAATATTGTGCCCTGTCATCGTCTGTATGGAATTTCTGCTATGACTGTGTGTTTTTTATCTCACGGTCCTTTCATCATCAAGCTGTTGTCCTTCAACATCCTAAAGACGTACTTATTAGGTTATAGGCATTTCTAAATTAGCTCCATATGAGTGTGTATGCTTGTAGTGGTTTCTGTATTTTGACCAGGGTTGTTGAAATTTGCTCTTCTCCTCTGACCCATAACTGATTCAAGTAGGTTTGATAATAGGATGTTGGTTCTCTTATCTTGAAGTGTAAATTTAATTTCCTAAGTAGTGGCAATGATATGTGTGTTGTGGAAATAGTAGAATATGTACAGTTGGATGGTGTAACATTTGAACAATATTTCCAGACAACAGCTAATGTCAAAACTTGGTTAATATTCATTGACTTATTTTTAATGTAACAAATTTTAAACTATAATTCAAATACCAGAATACTTTATAGACACTGTAATTTTTTATTAAAGTTTACTTCATTTGATTCTTGTAATGTTCTACAATTTTAGTGAAACAATTACTGTAATTAGGCTGATATAAGCTTATTTATTTAGTTTGTATACATAAGTAGCGAATAACTAGGTGGAGAAAATTTTCATTCCCATTACTAAGACCTGCAAACAGGAGTATTTTATAACAAACAAAAAGACCCAAAATATATCTTGCTACTTCTTTAGATTTATTTCACTGTCAAATATCAGTTACAGTATTTTGAGATGAGCATGTGGCTTAACAGCTTATAGAAGGAATTCACTACACCCTGGTTCAGAACGGCAAGTTGTTTTACCATGAAAACTAAGCACATACAATATCTCTATTATTCACTTGTAATTTCATATTTACCAGTCCAAGGAAAACCACTGAGACGTTTGCAGTAGACAATTCACTCAGGACTAACAGTAATCCTTGTTCACTGGATGATGAATCCATTTTTAACAAGCATCAGCTTCATACAGCACTCTATTTTTTGTTTAAAGATTTGTTCTTCTATTTATGCTTGTGCCTTCCTCTGTCATTGTGAATACTGTACCCTGAATGTATACTGTATACTAAATGTTGGCATCTTGTGTTGTTATTTTAAATATAGTGAGCTGGTACTGATGGTAGCACCACACTGAAATGGAAGACCTTGTCTCATTTAGTGTCAGAAAATGTGTATTATTATATACTAAAAGGGAGAATGTGTTTTGTTTTTTTTAATTTAGGAGCTATAATTTTTATTTGTCGCTTTTATGAAGCAATTTTATGATTGGTCTCACTGTGAGAATGCTGAATCATTTGATTTCTTTGAGTTAAAGTGTCTCATACCCTAAGTGATCTCCTGCATGACTCTCAGAGGCACTTATGCTTATTTGAACCTTTACAGCTCTGGCTTTGCTCTGAAAGTGTGACTCTTCCACCTAAAGCCAAGTTAATACAAAAAGCTATTACAGTTTATAAGCAAATGCTCAATCTTTCCTCAGGCTTTGATTCAGAAATTGTCTCTTAATGCATCTTTAGAGCTAATGTACTGGGTGAGCAGTAATAGTTGTGTTGTTATTTAGTTAAAGATTGATCACATAGATGCTTTGGGTTTTTAAAGAAAAGAATACCATTAAAATAATGTTACTATGGAAACAGAGATAAATCTGCTGCAGCAACTGTTACTACAAAAGCCCAATATACTGTACATTGCAATGATTATTCTCTAAAACAGACTCCCCTCACAACAAATAATGATTTACCCAAAGCTAAATATTTAAAGAAGGAAACGCAACCAACATTCTAAAACTGTTTTACTTGCTAACTGTAGATTTCTTCTTTTAGATCATGGCACAGGCCTTTTTGAAATCTCAACAGAATAAGAACAATTTTGACACAAGCAGGCACTTTAACACAACATTGTCTATTAGTTCCCATTAACATAACTTAGCAAAATTTGTCAAGGACAGATTTGAAGGTCCCAAAGTGTTACTAACTCGCTACTTGATAAATATGTTTCTTTAAATTTACACTCCACTTATCCGAAATGGATAGTCCAGGCCTCTCTTTCTCAATTAACTTTCTCTGCTTCTTCTAGCACTTCCCATGTCTCTTCCCAATTGGCCATGCCTGGTATAGTCCAGCTTGGCATCAAAGAACTTACATGTTAGCTGCAATATCATACAAGCCATTTTTCATTTTGTGCTCAGCCTTTTATTGCAAAAGTTATTACAATCACTCTATATATGAATTGTGGTATAAATTTTACAGTGATGCTTTGTTATACGTGACTTTAGGGAACTTTATGAGCGGTTTCACTATAAGTAAGAGGTCTTGATTGAAGCACAGCCTTCTGGTTTGCACTGCAACTCCTTGAATATTCGTTCATTGGCTTATGAGCCATTGATGTTAGTGCATCATTTAGTTTCAATGCTACAAGCTCTTGCTCTTTCTACTTTATTCTTTATGCTATAGTGTATGTCCCACTCTGATGATGTGTAAAATTAGTGGACAATACCCCACTTTCTACCAATAAAAGCACATGGCAGAAGGAAGAAGCGTATGAAGCCATGTAAGCATGGTAGACTTTGTTTGGTCCCTGTTATGTTTATGAATATTCTGATGTATGGTAGAACCAGGGACTATTGCTTTTTTGAAAATATCTAGGGGTTAGAGGTGCAAAAACACAAAGCTGCCACCAGGATGTGAAGGTGAGGGTGGCCTTTGACCAAAAAAGCAGATTCTGGCATTCACCTGAAAGAAACAGTATGCATGGCAGCCTTCTGCCAGGAGAGGTAAAGGTTGACCATTCCTTACCATGTGTATGTCTGGCTGTTCCCACAAGACAGCAGTGCCATAAGGACCAGACAGACATTATAATTAATTATGTTTTGCCTTCTGTTGACCTTTGGTTTTGGGCATTTCTTCTTGATTTTCTTCTTCTTCCTCTTCATCTGTTCCCACTTCTGTGTGGGTCAATGTGCTTGATCAACCTTTTACCTTGGTCCTTCTGCTCCTCACCATTCAAGCCCTTTTATTTCAGATCTTATTTTAGTTTAGTTTACCCAGTCACAGGGAATGTAAAAACGAGCGTGTTTTGGAGGTGAAAAGAGTGTCAGATAGAGTGATGATTATGAAGGGAAAGATGTGCAGCAGGTAAGATGTGCGGCAGGTTAGGATGATAAAGGATAAAGATGGAAACATACTCACAAGTGAAGAGAATGTGTTGAGCAGATAGAGTACTTTGAGAGGCTGATGAATGAAGAGAATAAGAAAGAGAGAGAGAGAGAAGGTTGGATGATGTGGAGATAGTGAATTAGGAAGTGCAGCGGATTAGCAAGGAGGAAGTAAGGACAGCTATCAAGAGGATGAAGAATGGAAAAGCCGTTGGTCCAGATGACATACTTGTGGAAGCACGGAAGTGTTTAGGAGAGATGGCAGTGGAGTTTTTAACCAGATTGTTTAATGCAATATACTGGTACTGATTTTTAAGAATGAATGGGATGTGTAGAGCTATAGTAACTTCAGAGGGATAAAATTGATGAGCCACACAATGAAGTTATGGGAAAGAGTAGTGGGAGCTAGGTTAAGAAGGAAGTCGATGATTAGCAAGAAGCAGTATGGTTTCATGCCAGGACAAAGCACCGCACATGTGATGTTTACTCTGAGGATGTTGATGGAGAAGTATTGGGAAGGCCTGAAGGAGTGGCATTGTGTTTTTGAGGACCTGGTGAAAGCACTAGAGAAGAGTTGTATTGTATGAGGAAGTTGGGAGTGGGAGAAAAGTGTGTAAGAGTTGTATGGGATATGTACAAGGAAAGTGTGACAGTGATTTGGTCTGCTGTAGGAGTGACAGATGCATTCAAGGTGGAGGTGGGATTACATCATGGTTGGTTCTGAGCTCTTTCTTATTTGCAATGGTAATGGACAGGTTGACAGATGAGATCAGACAGGAGGCCCAATGGACTATGATATTTGCTGATGACATTGTGATCTGTAGCAAGAGTAGGGAGCAGGTTGTGGAGACTTCAAGGGGTGGAGATGTGCTCTAGAGAGGAGAGGAATGAAAGTCAGTAGAAACTAGACAGAATACATGTGTGTAAATGAGAGGGAGATCAGAGTAGTGGTGAGGAAGCAGGGAGTAGATTTGGAAAAGGTGGATGAGTTTAAATGCCTGAGATCAATAATTCAGAGTAAGAGAGGTGAAGAAGAGAGTGCAGGCTAGGTGGAGTGGGTGGAGGAGAGCATCAGGAGTGATTTGTGACAGGCGTGTATCAACAAGAGTGAAAGGAGAGGTCTACAGGATGGTAGTGAGACCAGCTATGATATATATGGGTTGGAGACGGTGGCACTGACTAAAAAACAGGTGACAGAGTAGGGGGTGGCAGAGTTAAAGATGTTAAGATTTGCATTGGGTGTGACAAGGATGGACAGGATTAGAAATGAGTACATTAGAGGATCAACTCAGGTTGGAGGCAGAGTGGTGGCTCTAAGGCTAGGGATCTGCACTGGCAATCGGAAGGTTGCCGGTTCGAATCCCGTAAATGCCAAAAGGGACTCTGCTCTGTTGGGCCCTTGAGCAAGGCCCTTAACCTGCAATTACTGAGCACTTTGAGTAGTGAGAAAAGCGCTATATAAATGCAAAGAATTAATTATAATTGGGAGACAGTCAGAGAGGTGAGATTGCGTTGGTTTGGACATGTGCAAAGGAGAGATGCTGGGTATATTGGGAAAAGGATGTTAAGGATAGAGCTGCCAGGCATGAGGAAAAGAGGAAGGCCTAAGAAGAGGTTTATGGATGTGGTGAGTGAAGACATGCAGATGGTGGGTGAAACAGGGCAAGATGTAGAGGACAGGAAGATATTGAAAAAGATGAAAGAAGAAGAAGATTTTAGTTTATCTATCCACCTCCACTTTGGTCTCCCTCATTTTCTCTTCCCCTGTACTTCCATTCCCATCACTCTTTTGCTCACATATTCATTGTCACTCCTCATTACATGCCCATTCCTCTTCAACCTACTTTCCTGTACTTTCTTAAATATCTTTCCTACTTTTGTTGTACCTCTGAAGAAAGTCCTTTTGCTGTTAACTTCTGAAGTTCAATATTTGTGTTCAGCATTCTGTGTTAAAATCAGTTAAAATGCCCTAGTTAATCCAACTCAGGCTGTTTATATTTATTCCCTTTTAGTGATTTAGTCTTGCATTTGTAATGCTACTAAAACAATATGTGCAAAAAGCATTTCTATCCTTCTGGATATAGTGTGAATGGCAAAAAAGTTGGCATTTCATCCCAAGGTATAGCAGATTCATGTCGAAAGAGTTCTGAGAATTATATCTGTTTCACAGATAGGGTGACAGTATATAATGCTGTAGTACAGTAAATTGTGACCACACAATTGAATTGTTCATATTTGATAAGTGAATTTGCTATTCAGTCATGCATATCAGGTGTTGAGCACGCATATTGCTTTCCTAAGTCTTATTTGCTTTTACACTCCTTTATTAGCATTAACTCAATGTAGGGGTTTGCAGCTGTGAAATTCTCCTGCTAATGAGAGCTACTGGCAGGCTCTTAGAATCATTTTATAATTTTGGCTAACTGCATGCGACAGAACATGTTTTTCATTGAAGGCTATAGATTTAAATATTCTTTCGTACAGTCACCTACCAGTTTATATTACACTTCAAATTTGTATACTTTTATTCCCATGCCGAAATACAGTACAGGCAAGCCTCATGTTATGAGCATGTTCAATTCCTATAAATATTCATTACCTGATTTTTGTGTGTAATATAAGTTGGAGGTTGCATTGGAAATGTGAATAATTTGGCAAAATAAAAATGTTCTACGTCTTATTTTACAGAAAAAAACATTTCAGACCTATTAATAAAATAGCACTGAAGTAATACTACTATACTTTAAATACCAAAACACATAAATATAATGATGGCATGAAAAGCCGCCACTAGCTGACATCTGACTCATCGCTGAAGACATGCTGTCCCTCCTGAGGGATTGCTCAGATTGTCACCTCCCCTTCCTAGCAGTTATACCTCCTAAGACATTTCAGCTGAGACAAATATCTAAGACACTGGGAATTACAAGAGTGGTTTCCTGTAAAAAAGCGTTCTACTGGTTATATTCAGTGATGTGTGCACATGAAAGCATAAAATGATTGAAAATGGTGACAAGGTCTACACTATGCAGTAGCCATACTGTTCTTCACTGTTAGTGACATCTTCTACATGTTCACCTATGACAAAACTAGTTTGCCTTCTGTGTAAGTAAAAAATGGAAGTCACTAAATGAAAATTAATTGAAATTTAATCAAAAATAAACATATAGTGTTTTTTTACATGCTCGTTCTAATCTGTGGAACCACATTAAGCTGAAACCATAAACTGAAACACTCCTCTAGATATTGATATGCAAATATTTTATGTTATGCATCTACTTAATTAGTGCAGAACTTCTTTGGTTTATACTAGGCATACAGAGTAATCTTCTAAAGCAGTGAATGTCATAACTTCCTTTACGCGGTGTACTTTTGTATTGCTAATCTACTGTATGCTTGTATTGCTAATCAACCCTGTACTCTCAGGGTTGGTAGCGAGATCCTGCCCCAAGTGGAGGAGTTCAAGTATCTCGGGGTCTTGTTCACGAGTGAGGGAAGAATGGAGCGTGAGATCGACAGGTGGATCGGTGCGGCATCCGCAGTAATGCGGGCGCTGCATCGGTCTGTCGTGGTGAAAAAGGAGCTGAGCCGCAAGGCGAAGCTCTCAATTTACCAGTCGATCTATGTTCCTACCCTCACCTATGGTCATGAGCTATGGGTAGTGACCGAAAGAACGAGATCGCGAATACAAGCGGCTGAAATGAGTTTCCTCCACAGGGTGTCTGGGCTTTCCCTTAAAGATAGGGTGAGAAGCTCAGTCATCCGGGAGGGGCTCAGAGTAGAGCCGCTGCTCCTCTGCATCGAGAGGAGTCAGATGAGGTGGCTTGGGCATCTGATCAGGATGCCTCCTGGACGCCTCCCTGGTGAGGTGTTCCGGGCACGTCTAACCGGGAGGAGGCCCCGGGGAAGACCCAGGACACGCTGGAGGGACTATGTCTCTCGACTGGCCTGGGAACGCCTTGGGATTCTCCCGGAAGAGCTAGAAGAAGTGGCCGGGGAGAGGGAAGTCTGGACATCTCTGCTCAAGCTGCTGCCCCCGCAACCCGACCTCGGATAAGCGGGAGACAATGGATGGATGGATGGATGGATGGATGGATGGATGGATGGATAATCTACTGTAATCGAGATCAGGTACAGTATACCCTAAGCACTTGGATGGGACTCTGGGCCTTGCACTCACCGCCCTTCTGTGTTTTTGGGGAACACTATCTTGTGTAATGTTTGCTGTTTGTTATTCCAGAAATATTTGGATAATGTTCATTGCAAGAAGACTTAAATGTATTTCATGTTAAAAGCATCCCCGGATTATGAATTGTGTATTATGAAAGAAAACTGGAAATTCTGACACCAATACTCATGGTCTGCATTCTCTTTCACCAAGTGCAGGGCTTCAGGAAGAATGCATTTGGAGTTCTGAAGGAAGGAAGGCGTCATCCACTTAGCCCAGATCAACTAAATCAACTCTAGTGATCCTGTAAAGGAAAGGAGGACATCCGCATACTAGATTATGTAAGTTGACAAACAGCATATTTTTATGTAAAGCTCGTTACAGAAGACTGGCATGCTTGTAATGCATGTTATATACAGCAGAGTTTGACTGTTTTTGTTTGGATTTTTATGTTTACACAAAAAAAAAAATCTAGGTTTCCTAGTAAGGGACAAATGATATGACTTGGCATTACTTCATTTTTTGGGAAAAGTTGTAGCTTCACTTTTTAATTGAAATAAACTATATGACGGCCCAAAAGGGGCCAGTAGGAGCAGCAAACAAATAATAAATATTTGTCTAAAATAATACATAGAACTTGTGATAGTGCATTGGGTAGTTTTGTATTAGAGAAACGTGCGTTTGGATCATTATCAGGTAAGAGTCTGACATGCTATCTACCAGTGTCCATGCCCATTACGTGCTATTGCTGGGCAGCATTAATTATGTAGTTATCACATGACTGGAGGGGTAGAGAAAATGAAAATGAAACATTGGCTGAAATCAGTGGTCTAGCATTGCGCTGAGCAAGTATTTCTGAAGGCTCTGTTTTGGCGGTGTGACTTTAAAGTGTAGTGTCCTGCCTGTTCTTTTAGATTTTGCATCTGATTAGTCTTTTCCGATCCTCTGCTCATTTTTGGTTTGCAGTTTTAGATTGTTTACTTGTTTAACTCTCCATCTGATATTTCTTTCCAAGATGTAATTTTTGCAATTATGATACAATTAGCCATAGGGCTTCCATATTCAATAACTAACAATAGGACATCAATCAATGCAGCGCCTACTGGAGTCGGGATGTGCTGTCTAAGAAAGCTATTGTAGCCACCGAAACCCTACATGGGCTCAGTTTTTAAGCACATGCAATCATCAAAAGCTATGAAAAAACATGTTTTATTTAGTAGTTATTGTAATTATCTGTTACTATTAAATATGACTCATTACTGACATTTTAATAAAGAAAAATGAAGTCCTTGATGAAGTAATAAACAAAAATTAAAAATGTTACAACTTTTAAAGCAGTTAACTAAGTCTACGAACACACCTGAATGTTATGCTGGTGGTATATTTTCTTCCTTCTGTACGAGCGGGTGAGTTCAAATGACATGACAGATGTGCTGGATTGTCAGCTACTGTTGATTATTGATTTTCAATTTATATTTCACTATGTAAAAAGATTGAAAATGCTGTTTAAACTGCTGTAATTTTCTTAAATAATAATACAACAATGTATATTAAATCTCTATCCTAAACGCTAGATTTACAAATGATTGACCTGAGTGCCTGTAAAAGCACACACATCATACAAGAATTTCTTTTAATTCAATTTTTCATTGGGTTACTTAAGAAAGCACAAAAGATAAATCACTATAAAATGCAACAAATAACAAGGTCAAAAGAGTCACACCATCAATCAAAAATGAACTCTAAACCGTGATTGCTTTAGCTGCCATATTTTTCAAATTCTGGTATTTTTTTGTACAGATAAAGAATGTAAAAATAATACAAGCAAAAATGTATCTTTATTTTAGTTCCAAGTGGTGTTTATAAAAACAATTATTGGATCTTGTCCTACTGCAATGTTAATATTTGAACTGCTTTAATTATAATGAAATGTGCTTATCTTACAAGATGTTTTTTTTTTCTTTTCTGTTTGTTAACGAAAAGCAGTAAAGTAATTGTTTCTCAGCATAAATGAGACGAAGCCCGCTTTCAGCAGCCAGTTAGGCTCTAAATTAAAGACTCAATCCCGATCATATTCTATAAAATATAATGCAGTGAAATCTCCTTCTCCAGGCTGGCTTCTCTTCTCTCCAACTTCTCCTTCTAAGAGTTGTGTCATAGAGTCTGTAGCAGCTCTTTAATATATGTATATATTATATGATTGTTTCCCTGATACTTTGGCCCAAGTTTATTGTGCTCAGCCTTTCACTCCCTCATCAGGAAGCCTGGAAAACTAAAATCAAAGATTGGGACTGTTCTTGTTATCAAGTAGGTATTTTGAACATCTGGGACCTCATGTATAAACAGTGTGTACGCACAAAAATGTTGCTACTCCCGTTTCCACACTCAAATCACGATGTATAAAAACTAAACTTGGCGTAAAGCCACACACATTTTCACGCTAGCTCAATCCCTTATTTCAGCTGCTCCCGTTAGGGGTTGCCACAGCGGATCATCTTTTTCCATATTACTCTCACTGCACCACTCAGAGTATTTATATGACTGTATTTGAGTGTGGAATCACAGCTCTACAGTAGCTGATCAGAAAGAGAATTATCGGTATACAGCATTTAGAACATGCTGCCTCAGCCATGCTGTGTATTTGAACTGCTCCCATATGGCAAACGCTTTAGAGTCTTTCCTGTACGGACCTCACGGTTCAGAAACAGTTTCATCCCAAGAACTATAAACGCAATCAATATTATAACTTGCGATACAGTTATAATATTACACAACCTGAGCCACTTCAAATTACATATGATGACGATATCATTTTAAGATGAAATGCAGCAAAATATGTTTATTACATTATACAGATAAAATGTTAACATCATTTAAATAATCTATATTGTTAATAGTTAAACATGTGAGGACACAATGTCGCAGCGCTAGCAAGGAGCTAGTGCTCCGTTCAGGGATTGTTCCTGCCTTGCGCTGTATTCTTGCTGGGGCTGGCGCAACACTGGAAGGATAGATGGATAAAATGATTAAACATGTACTATGAAGATATTTCAATGTTCCTTAAAAGTTTTGAAGAATCGGCGTTCTAAGCTTACAGATGGCTCAACATCTATTACAGAGCTGATTGTGTGGCAATTGGTTACTTAGAGAAAGAAAAGGAAGGACATGAATTTGAGGTTAGTACATTTGAAAGAAACAGTACTGCTGCAATAAATTATTTCATTGAAGGTCGCGCACGGCGCAGCAAGCATCTTGCGTGAGGCAGGAACAATCTGTGGACGGGGCGCCAGCTCATCACTATCACTGTGCCACCGTGTTCCCATGTTTAATAACATGCTTTAACCCCTGTCATCATGAAAATGATATCAAGTATACATCTCAATATTAAATTATTGAGATAGCTGTAATAGAGATAGATTAATATCACGAATGTAATGGATTCTGTGTCCTGTCGGAGGAAGAGAAAGCCTGTTTAAGAAGCACGTAGTGATTCACACACATAGAACACATAGAAGAACACATACAAAACAAAGCATTTAATGTGCTACTTTAGTTACAATGGTATTTGAGAAACTAGTAATTTAAACGATTTTAAGATGAAGTTTATGATGTTCTACTTTAATGACAAAATAAAGTACGTGACTAAAGTGGAAATTTTGAGAATAAAGTTGAAATTTCAAGCTTTTTTCCGACTGTTTCCCAATTTTTTTTCTTTTCTGTGTACCCTAATAAGCTTTCATATGACTCTCAGACGGTGGGCTACAACTCACCTTTTCACTGGGACTTTGATATCTGACAACTTCTTTTTTATTTCGAGCACTCTGCGACTTTGTGAACTTAAACTTTCGAGTTTGTCCGACACTCTATGTCACTTGATCAACTTCCTTTTGTTGTTTATACCACTGTTTAAACCAACAAATAGTATGTTTTTCCTTGCCTCCACTTGGTATTTGCTGAAATTCTTCTATTTTCCCCCATGCTTTTGCCATTGCCTTTTCACAGAACACTGAGCTTAAGGGCTATTTATATTGATTTGCATATTCAAAGAGGTGTAATTCTGGGAGGAGTTGGGGAGTGGCAGCAGGCGTGTGCACGTGCATTAATTTTCATGCTGACCGGGATTTATGGAGTGGAAAAACGTGGAAGTTGGCATACACACAGATTTATGCATCTGTACACCATGTTTTAGTGTGAATTATACGCATGGCGTTATGCATGAAGCCCCTGGACTCTTGTTGGGCATTGCTGTTGTCAACTTTGAAAAGAATCATTAAGCACATCTTTAATGCCACTTAGTCTTAAATCATTCTTTTGTACACTTGTAGTTGATAAGAACATATAGTTTTGAAAATCCTGCTACAAATAGAATCTGACTGCCAAATGCCCCATATACTGTATATGCCGGTTAAAAGTAGTTGCACTTCTAATACTATTTACTAGGTCATTGTTTTCAAAAAATGTTTTTTAGAAGTCACCAGGTTCAATATATTATTAGAGTTTGGTAAAAAGCAGTTCAATGTGATTGAGAAAATCAAATTGAGAAAATAAAAAATTTGACAAATGAAAGGAGACCATTCAGTCCATCAGACTCATTTGTTTAGCTAATAGCTACTGTGGTCTATGTGAAGTGCTTCCAAACGTTTTTAATTATCTCCACTTTCTTCCCCTATGATACATCAACTATTGGGCTACATGGAAGAATATTTTCTGCTCATTATGAATTCCACAGGCTTAACTTGGAGTCAGAGATTCCCACCCTGCCATACAGTGTACCACATCTCCAGGTGCCAATTCCAAATTGTTGTTTGGCAACATAATTTGTTACAATAGTACCTGTGGCCAACCAGATTTTTAAATGGGGGTTTCTCTCTAATCTTTCCTTCTTTTTGGGTCATTTAGTTCATTACTGGTACTGAAAGTTAACGTGCATTTTTTGTATAAAAATGTGTTTGCCTGTTGTCCAGCTTGTTTGGTTCTACTTTGGATTAATGTTGCTAGCAGACGGTTTCTACATTTGTTGTATTTGATTCGGAATGAGTGCTGAGTACCATTTACATATACAGTAGTTCATGTTCATCCAGTCATAATCACTTGTAAATTTATACTAGTTTGGTGGTTTTGATTGCTGTCCTTTTAAAATGTATTTTTATTAATTGCTTATAGTTCCTTTTTTACCTTGTTGATGATGTAATTCTATCAAGATGTTTGTAGCATGCAATACATGTATAATACATGCATCAGTTTCAGATGCCTTCTTATTTAAGGTCAGCGGTTTGAGGTAATTAATGTCTGGACTATATGGAAGGGGTCACTTTATGAACAATCACTGGCAGATGATTACTGGTTTAGTCCAATTTCCCCACAGATTGACTCCTGCTTCTTATGGCTACAATTTCAGTTTTTTGACTCTAAGCAGTGAATAAACGTATTACACTACATGCAGTATTCTACTGTGTTTTCATTAAGAATAGTCTCCGGATTAGATGTTCAAGAGAGGCCAAACACCTAGTAAATATTTAAAGTCCAGGAGACTTGTGACTTTTATCTCTACAATAAAATGAACACTTAGAAATTTGATTATCTAAAGCAGGAGACCAACTGAAAGAGTGGTATTGTTTTCTTTCATATTTTCTTTGATGTTTTTGGGGTTAGCTGACACTGAAGCTGCATTATGATTAATATAATTCTTTCCTGTAGGAACAGTGCTGATTAAAAACATGGTATATCAGCATGGAATCTCTGCCAGGAAATGTTTTTTAATGTATCTATTTAAGCTACTACTGTATGTGTCCTCAAATTTTTGCATAATTTCTGACAGCTGTGTTCTTCAGAAATGGCCAATAAAATCACAATTTTTCACACTAAATAGAAAGTAAAATGGAGAATAAAGAACAAATCAATCAGCTATTTCTCTGGTACATTCAGAGGTAGATGTTCAATTACAGCATAAGCTGGGCCTGCATGCCACATATAGATTAGTAAAATCCTGCACTCATCTGTTTTCATAGACTGAAGAATCAAATGCATGTAAACCCCTGGAGTGGGAATGTAATTTACAGCAAGATATAGTACTTGCATTAAAATATGTATAAAATGTGTTTTAAATAAGAGGAAAATACCCACTATTGTCATTTTTTTTACATATTTGAACATCAATCAAACAAGCTAAATTTACTTTTTCCCTTAATCTTTGTGATTTGTGACATTACAAGCATTTCTTTTAGATTCTAAACAGTTTCTTTTGCATCTTCACTCTCTTTAGTACTGAATTATGGAAAAAAAACACATTTTTACCATGGGTGAAATGGTTCTTCAGTAGTTAGCGCCTGTCCTACAATTCATTAACCCTGTTTATGTGAACTCTGCATTTTTCTTCTATATCTGTATTTTTTTTTTCACTTGGCATGACATTTTTCTCCCCCAAATCTCAAAGATATGATGGTTAGGTTAATTTGCAAACACACACTGGTGTATTTATGAGTGTGACTTGAGATAGACTGGTACCTGATCCAGCATTGGTTCTTGCTTTGCACCAAGTCCTCCTGGAATAGACTCTAGACCCATTCAATTTACATTAAATGGATTTAATAATGGATGGATGGATTGATACAGGGATTTTTTTTTCACTATAAATAAACAAATACAAAGACATACTAGAAAAAGCAGGATAAATTAAACCCCACTTATAAAATAGACACAAAAATGCAACAATGAGTTTTCTTGATGCACAGTTTACCTGTGAGGGATTTTCCAGAACAGACAAATGCAAAATGAGTGAAGTACTGTATCAAAATATGATGGGACTAGATTTTGCCTGAATGGTACAAGAATACACCACACGAAGGAAATCTTCAGACATGTGCTTGAGTCCCAAATCTCATAACAGCTGTTTGAGACCATTCATACAACCTGGAGGAAACATCTTTACAAGTGTGTAAACCTAACATTCACAAAGTTTAGGAGCAAACATTGGAATTTAAACCATTACATTACTGCTTTAAATCCTGCCTGTGACAGGCTGTGCTTCCCTTAACAGGGTGCTTTAACTTGCCTGTGAACCTGTTTATAAAAATACTTATGCAAATATCTGTAATATTATTTGATCCTACAAGTCACCTTAAATAAAGATGTCAGCTAAGGTGGTGCAGTGATAGTGCTGGTGCCTCACAGTAAGGAGATCATGGGTTTGAGTCCCAGGTCCTCCCTGCATGGAGAGTGTTTTGAGTAGTGCGAAAAGTGCTATATAAATGTAAAGATTTATTGTTATTATTAAATATATAATGATTATTTAAAAAAGACAGCCATTTAACTACATCGGTCTTCATGATGCGTTGAGAATTCAGGCAGTCATTCACACTCATTGCATTATCAGGGTTTATCAATCAGTTACACAGTATGTATGTTTCATAAAAGGTAAGTGTGAATGGACCTTGAACGAAATTGGCCATTCTTAAATATTCTACTTCAATTCTGCACTGCTAAATAATGCACATGCTATTGATAATCACAAATGGAGAAACCAACAAAAGTTGTCATAAAAAATCTTCCATTTCCTGATGCCACTTCTTTCATTGCAATATCATGGGTATCTGAAGAATATAAGAACATAAGAAATTTGACAAATGAGAGGAGACCATTCAGTCCATTAAACCCATTTGTTTAGCTAATAGCTAAGCTGACCTAATATCTCATCCACATTCTTCTTAAAGGTTGTCAAGGCTTCTGTTTTAACTCCATGTCTCAGTAGTTTGTTTCAGAGTCCCACAACTCTTTGTGTAAAGAAATTTTTCCTGGCCTCAGTTTTAAATGCACTTCCCCTTAATTTCCACTGATGTCCTCGAGTGTGTGATTCATCCTTAACTCTTTGAGGGCTGAATATTTTTTCCAAAAAACTCAAAGCACACAAAGCGATGGGTAATTCAACATAAAATGTCTGTTGCTGCGTGCTGTGGCTGCTGATGGCGCATGTTCAGCATGTCTGGTGGCAGTGGCTGCGTGGGGGCACCTAGGCAGTCAATAGGAACGCATCATGGGTGGCTGCCTGGCTGTCTTTGCACAGCAAGTGGGTGGCGGTGGCGGTCGCAGTCTGATGCAATATGGTTTGTACCTTTTGTTATCATAAGTGGTGGTACTCCCAGGCGAACTCTGCTACAGGTGCATCAGCTACACGAAAGTGTTCAGCACCATGATCAGCTGGGGACCGGTACCTTACTTTAGTTTTCGATATCCATCTCCAGATCACTTGCATCAAACTTGGAGTCTGGTAAGTCAAAGTCCTATTCAACGAAATTACGTAAAATGTCCATGAAGTATTTCGCTTTGCACATTCACTTTGGTTTTTTGCCAGATGTTGATGCCATTTTAGAGGTTGTTTGCTCTTTGCTACTCATGCACGTTTAGGGAATCGAGGTTAAATCAACAAAGCTATGCAACTTTCCTTCTAGCAAAGAGAGTCGAAGTAAAACGTAAGGGCGAGTTTTGTTGCAGTTTACAGCTGATTACCATCCTATACCCCTGAATATTGACAAAAGTCGACATCAGCCCTGAAAGAGTTAAGATGAAAGCATGTTGCTGGATCTACTTTATCAATGCCTTTGAGGTTTTTGTATGTCTGGTTTAGGTCCTCATGCAGTCTGCTCTGCTCGAGACTAAACAGGTTTAATTCTCTTAGTCTGTCAGAGTAGGACACGTTCTTACGTCCAGGGATACACTTGCACTCCTATTCCAAAATGTGATGGCAATGTAGGACAAGTGTACCTGTTCATCACAGGCCACATTTACATATACCTAAACAGATAATTTCCAGTTACCAATTAAGAAAACATGACTTTTTTTGTAATATAAGAGGAAAGAAGAAAACCTGTGTAAATATGGGAAAAGTGAGATACCTAAACACAAGACAGTGTCTTACTGACGACTGAATCACAATCACTAGAGCTCTGTGGCAGCCACACTATTGCCAGTGCCACCAGATGGCCTTTTGTTTGCTTTGGGTCTTATATTGTAAGACAAAAGGCAATATAAATGCATTGCACCTAGCTCTATAACCTGTAGCTAAAATATAAGTAACACAGCTATACAGCACCTGATTTATTGTTAATGGTCATAAAAAATATAGTGTACCATGGAAATTCCTTGAGCGCCACTTGAATGAGTTCTGTTTTGATATGTAGACATTTAAAAGGTAGGTCCAGTGTTGCAGAGACCTGCATTATCTTTTTCCAGTAGCTACAGTGCCTGCTGGTAAATGTGTGCCATTCAGGATAACGCTGAGTCTATAAACAGATGTGACAAAGGTCTGTATTTGTGGCCTGAGTTAATGGAGGTTTCTTGAAGGAAGAGATACAGCACCTGTTAGTTCATGGTGCAAGGCATCAGTAAAATTGAAAGAAGGCTGAATGGAAAGATTCAATTGATTTGAAGAAAATTCTTTTTACCACATTATATGACCTGTTCAGTACTGTGCACTAGCTACTGTAATGAAACAAAAAATAAAAATTTTAAAGATGTCTTACTGTTCTGTTTAACTTTGACATACTCTCGTATATCCTTAATACAAAGGGGCCATAATGCCATCATAGATTCACAATATTTTTTTGCAAAAATACAGTCAGTTAAATTTAATTTGATTTGGTGGAACTAATGCAGATAAAACATCAATACTTATGAACTACTTAAGACAACAGTAGCCGTGACTCCTCAGCAGCCCCCAAACAACTATTATAATTTAGATTAGGGCTGGGAATCAATTAAAAAAAATTAACTAATTGATCGCATAAATGTATGTAATTAATCACAATTAATCGCAACTTACATTAAAACGTGTAATTATAAAATGAATACATAAATCATGAAGTAAATGCACAAAATTAATGTAGAATCAACACAAAGGAATTAAAAAAATAATGGCATAGTTTAAACTTAAGCAATGACCTTAAATCTGAACTTTTAACAAAATACTACTTGAGCAAGTACGACCTGAATTTGAATGCCTTCCTAAAAGGCAAGTTGAAAAGAAGGGAAAAAGAAAACAAGACCAATGTATTAATTCTCAAATTGAAATAGCATATGACACACAGACGTGTCAAAGTAAACACTAAACGATCGAAATTACTGTTGACTTTGAATTCATTGCTGAAGACTATTGAAATAATACGTAATTTCTTAAATGGGCATACATTAAAACTTGTGCTAAAACTCCACAAATACTATTGTCATTTGTTCATCACCATCAACCACTTGATAATTATTCTCTACACAAGTGTTTTTCAGCTGGTGTGCTGTGGAAATAACTGTGTAGTAGCCCTGGGTCCTGACCTGAGAGAGACACAGCCCCCAGTTGGTCGAGACCTGCCCAAGGAAGATAGGACTACCTGGAGAAGCCGACATAAAAGCAGCTGTTTTGCAGACACTGTACTTAGACAGCATTTTAGCATTCAGGAGATTTGTCTGGGATCCATTTACCTGGGTGTGTGTTGACCAGCAACTCTCGCAGAGCAGAGGGCCAGTGGGTATACAAGTTGCCTCTGACTCCAGGTCAGTGGAGAGAGGGACCCCCTGTATGAATGGGCAAAGGAATGAACCAGCTGGAAAATGCATCCAAAGTACTCACTAAGTTCTGTGTCTACAAATGGCTATCTCCAAGCTGCTTTTTTTGCTACCCCCTGTTCTGCCCATTCAGACAGTATAGCACTTCTAAGAGATTGAATGTGTTTTTGGTTGGTAGAATTATGTTCTGCCTTGGGAGTTTTTGGGTTACATATAGTGTGCCACCACATAAAAGGGTTGGAAAACATTGCTCTTCCTACACCTTTCCTTCTGGCACACAAAAAGTTCTCGGTAGAGGGTGTCTCACATAAAAACTAAATCCATGCATTGCTTGGGTTGTTATGTTGCATTCTTTGTATAAATTGGTGAAGATACTGCAAACTGGAATAATAGGTAGGGATAATCATTATACTGTATTTCTATTTCATAGAATTTTGTCATTATATTAGGACAGTCAGCACTGAAAGTTACCTGGCATTGAGTTAAATAAAGAGGTAGTTGAGCAGGGGTATTGAATTAAAATTTAAAGAGGTCCGACCAACATTGCTGCCACGATAAGCTCCAGCCCCTTACAACCTTGAAGTGGATTAAGTGGGTTTGAGAATGCCATGTTAGGTATGCCTACACTTTTATTCATGTTCTGATGTGTGGTATGATTGTTTTATTAATTAGTATTGTAGTTATTGTGTTGGTGGCCTGGTCAGTCCATATGCTGTGTTATAAAGTGAAGAATACATCTATCCATCCATCCATTTTCCATCTAACATAGGGTCGTAGGAAGCTACAGTAGATCCTTCCCTGGAATGTCCAGGCTCAAAGAAGGATCTTATCCTGAAAGTGACCATTCATCTGAATAAACCTCATAATTTTTGGCATGCATTTAATGGCTAAGCAGCAATTAACACACAAAAACACAAAATATATGTGTGATGTACTTTTCCTGGTACTCTTGATAAAATGAGCTTAAATCTCTTCTCTAAATTGTGCCAACCAGGAAAATATCTGTTCACTTGTGTTCATAGAACTGTTCTATCCATTTACTGATCCATTTTCTTTCACAGTCAGGGTCATAGAAGGCCTCATTGTGCTCAGTGAAATACAGAAACCAACTCTCCACACTCACTCATACTAGTCCAATTCATAGTCACCAATTAGCTGTTTTGAATGGGGTGGAAAAACCTATCGGGACACGAGAAAAATCTGCAAGCTCTACACAGACAGGAACCAAACCTTAGAGTCAAAGTCAGTGTCCTGTAGCAAGAGACCAAGATTTTGTACCTTTTTAAATCCAAACAAATCTAACATGTTTTTCTGTAGATGCCTTCTATGGAGTTACGGGATCCTAGTTCAAGAATGGAACGCATTTCCTATGCCTTAACTCATTATGTAGCAGATTCATAAATCTAGTCTACCTCAGATTAAGACTCTCACAGAGCCCTGGATTACTTAGCTCCTTATTTTAGAATGAATCATACTTTTAACAATGCAGCGTATGGGCACCCTGTAGTTCAATGCATTGCAGTATTTCCCATTCTGGCATTAGGTGTGTGGAGACTCACTTCATTGTGCCAGGGGAGGGGGGCTGGATTGGTAAAAAGTCTCCTTGCTGTCTAAAGCCCCTGGGTGCACACCCAAAATGTCATGATGGTAGATCTGCACCTGAATCTAGTCATATAGTATTACTCTTCATACCACCTTTATCATTGACCATTATGTCATACCATCATGACTACAGTATAAAAAAAATTGCATTTAAAGTCAATGCCACATATGTATGGACAAAACTGCTCAATGCGAATGAATTTGTGTGTCTATGTGTTGAGGGTTGGAGCCCGCCTCAGACAAAGAATTCACTAAGTGGTGTTATGGCTAAGTGCCGTGAACCTGTGGTCTTCTGGTTATATAGAAACTCTCTCATCTCCCTAAGAAAACAGTGCTTCCATGTGTGTTATCTCAGGCTGGTGCTCTCCTAACATCTTCTTTGCATGACTGATCTGTGATATTTCTTATGCAAGTTTTACATGTCTTATAGCCAATGCTTCCTGGATAGGCTCAGACTAAACCCGCCCCCACCAAATGAACTGGATAAGCAGGACAGAATGGGTAGATGATTGTGTTTTAGAATACAGATGAAGACCATCCAATGTAAGTTGACTTAAGATGGTCATTATCCTCCTCTGATCCTTAATCTGACCATGACAAAAGGATAAACTCCTTGGTCCAAATTGTTTTTTAGGTAAACCTTATCTTAATGCTTTACTTTACAAGCTGTTCTATCAAAATTTGCTTACTTTTCAAATTTGAATGTGCAGCTTGTCAAATGGATAAAGGTCAGTAAAGGATTTATATGAGCACATTATTAAAATATGCTTTACATGGCCTGTCATCTTCTCTAAGGCCCAAGTCATTTGTGTGTTTATGACATTGAAAGTGTCATGTTGTGGCTTGGTGAACACAATCTAGTATGTGTGGGATTACATTTTTTTCATTAGTATAGGCAGAACTATATATCTTGTATATTACGCACAGCAAGTGATGCCCATAGAGCCTTTCTGTCATCTGGTAGGACGATATGTGAACAGACAAATGCCTGCAGAAAAAGAAAGATGGTAAGGGCAAAATAAATAAATAAATAAGATGAAGGCAGTTCTAACCAAACTTTATTTTCCTGCAGATGGCAGTTTCCTGTAAAAGTCCTACATATTTGATTGACTTAACAGACAGCTTTATGTGCATTTTCTCGAGATGATTTTAAGTGCTTTTGTGTCTTATAGTCAAGCTGAGAAAGGCTGTTGAGCTTCTGTGTTACTTTAAAGTTGCAGAATTCCTTAGACACATCTAAAAAAGAGGCTATCACAGGCCTTTCATTATAGTTTCAATTATTATCTTTGCATAATTTGTGTATTTTCATCCCTGATACTTTAACTGGTTAAAAGATAGATGAATGGCTGGATGGTGTTTGTTCTTTTTCAAAATCTTAGTGACATCTTGGTTGCAACATTATGTACACCCATATTTCAAACCACAGTCCTGGGGAGTAATACATCCCTAGCTGGGATATCAATCAATTACAGGGTACACTTACACACACACACACACACAGGACAAGTTAGTATGATAAATTAGGAGGGATGTGTGGCAGAGTGGCTAAGCCATTAGACTCTAAACCACCAGGTTGGCACAATTCCTGCTTCTGAATCACTATGTGACATTGAGCAAGTCTCTTTCTCAATTGTGCAAAATGCACATAAAGAAGTGTAAAGTGTCCTGATTATACAAGTTACCTTGGGTAAAGGTGTAAACCAAATAGCTTTTAGGTAGCAGCGTTAACTAGTAATATTCTAATGGGGGCTTCTGTACATATAAGTCTAATATGCATACTATGATACCTTGTACTGTACAGACAGTATCGACTTTAACCTTAGAACAGAGTATGCATGTTTAAAAATAGATGGATATAGCAAGCCATTCATTCATCTGTCCATTTTCAGATAAGCTTTGTCTATTTCAGGATCACAGGAGACCAGTGTCTTTTCCAGCTGCATTGGTCCAAGCTAAATTGAGCACCAGTCCATTAAAGGGCACACTCATCAATCAATTAAGGTAACAGCAAATAAAGAATAAAAAATCTCACTCAAGTTCCAAATAATATAAGAAATTTTCACACTGGAGGTAACCATTGTGTCCATCAAGTTCATTCAGTTAGCTAATAGCTAAGTTGTCTGAATATCTCCTGGTGTAGCTTTTA